>NC_088417.1:30326330-30701330 GCF_034236695.1 Oncorhynchus nerka
TATATTAAGGACAATATTAAGGACAATATTAAGGAATATTACATTTACATTTACATTTAAGTCATTTAGCAGACGCTCTTATCCAGAGCAATATATAAAGGACTATATAAAGGACTATATAAAGGACTATATAAAGGACTATATAAAGGAATATATAAAGGACTATATAAAGGACTATATAAAGGACTATATAAAGGAATATATAAAGGACAATATAAAGGACTATATTAAGGACTATATTAAGGACAATATTAATGACAATATTAAGGACTATATTAAGGACAATATTAAGGACAATATTAAGGAATATATAAAGGACTATATTAAGGACTATATTAAGGACTATATAAAGGACTATATTAAGGACTATATTAAGGAATATATAAAGGACTATATAAAGGAATATATAAAGGACTATATAAAGGACTATATAAAGGAATATATAAAGGACTATATAAAGTTTGGGAGATAAGTAGGAGAGGAGAAGTGGTGCATTCCCATTCATTAGATGTTAATGTCATGCAGACTAGGTGGCAGTCCCTCTCCCACCTCATCCTGACCACCACACACCATGCCTGAATCCATCAGGTCCCATCTCACAGTTATACAAGCTGAAACATTGGCGCTCCCACACTTTCCTTTCCTCCCACACTTCCCTGTATGAAACATTTATGAATCCTCTGTGTGGCTAAGGGCACTGCAGGAGCGCTGGGACAGACCCAGTGCCTTTGGAGAACCAATCACTGATTCATTTATAAGGAAGGGAAAGTGTATGTTCACTGTACTATTTACTCTTCATGTCTTGGTGATTCTATACTGGGCTATTTTAGGTCTAATGTTGATGTCCCACCTCAAAACATACCACAAGTAGATTGATGGGGATGGGTAGAAGAATTGAGGTAGACAGAAGAGAGGGAGGTAGAGATAGGCAGAGCTGGAGAGGCAGAAAGAGAGAGGGAGAACTGAGAGATTTCAGTGGCAGACAGCCCCAGAGATCTAGGCACTCAATAGAATCCTGACTCGTACTCACCTGTTGCAGTAGCCTGTGATAGAAAAACTGCCACCATGTTATTACTCATGACCAGCACATCATATGCTCTCTGATGATGACGCTGTGTTTCCGATTGGTCCGGGAATTCCCACGAAAACCCCATCGATTACGAGGCCATCAAATCGATCGCCCGTGGCTGCCCGGAAAGTGGAATATGCTTGTGTGATACGTTTTGAGGCCTAGATTCAATATGGATGGAATGGATGCACTGATTTTTTTCAAATCTGTTTTTGAGTTTCGAGTACGTTTCCATATAAAAACACCCATGGTTATAAATCCACCGTTGTGTCTAAAATGGCACCCTATTTCCTAAATAGTGCACATCTTTTGACCAGAGCACTACGGGCCATGGTCAAAAGTAGTGCATGATAGAGAAAATAGGTTGTCATTTGGGGTGCAGAATGTGAATACGGCCTTAGGAAAACAATCTTCTCAGCTGTTGGAGCCTCTGGGTGTGTTTTGTGCTTGTCTGGTTAAGGACTGACAAATAGACATAGTCTGTGTCCCGAATGGCACCCTTTCCCCAATGCAGTGCACTACTTTTGACCAGAGCCTTATTGTAGCCCTAAAAGTAGTGCACTTAACAGGAAATAGGGTGCCATTTGAGACACACTGTACATGCATTGTTTCACAAGACACTTCAAAACAACAACATAGCCCGTTTTTCTGTGGTTATCACTGCTTCCTGTGGTTACTTGATCCTGTTCTCCTCGCTGCTGCCTGACAGACAACACTTATATTGATATTGGATCAGGTCTCTAAATAAACTGGTTCATGTTTTTCTCTCAACTTTCACCCTTTTAATTTGAAATTGTTCACTCATAGTACATGAAACAGAATGAGTCTTTGATGTCTCTATTCCCATTAAAATCTTCGCTTCCTATCAGCTGTAAAGGAAAGACGAGCAGTTTGAATGGAATCATGTCCCGAAAGGGATTATAAGTTATCGACCTCAGTAGAGCAAATCATTCTTCATTAATCCTGAGAAATATTTCCATCTACAGGAATGTGGTTGTGTTTAAATGGTCCTTCATAGAGAACAACAGGGATATTACTATAATGGTGGTCATTGTCTATGATTGGCTATGTACAGTACTATAGGCCTAAATGCAGTTTTATCTTTTTACACGGAACAACAATATAAACGCAACATGTAAAGTGTTGGTTCCATGTTTCATGAGCTGAAATAAAAGATCCCAGAAATGATCCATTCGCACAAAAAGCTTTTCTCTCAAATGTTGTGCATACATTTGTTTACATCCCTGTTAGTGAGCCGTTCTTATTTGCCAAGATAATCAAATCAATAAAATGAAATTGTATATGTCATGTGCTGAATACAACCTTACTGTGAAATGCTTACTTTACAAGCCCTTAACCGACAATGCAGTGACGGAAATAGAGTTAAGAAAAGACTTACTAAATTTAGTTAATAAAGTAACACAATAAAATAACAAGGCTATATACAGGGGGTACTTGTACCGAGTCAATGTGCAGGGGTACAGGTTAGTTAAGGTAATTGAGGTTAAAGGGGGGGGGGGGGGGGGGGGGATGCAAATTGTCCGGGTGGCCAATTGATTCATTGTTCAGCGTCTTATGGCTTGGGGATGGAAGCTGTTAAGGAGCCTTTTGGACCAGGACTTGGCGCTCCTGTACCGCTTGTTTGGTAGCAGAGAGAACAGTCTATGACTTGGGTGACTGGAGTCTTTGACAATTGTTCCATCCACCTGCCGGATGTGGCATATTAAGGAGCTGACATTGATGTTTGGGATGCTCTGGGGTATTCCATTCCCCGCCGATATCCACCTACTACGCACAGCCATTAAAGAGGAGTGGGACAACATTCCTCAGGCCACAGCCGTCAACCTGATCAACTCGATGCGAAGGAGATGTCGTGCTGTATGAGGCAAATGGTGGTCATACCAGATACTGATACTGGTTTTCTGATCCACGCCCCTACCTTTTCTTTTTAAGGTGTCTGTCACCAACAGATGCAGATCTATATTCCCAGTTGTGAATTCCATAGATTAGGGCCTAATGAATTCATTTTGATTGGCTGATTTCGTTATTTGAACTGTAACTCAATAAAATATTTGAAATGGTTGCTTGTTGTGTTTATATTTTTGTTCAGTGTAGCTATTTGCTTCGCCAGATGATTCGGAAAGCTTAGCATTAGCTAGCAGCCAAAACATGATGCTATCCAATTCTATATGCTTGTGTGTGTGTGTGTGTGTGTGTGTGTGTGTGTGTGTGTGTGTGTGTGTGAGTGCATGCATGCAAGGTTTGCCTCCATGTAGTTATGTTTTGGCCCAGAGCTGTGTAGAAAACAGGCTTTAGACAGGAAAGGGATTCACTTCAGTTAAATACCAACTGGAGCAATTTGTCACTAAAATGAAGGGGACAGCCTGAAAGTTTGACCGCCTGTTTGCCAAAGCAATTAAATACCTTTCTGGATGAGAGTGTGTCCAATTCACTGCCTCAGACTAGGGGTGAGGGTAGGCTCTCTCTCTCTCTCTCTTTCTCTCTCTCTCTCTCTGTCTCTCTGTCTCTCTCTCTCTCTGTCTCTGTCTCTGTCTCTCTCACAGACAGAAAGACAGACAGACAGACCAGACCAGACCAGACAATGTTGTCATAGCACAATTTTCCCACACCACATATCATATACATCATTAGTCATCCTAGAATTGACATTTGGATTGGGGGGAAACGTAATCTTTCCTCCGAGCAGGGGGGATGTATTTTCTCTGGTAATAAATATTTTAAGCAGGTGTACATGCGGTTAGACCACTTTAGTTCTGCTCTGTAATTGGAGGTGTAGCGGCTAGATTTACCGCCCGTTTTATCTTGTTTGCTGTCCTTCCCGTTAAGGTGTGAATTTAAGGAGAATTACTGCTGATCAATGTGGATTAGTGTAGTAGTCTAGCTCCTGTCTGGGCATCTCAGCACTGGTATAAGGTGTGTGCATGCCCATGCGTTTTGGGCCTCTTCACCACTAGTATTACACGCCTATAGTGACAACAGGAGGGGGCTCAAAAGGCTTACTAGCTGACTAATGGCCACCGTTGTCTCATGCTGTTACCCATGCTCACAAGCACAGCAGAGGCCTTGATGGATCTTTCTGTAGGTGCCAGTCTTCATGCCCAAGCTCTGGATAGATCACAGGGATGTGTGGAGTGTCAGAGTGCTAGGTGCTTAACTGGAAGAGGAAGGGGGGAGTCGGTTGTCAAACCAGCCCCTCATCCCCTCTCCTTAGATACAGCTACCCCCCCACTGCCTCTCCCTCACCCCCTTCCTGCCCATGCCAGCCCCAGATCAAAGGGGAGGAACATGAAAGGCATCTGAGAGATTCGCTCTCAATATCCTCTTTCTCTCTCTCTCTCTCTCTCTCTCTCTCTTAACTCCTCTCACTCTCTCCAACCTCCTTTCACCATCTCCCCCTGTATATCAACGGCTCACCCTCTCTCACTGAGGACTAGTGAGATATCAATGGAGAGGCAGAGGGTGTGGGTGAGATAGACTCATGGGTTTATTGCTCCATTGTTGTTGCTCTCTGCAGGAAGAGAAGGCATTAATTCTCTCCAAGGAGGAGGGAGCTCCACACTTCCTCCTCCTCCACCTCCTCCACTCTCAGGTGAGGCTGCAGGCAGAGATCCACTTGGAATAAGCTTTTTGACCTCCAAAGTTCATTGTCAAGAAACTTTCTCTCCCTCTGAATGCTCAAACGTGCCCGTCATGCTTCTCCACAATTAGCGAAGCTGTGGCGCCACTGAATGTTTCGTGATGCGTCACTAAAACTTGGACCCTCTTTGGTGAACTTTCGGGAACTTGTCTTATAAGGGCCAGAGATTTGAAAATTGAAAATTGAACATCTGTCCACGTCCAAGTGGCCTTGTCGAATTGTCAGACAGGGAGAAGTGTTTGTCTGACGCAGTCAGTGCTGGCTGCCTCCTCTCTGGGCAAGTGTGTCCTCTCATACCGACACAGAGAGATGGAGGAGGAAAGAGGAGAGAGTTTTTTTGGAGGGACTCTTTCTCACAATTTGGCAACCCTGCGCCACTTTTGAGATTCTTGAGAAAACTCTTCAGATAAACAGAGCTCCAATAAGTGGTTTTAGATGGCTGATCTCAGAATATGGGTTTTGTCTAAGGAGTCTGCAATCTCCTCCCTGTCGGCTGGACTGCATCTCTGTGAAAGCCGCTCCATCTTCCATGCATATTTTATTTCTGATTCTTTCTTTATTTCTCTTCTCCTCTTACTAACTATTCATGGCTCCAGTCGATTTAGGGCAAAACGGGGCCTTTCACGAGCACATAAATATTGCATGATTGATAAATGCTGGTCCATTTGATTATGAGTTGGGTGATGTACGTATGTGTGTGGTGGTTAGCTAGCGCTGTGCGGTGCGTTGGAAACTGGGAAAGGGCTCTGGAGTGGGTGGAGAGAGGAGGCAAGGCCCTGCAAAGTGCACATCATAAGTGGATGGGTATTTAAAAATGAATCATGTTTAGTGGAGGGAGGCCCAACAACACGAGTTTTTCACTCCCTCTAAATGCCTTCAAACGGCCAGCTGGCAAGCTTTTCAAGGAGTTGTACTAACTACTCCGACCCACAAATGAATGAGGGCTGATTACTTTGTCATTAATGATTCAAGCACAATTGGAATGTAAATACTGTATGTCTGGAGTGAAGGCCCATTCCCTCTCCACTCCTTGGCACATTGCGTCTCTAGTCCCATTGCAACTTGGTTTGAATTCAAACACTGTCACACCACATAGCATTCAAAAGGTCTATCAACCTTAGGCAGAATAACTTAGCTAGCTCTTTAAATGGCTAAGGAAAGAAACCCGTTTAGGAACATGTACTCACCAATACTTCCTTGTCGGCTGGTTTAATATGTGCATATTGAACAAAAAAGCAGAAGAACGCTGCCATAACGCTACCACACGTATCACCGTGAAGCCTGACAATAAACGGAACGTCAACTAAATTCCACTTCAAAGTGTCTGATTTTAATATAAAAGGATTCTCATTTTGCAACAGGATGCCTCTTTCATCACCCCCGATTGCTTCTCGCAAGTGTGTGTGTGTGGTGTGCGTAGAGTGAATATAGGAATGTGCAATAACCCCACAACTCTTTGGGTGTAATTTCTGCGTCTGAGACCGAAAAGCGATTACAGTGAACTGTGCAGTGCGGAGGCCTAAATAACATCAGCATGAAGCGTTTACACACCGAGTCAGTGTTTCTGTGATGACGAGCGTGTCGTGTCAGCGTGACAGATAAGGAGGCTTTGGGAATAAATGCAATCTGCTTTAATTGTGTAAAGAGAACATGAGAGATGTCAGTGTGAGTTATGCTAATGATAAACCATACTGGAGCGCGCGCGCACACACACACACACACACACTCATTCATACAGTACACACGGATAGACACACACACAAGGATACAGTAAGCATACACACACACATATACTCATTCATACAGTACACACTGATAGACACACACACACGGATACAGTAAGCATACAGTAAGCATACACACACACATACTCATTCATACAGTACACACTGATAGACACTTACACACGGATACAGTAAACATACACACACATACGCACACACACACATACTGAATCAAATAAGAAACAAAGCTCTGAAACGTGTTTGTATGCCAACTTGTAAACAGGCAAGAAAATAAGCCAACACGTGCAAAAATACTTTAGCTATTTTAACCTACAGACAAATTCCAAGGTATTTACACAAAAGCTGTTGTATTTGACTGTGTCTGATATTTCCTGTGTTATAGCTTTCCACATCCTTGCCCTATAGAAAAGATACTGCCTAAATCTTTGGCCAAAGCAAGGGGAGATTTACATTGGTGTAGTGTAGATGCTATTGTTCCATAGCATTAGACTAGGATTGACATGAGCTCCTTGCTACAGCCTTCAGAGTGTAGGCTAAGTATAATACATGGGAGCGGGAGGCTAATCTTCTAAGAATTGGTTGATTAGCTGTAGTTGCGTGATGAACAGAACAGCCAAACACATCCCATTGAAAACCTCTTGGCAGAACCAGCATCCAGCCTTCCAATCTACAATTCTTTCTTTCTCTCTCTCTCGCATCTATTGTCTCTCGTCTCCTATCTCTCGGTCTCTGACACTCTCTGTCGCGATCTCTATTCTAGTTTTTCCTCTGTCTCTCTGTTTTTCTCTATCTTTATCTCTCTATTTCTGACTATTTCTCCCTCTCTGTCTCTCTGTCTCAATTTCTATTCTCTCTTCTCGCTCTCTGCCATAGCTCCAACAGACCAGTGCTGACTGGCTGGTATTCAGGCATCTCTGAGCATGCCAGTTTTCCTTCCTTCCTTATCCTCACAACCAAATATGTTTGTGTGTTTGCCAGTGTAGGCTCCTCAGAGGAGGAAGGGGAGGAAACATTAAGGCTATCCTTTTTAAATAAAACTATACTAAATAAATTCACGTCACCAAAAACTTGATTATAACACACTATTTTGCAATGAAGGTCTACAGTAGTATCAACAGCACTCTGTAGGGTAGCACCATGGTGTAGCCGGGGGACAGCTACACTCTACAAAGCAAATTTATTACAAATAAAGAACTGATCACATTTACTACCGTTCAGAAGTTCTGGGGTCACTTAGAAATGTCCTTGTTTTACATGAAAACATATATGAAATGAGTTGCAAGAGGAATAGGAAATATAGTCAAGAGTTGACAAGTTTATACATAATGATTTTTCATTGAAATAATAATTGTGTCCTTCCAACTTTACTTTCGTCAAAGAATCCTCCATTTGCAGCAATTACAACCTTGCAGACCTTTGACATTCTAGTTGTCAATTTGTTGAGGTAATCTGAAGAGATTTCACCCCATGCTTCCTGAAGCACCTCCCACAAGTTGGATTGGCTTGATGGGCACTTATGTCCATACGGTCAAGCTGCTCCCACAACAGCTCAATAGGGTTGAGGTCCGGTGACTATGCTGGCCACTCCATTATAGACAGAATACCAGCTGACTGCTTATTTCCTAAATAGTTCTTGCATAGTTTGGAGCTGTGCTTTGGGTCATTGTCCTGTTGTAGGAGGAAATTGGCTCCAATTAAGCGCCATCCACAGGGTATATGGCATGGCATTGCAAAATGGAGTGATAGCCTTCCTTCTTCAAGATCCTTTTTACCCTGTACAAATATCCCACTTTACCAGCACCAAAGCACCCCCAGACCATCACATTGCCTCCACCATACTTGACAGATGGCGTCAAGCACTCCTCCAGGATCTTTTCATTTTTTCTGCGTCTCACGAATGTTATACTTTGTGATCCGAACACCTCAAACTTAGATTTGTATGTCCATAACACTTTTTTTCAGTCTTCCTCTGTCCACTGTCTGTGTTATTTTGCCCATCTTAATCTTTTCTTTTTATTGACCAGTCTGAGATATGGCTTTTTCTTTGCAATTCTGCCTAGAAGGCCAGCCTCCCGGAGTCGCCTCTTCACTGTAGACCTTGAGACGGGTACTATTTAATGAGCTGCCAGTTGAGGACTTGTGAGACGTCTGTTTCTCTAACTAGACACTCTAATGTACTTGTCCTCTTGCTCAGTTGTGCACTGAGGCTTCCCACTCCTCTTTCTATTCTGGTTAGGGCCAGTTTGCTCTGTTCTGTGCAGGGAGTAGTACACAGCATTGTACAAGAGCTTCAGTTTCTCAGAACAACAAAAAATCTGCCGTTTCCAGGTACAATAGTCATTTACAACATTAGCAAAGTCTACACAGTTTCTGATAAATTTTATGTTTTTTTTTCCATTTTTTTTTCCAAAAACACAGACATTTCTAAGTGACCCCAAACTTTTGAACGGTAGTGTACGTATTCGGACCCAACTTTTTTGAAGAACTTTTGGCAGCGATTACAGCATCAAGTCTTCTTGGGTATGACACTACAAGCTTGGCACACTTGTATTTGGCGGGTTTCTCCCATTCTTCTCTGCGGATCCTCTCAAGCATTGTCAGATAGAATAGGGAGCATTGCAGGGTTCCGGGCTCTTGCTAGGCCCCTCAAGGACATTCAGAGACTTGTCCCGAAGCCACTCCTACATTGTCTTGGCTATGTGTTTAGGGTTGTTGTCCTTTGGGAAGGTGAAACTTCGTCCCCAGTCTGAGGTCCTGAGCGCTCTGGAGCAGATTTTCATCAATAAAATTAGCTAATAGCCATGTAATCTCCATAGATGGGTTTCCAAGTAGCCACACACAAGCTTAGATCTCCCTGCACAATGCCAACCATTGGATTCTGGAGCAGTGGAAACGCATTCTCTGGAATAATGAATCACACTTCACCATCTGCTAGTCCGACGGACGAACCTGGGTTAGGCAGATGTTAGGAGAACGCTACCTCCCCCGATGCATAGTACCCATCTGTAAAGTTTGGTGGAGGAGGAACGATGGTCTTGGGCTGTATTTCATGGTTTGGGCATGGCCGCTTAGTTCCAGTGAAGGGAAATCTTAACACTACAGCATACAATGACATTCTAGACAATTCTGTGCTTCGAACTTGATGATGACAGTTTGGGGAAGGCCCTTAACCTGTTGCTTCTACCCGGGACGCTTGCGTCCCAACTAGAGCTCTGGAAATGCAAATGCGCTATGCTAAATGCTAATAGTATTAGTTAAAACTCAAAAGTTCATTAAAATACACATGCAGGGTATCGAATTAAAGCTACACTCATTGTGAATCCAGGCAACAAGTCAGATTTTTAAAATGCTTTTCGGCGAAAGCATGAGAAGCTATTATCTGATAGCATGCAACACCCCAAAAGACCCACAGGGGACGTAAACAAAATAATTAGCATTTTGGCGTTACACAAACCGCACAATAAAATAGAAAACATTCATTACCTTTCACCATCTTCTTTGTTGGCACTCCTAGATGTCCCATAAACACTATTTGGGTCTTTATTTCGATTAAATCGGTCCATATAAAGCCTAGATATCGTTATATGTAAGACTGTGTGATAAACGAAAAAAACATCGTTTCAAAACGTAACGTCATTTTTTAAAATTCAAAAAGTCGACGATAAACTTTCACAAAACACTTCGAAATACGTTTGTAATGCAACTTTAGGTATTAGTAAACGTTAATAAGCGATAAAATTCATCAGGAGGCGATGTAAAGATTATTAGCTGTCCGTCTGGAAAAATGTCCAGCTAGAAACTCAACGAAAATATCCGGTCCTAGACCGGATTAGATACGGTGTCCTGTATGTGTTTGACCAAGAAAAAACTCGAAGGGAAATGACAAGACTCTAGACACCCTGTGAAAGCTGTAGGTACTGCAACCTCAGTCAATTAATTGTGGTTCACGTTTATCAATGGGTTCAAGTAGCGCATGGATATATTTTCCCCATTTTCAGTGATCAGTTTTTCCTGTGCTTTTCGATGTAAATGCCGTTCTGGTAAAGCCACAGCAGTGATTTAACCAGTTTTTTAAACGTCTGAGTGTTTTCTATCCACACAGACTAAGCAAATGCATATACTATATTCCTGGCATGAGTAGCAGGGCGCTGAAATGTTGCGCGATTTTTAACAGAATGTTCAAAAAAGTAGAGGGTCGACTGAAGAGGTTAACTGTTTCAGCATGACAATGTCCCTGTGACAAAGCAAGGTCCATACATGTCAAAATCGGTGTGGAAGAACTCACTGCGATGCAGTGCTTTAGACCGCTGCGCCACTCAGGAGGCCCTCAGCTAGCTAGTTTAGCCTTATCAATCACCCGGCTCAAACAGAGAGGGATGCTATGTTACCTAGCTGGCAATGACTATTCAACACTGGATAGCCATAGCCAAGTCAAGGTAAGCTTTTGGTTTTATACATTTTGTGCCACCGGGGCCCGCTGGTGTAACTGCTTGCTAACTGTACACAGAACTGCATGACTGTAGAGGGTTTACTAACGTACCTATGTTTGCCTTCACGTTAGCTAATATGGTGACAACGATGTAGGCTTTGTGTAGAAGTTAGCGGTTATGATATGAAGGTTTGGCTTGGAAAGTTTTTTTTGCCCCTGGTCACAGACAGCTGATGTGTTGTGCACTGAGGTGAGAGGGAGTAGGTGCGATACGTAATCATCCAGCGATCAAAGGACTCATATGCTGTTTGTATGTGGCTGCTGTGAAAGCAGTGGTGTGCCGACATGACCAGTGATGTGCCGACATACTCGTACTCATAATCGTTTCGTAAATTGACAGTTGATAGTCGGGAAAAAAACTGAATTGTTTTAATATGCCTAAATAGATGTTGGCAAAATACCTCCCTGCATGTTCTCACTGAATATCTTTTTTGCCACCAAAACCGTATTAATTCACTTAATCGGTCTCTCCCAAAGATGATGTATTGCCTCAGTGACCTGACTCTGTGTGTGTATAGAGCGTTGACGGGCTGTCCCCCCCCCCTCTTTCTTCATGAAATATATCATTACTGGTTAAAGACAGAGCGCACACTTTTATAAAATAAGCTACTTCTATGCAAATGTTGTTGATCAGTATAATACAATAGCTCTCACATGGAAAGGAAATATAGTGTTTATCATCTGTAGCCCCATGAGTTCAGCCAAATCAAGCTCAATAACTCAGTGCATGCACACACTCCTAATGCATATGCATTCACCTGCATTGTGAATAGGCCTAAGCTACATTTTGATGTAACCAGTTTATCAATAGACTAAAGATCTACCATTTAAATATATACCGTACCAGTCATAAGTTTGGACACCTACTCATGAAAGAGTTTTTCTTTATTTTTACTATTTTCTACATTGTAGAGTAATAGAGAAGAAATGAACACTATGAAATAATACATATGGAATCATGTAGAACCAAAAAAAGTGTTAAACAAATTAAAATATATTTGATAGATTATTCAAAGGAGCCACCCTTTGTCTTGATGACAGCTTTGCACATTATAGGCATTCTCTCAACCAGCTTCATGAGGTAGTCACCTGGAATGCATTTCAATTAACAGGTGTGTGTGACTTGTAAAAAGTTAATTTGAGGCCTAGCGTCGTCCGGATTAGGGAGGGTTTGGCCCGGCAGGGATATCCTTGTCTCATCGCACACTAGCGACTCCTGTGGAAAAAAATAAGTTAATTTGTGGAATTTCTTTCCGTAATGCATTTGAGCCAATGAGTTATGTTGTGACAGGGTAGGGTTGGTATACAGAAGATAACTCTATATGGTAAAATACCAAGTCCATATTATGGCAAGAACAGCTCATAAAAGCAAAGAGAATCGACAGTCCATCATTGCTTTAAGACATGAAGGTCCGTCAATCAGGAACATTTCAAGATCTTTGAAAGTTTCTTCAAGTGCAGTCGCAAAAACCGTCAAGAGCTATGATGAAACTGGCTCTCATGAGGACCGCCACAGGAAAGGAAGACCCAGAGTTACCTCTGATGCAGATGATAAGTTCATTAGATTTACCAACCTTAGAAATCACGGAGTTCAAGTAACAGACACGTCTCAACATCAACTGTTCAGAGGAGACTGCATGAATCAGGCCTTCATGGTCGAATTTCTGCAAAGAAACCACTACTAAAGGACACCAATAATAAGAAGAGACTTGCTCGGGCCAAGAAACACAAGCAATGGACATTATACCGGTGGAAATCTGTCCTTTGGTTTGATGAGTCCAAATTTGAGATTTTTGGTTCCAACCGTCGTGTCTTTGTGAGACGCAGAGTAGGTAAACAGATGATCTCTGAATGTGCGGTTCCCACCGTGAAGCATGGAGGAGGAGGTGTGATGGTGTGGGGTTGCTTTGCTGGTGACACTGTCAGTGATTTATTTAGAATTCAAGGCACACTTAACCAGCATGGCTACCACAGCATTCTGCAGCGATATGCCATCCCAGCTGGGTGGCACTTAGTGGGACTATCATTTGTTTTAGAGGACAATGACCCAAAACACACCTCCAGGCTGTGTAAGGGCTATTTGACCATGAAGGAGAGTGATGGAGTCCTGCATCAGATGATCTGGCCTCCACAATCACCTGACCTACACCCAATTGAGATGGTTTGGGATGAGTTGGACCGCCGAGTGAAGGAAAAGCAGCCAACAAGTGCTCAGCATATTTAAACTCTGTTTTTCACAATTCCTGACATTTAATCCTCGTAAAAATTCCCTGTCTTAGGTCAGTTAGGATCACCACTTTATTTGAAGTATGTGAAATGACAGAATAATAGTAGAGAGAATGATTTATTTCAACTTTTATTTCTTTCATCACTTTCCCATTGGGTCAGACATTTACATACACTCAATTACTATTTGGTAGCATTGGCGTTAAATTGTTTAACTTGGTTCAAACATTTTGGGTAGCCTTCCACAAGCTTCCCACAATAGGTTGGGTGAATTTTGGCCCATTCCTCCTGACAGATCTGGTGTAACTGAGTCAGGTTTGTAGGCCTCCTTGCTCTCACATACCTTTTCAGTTCTGCCCACACATTTTCTATGAGATTGAGGTCAGGGCTTTGTGATGGCCACTCCAATATCTTGACTTTGTTGTCCTTAAGACATTTTGCCACAACTTTGGAAGTATGCTTGGGGTCATTGTCCATTTGGAAGACCCATCTGAAGTCTTGAAATGGTGCTTCAATATATCCACCACATTTTCCTGCCTCATGATACCATCTATTTTGTGAAGTGCACCAGTCCCTACTGCAGTAAAGCACCCCCACAACATGATGCTGCCACCCCTGTGCTTCACGGTTGGGATGGTGTTCCTCGGCTTGCAAGACTCCCCCTTTTTTCTCCAAACATAACAATGGTCATTATGGTCAAACAGTTCTATTTTTGTTTCATCAGACCAGAGGACATTTCTCCAAAAAGTACGATCTTTGTCCCCATGTGCTGTTGCAAATCATAGTCTGACTTTTGTTTTGGAGCAGTAGCTTCTTCCTTGCTGAGCGGCCTTTCAGGTTATGTTGATATCGGACTCTTTTTTACTGTGGATATGGATACTTTTGTACCTGTTTCCTCCAGCATCTTCACCAGGTCCTTTCCTGTTGTTCTGGGATTGATTTGCACTTTTTGCACCAAAGTACGTTCATCTCTAGGAGACAGAACGCGTCTCCTTCCTGAGCGGTATGACGGCTGTATGGTTCCATGGTGTTTATACTTGCATACTATTGTTTGTACATATGAACGTGGTACCTTCAGGCGTTTGGAAATTGGCTGATTCCTTTTGATTTTCCCATGATGTCAATTAGCCTATCAGAAGCTTCTGAAGCCATGACATCATTTTCTTTTCCAAGCTGCTTTAAAGGCACAGTCAATTTAGGCACAGTGAATTATAAGTTAAATAATTTGTCTGTAAACAATTGATGGAAAAATTACTTGTGTCATCCACAAAGTAGATGTCCTAACCGACTTGCCAAAACTATAGTTTGTTAACAAGAAATTTGTGGAGTGGTTGAAAAATTTGTTTTAATGACTGAAACCTAAGTGTATGTAAACTTCCGACTTCAACTGTATTATCTGTGGGTTTTAAAAAAAAAAATTTTTTTTTATTTTGAAGTCAGTTGAGTTAAGGGGGGGGGGGGTCAAGTGTGAGTGTTAGTTCACGAAGGGTCGGGGTGCTGTGGGATTATTTAAGATTATTTTTTGAAGAGGTAGGGTTTCAGATGTTTTCGGAAGATACGCAGGAACTCTGCTGTCCTAGCTTCAGGTGGAAGCTGGTTCCACCATTGTCTGATTGTAGAATTTATGAATTAGTGCATACATGGCTGTCTCTGAAAATGTTGAGGTACATTTTTTTAAGGTAATGATAATGATCTCAAAAGATGCCCAATGATTGAACATAGCATTAGCTGCATGTATCTGTCTGGATCAAGTGCCATTCTTTGACTTTGGCTAATATGCCTTTCGAAGTCGAAATTCTGTTATCGTAACAACCCTTCTCAGTATAAACCATGCCTGTGAGTTGAGCCTTGTTGTAGCAGGCATAGTGTGTTGGCTAGGTCACCGTGGCGATGGTCTGTGTGTGAGAATTCGGTAATAATGGGATGTAGATGTTCTTTGTGCTCTGCCTCTCTGCCCAGTAACCACGAATACATGGCAACACAGCATCTTTATGGAAATGGGACAGCTGCCCACTGAGTGGCTGAACATGGGTAGTCAACTAGCAGTACTGTAAGTGTAAATGTGTGTGTGTGCATATGTGTTTACATGTGCTTGCGAGTTAGCATACATGTTTGTGTTTTGCTTCAGGTGTGCATCAGCTTCTCTCTCTCGCTCTCTCCTTATCTAACCTATCCTCTTTCTCTCTCTCCTTATCTAACCTATCCTCTCTCTACCCTCTCTCTCCAGCTGGTGGCAGTGTATGAGGAGCAGGACCCTCACCATGGAGGCGATGGCACCAGTGCCAGCTCAACGGGCACACAGAGCCCTGACCCCTTCACTGCCGTCGCAGAGCTCAACTCCAGCAACATGTCCGCCTTCCAGCCCTACCAGACCAGCAGCGAGATAGAGGTTACCCCCTCCGCCCTGCGCAGCAGTAAGTGTCAGACTAGGGGTACTTTAGTTTGCCACTTGGCCATTAAGTGCTCTAGTGTGTCACAGCTATTGAAGACATGTATCTGTAAGAAAGAAGAGAGGAAACACTATTGACCAATCAGCCCTGAACAAATCTGTTTTTATATAGTTTAGTGAAGTTTTTTAAGAGTCAGTTATAGAGTTGTGTCCAGGGAGTGGCTTTGCGGTGAGCGAGATGGGCAGGTGGTATCGTCCAGGGGGCTGTGGCTGTACCATCCACTCAATCATGCATGATGATGGGGGAGAAACAGACCGGGTCTCTGATTAACACTGACAGCTGAACCTGGGGGTCACCACGCACACACACACACACACGCACACACACACACGCCCACACACGCACACACACACACACACGCCCACACACACACACACACACGCCCACACACACACACGCACACACACACGCCCACACACACACACGCACGCACACACGCACGCACGCACGCACGCACGCACGCACGCACGCACGCACGCACGCACGCACGCACGCACACACACACACACACACACACACACACACACACACACACACACACACACAGAGGCACAGACACCCAGTACCATAACATTTGCCTCCATCCCTCCCTAAGTCCATCCCTCAACTCCACCCTTTCCTATAGGTCGGACTTAGATACATAACATGCTGCTCAAGTTTTTGGGGCTTGCCTGTTTTGCATGTTATTTTGGCATTAATACGTGTCACATATCATTGGAAACAATGTAAAAAATATATATATACAGTAGGGCAAAAAAGTATTTAGTCAGCCACCAATTGTGCAAGTTCTCCCACTTAAAAAGATGAGAGAGGCCTGTAATTTTCATCATAGGTACACTTCAACTATGACAGACAAAATTAGAAAATAAATCCAGAAAATCACATTGTAGGATTTTTAATGAATTTATTTGCAAATGATGGTGGAAAATAAGTATTGAATCAAGTCTACTGGCAAATCCTTTTTAATCCTTGTCATATGAAGAGGAATAATGAAGACAAACTATAGATAAAATGTATCGGCCATTGGACATAAACATTGCACAACTATTTGGCGATCGCAAATTCAACAATGAGTGGTTTGTAAGGAATCGGTGACAGTGGCAAACTGCAAGCTTTCCAACTCGGACGTCGGGAATAAACAGCTCAAACTGAGAAAATACGCTTTGAACGGTGATTCAACTCAGATTTGTAAATCCGGCACCTCTCTATTTGATGAGAAAATTTGCCCACGAAGGACCGCCGCGCCACATTCCTGTTCAAGCACATCACAACAACGTGAGTCCAAAAATGTCTTGTGCTGCTTCATAAATGATGTAGGATGCCAGAGATATGTATCCCGTAGCTAAGAAAGTAAATCTAAGTGAATGTTGTGTGGTAACCTGTTGGTAGCCCATGTGCCTCACCCGGATAATTTGGACTATTTTCATCAACGCGGTATTGTAAACACATCGTTCCTGGCCGGTGTGTGCTTGTTTACTAACTTTTTTTGTTCAGCTTTGAAAGTGCTACTGATAGTAGTGGTGGGGCTTGGCTTGCACGTGCAAATTCAGGACAAAAAAAAACATTCTATAATAGAATTGTGTTATTTGACATGACAAATTAAAAGCTTATTTAACTCATCAAATAGTGTTATATGACGTGTATCCTTTTTGACACACAGACCCAAACGGTGTTCAATGTGCCTCACCCTAATAATTTGGTCTATTTTCACCTCTTAATTTTGCCTACTGTTCTAACTTGGTGGTGCACATGTAGCCTATAACCTGTTTTAGAGAAATGTAATCATTGAATATTGTAAGAGCTTTCATTGTCTGTTTGTATGCCCCCTTTATTTATCCTACGATTCTGACTTGTTGTACAGGGAGTACACTTGTAAGAACGGCCCTTGTTCTGAATTCTGTTGCTGTACATTTCAAAAGTGCTGAACAAATAATTATATTGACTACGTCCGTCCTACCTCGCTCATTAATGTCTTAATCGGAATTACGGATTGACTCTTATCCGCTTGTCGTCCCCTTATGCCATAGTTTGTACATCTCAATAGTCAGTAGAAACCACATTTGTTTAAGCAAGTCAGCCATATCAGCTATGTTTTTTTTAAAGGCGGCAAATGAGGCTGAATGAACTGTTTCGCTGCCAGACAAGGCTCCGCTGAAAGCCAGGTGTAGCAGTGGTAAGGTGTTGGGACTGCTGTTGGGACTCTGCTGTTGGGACAGCTTTATGTAGTTCCTAACAGTTTGTGGGCACCGTTTGTCACTGTTACAGTGCAATTAATCTATTATTTAGTGTTGTGTAGTGGCTTTGCTGGCATGCATCCCACATGTTTTTGTTTTTCCCCAACAAGATTTACATGCTAAAATCACCACTGATTGTAACAGAAAAGTGCAATAACGATAGGAAAGGAATCAGAACGTGTTTGCAGACAGATATCTTCAAAGAAACATGGTCTATCACATCTCCCTCCTTTTTCCCCAACAAACACAAACCTCAAACAGACACAAACACAAATCTCAAACAGACACAGACACAAACACAAACCTTAAACAGACACCAACACAAACCTCAATCAGACACCAACACAAACCTCAGACAGACACCAGCACCAACCTCAGACAGACACCAACACAAACCTCAATCAGACACCAACACAAACCTCAGACAGACACCAACACAAACCTCAGACAGACACCAACACAACAGATGCCTCCCATGTTACTGGGTCTCTCCTTTGAACCAGTGATGTGGTGTTATTGTTTCTTCCACAATGCTATCTCACAGGGAGGTCTGGTACTGTACACAGCCCTCCGATGGGACTGCAGATTCTCCCCTCCCTTGGTTTTTATGAGCCATTGTGTATTGGAGGACTCTCTTTACCCCCTACTGAAACAGGTGTGTGTGTGTGTGTGCGTGCGTGCGTGCGTGCGTGTGTGTGTGTGTGTTTGTGTGTGTGTGTGTCTGTGTGTGTGCGTGTAAACTTCCAATCCTAGCGACCGTCGTTTTGGAATAATAGTACACCTCCTTCCAACAATCATAGCAGCAGGTATCCTGTTTTAAAGTGAACACTTTACGATTGTGTTTTATTGACAAAGTAAAGGAAGGTCATGTGCTGTTATATCTCGTCGGTTTGTTGTCCATCCCACTTTAGTTGATACACGTCTCACCACTATAAAACATTGGATGTGTCCCGAATTGCACCCTGCTCCCTATACAGTGCACTCCTTTTGAAGAGTAGTACACTATAGGAATAGAGCGCTATTTGGTATGCACCCAGTGTATACTATAGAGAACGAAAGCCACGCTCTCTCGTCCTCCCTCCCCTTCCTGTCTCACACATTTAAATGAGTGGTACACCAGCTACAAATTAGCTCTGGGACTAAGTTACAGAGTTTGCCCTCAATTGCCGAGTTGATTACCGCCTAAGACTGCACTTTCACTCTCATCCCCCGGTCCCATTGTGATAGAGCAGTAATATACTGCACAGCCTAATTAGACTCTGTGGATTGTTTGTGGTGGGAGTGTGTGTGTGTTTTTCTGTTTGCGTGTGTGTTCTGTTGTTATGCTTGTGTGTGATTGGCTGGACAGACAGATGGACGAATGCAGAATGCAGCCTGCGTCCCTTTTAAGAGGAGCGAAGCAGCAAATTACCGGCGGCGATAACACAAATCAGACATCAGAGTAGCACTGCCGGGCGGGCAGCTGTGCTGTGAAGCATAGCATTATAGATATGTGAAATAATCATCTTCAGAATCGTATTGATTGTTTTTCTCCCTCTCGTTCCGCCATCTCGCCCACCTCGGCAGCTCGTTTTAGATTTCCAAGCCGAAGGAAGCCGCGGAGGTCAGACTGTTAATAATTGGCTTGCCGATGAGATGTAAATTGCAATAATGAATGTAATTTGCCTGGTAATTATATGGATGGAGGTCCATTTCACTTGCTGCACATGAAAGTATAATCCTGCGGATAGAAAAAGAAAATGTAGCTATAAAATTGAAGAACGAAAACTAGCTTGGAATCCTAATGAACATTTGAACATTTCTTCACTTTGGGTTCTTTCGGCCTTGTTGATGCTTGCTAAGATCTGTACATTTCATGAACCCTATCCATATGAGTTGCATAAACTCTCTAGATGAGTTGCATTGACTCAACTTACAGGGTTGGGTAGGTTACTTACTAAATATAATCCGTTACTAGTTACCTGTCCAAAATTGTAATCAGTAATGTAAATTTTGGATTACCCAAACTCAGTAACATAATCTGATTACTTTAATCTGATTACTTTCTCCTTAAGAGGCATTAGAGGAAGACAAAAAGGATGCATCAAACTCGTTTGGTGTGTCATCATAGTGGTCTCTGAATTGTGATCAGACTTGCTCAGGTGGAACAAACTTAAACTTGCGGCTTTTTTCAATGCTGAATTGAATATCATTGAGAAAACAGAAAGGTGCCATAATAAATGTTTTCGCAAACATCCTTTCAAAATTTTAAGGTAATCCAAGAAGTAGTCATCTAGTTTTTCAAACGGATCTGTAATCTGATTACCTTATTTTTGTTTGGTCACTTAACTTAACTAAAACAGTTAGTTTTTTTGTAATCAGATTACATGTAACAGATTACATGGACATTATTACATGGAACTCATCTAGATTACAACCCTGTCCAGGGCCTGATGTTGAGGTATCAATGGACCGGTTGGCAAAGATAGAGGTGGTGGTAGTGTGTTTAAACCCTGAGCTGAAGAATTGTGCAGAAGCTACAGTGCTACAATGGAAAGATGCCCTGTCCAGTTGGGCAATGGTGGCATGAAGGACCGAGGCACTTATTAGAGGTGCCCGTACCATGCCTCATGTGCTGCACCCTGGGACACTGACTCCAATACTTTTCCTTCTCCAGAACTCCCTCCTGGACCTCTGCTCTGGCCTGATTATCCATCAAATCTACAGTACCTACAGCAAGAGCTGCTCTACCTCTATCAAACCCATATCCACTCACCCCATCCTGTTCAGAGGCCGCTGATGACACCTTTTGTGTGTAACGGGAAAAACAAACCAACCAGCCACTTAGGTGGTACTTATCTGGCGGCTATGCTGAAAGTGGAGTGCTCTCCCTTTGAGCACAGCCCCCACCCATCTCACTGCACATCAACCCACTGAAAGTACACAGACCTTGTTTTAAAACAAAACTACCACAACAGGAGATATGAGTGAAGCCAGTGACATATTATGATTGGCTCCCTGCTGGGTGTAAACCTGTTGTGATTCAACCCACTCAGGGATATCTTCTGTTTGGCCACCAGTTGGGCAATCAGCAGTAGTGAGGCTGGTTCCAGTCTGGTTGGTTGGCTGTTGGCTGGTGCGCTCTCTCCCTACTTCTAATTGAATCACTGAATCACTGTGATAATTACTTTATTCTTGCTATGTAACTACTATATATATATATATATATATATATATATATATATATATATATATGAAGTGCCATGGATGTAAAATGTGTGTAGAATGTACAGTAAAAGTTGTAAAAACAAAGTGTATTTTTGTCCTCTGAAGACCGGGGGTGGTGGATTCCATATAGAAGTCAGTAAAGGACACACAATGGCACCATGTTCCTGATATATAGAGCCCTGGTCAAAAGTAGTGCATTATATAGGGAATAGGCTGCAATTTGGGACGCTAACAATGTACTGTACAGCAACTCTGACAACAATCACTGCAACAGCAGGAACTCTATGTTGTAGCATTGATCAGTGTCTGTGGATGTTTGTCTATATAACCTCAGCAAAAAAAAAGAAACGTCCCTCTTTCAGGCACAAATCTTAATTGAAAAGGGTTTAAACTCTGTTTCCCATCCTTGTTCAGTGAACCAGAAACAATTAATGAACATGCACCTGTGGAACAGTCGTTAAGACTAACAGCTTACATGCAATTAAGGTCACAGTTATGACAACGTAAAGAGGCCTTTCTACTGAAACACCAAAAAGAAAGATTCCCAGGGTCCCTGCTCATCTGCGTGAACGTGCCTTAGGCATGCTGCAAGGAGGCATGAGGACTACAGATGTAATAGATTGCAATGTCCGTACTGTGAGACGCCTAAGACAGCGTTACAGGGAGACAGGACGGACAGCTGATCGTCCTCGTAGTGGCAGACCACGTGTAAAAACACCTGCACAGGATCGGTACATCCGAACATCACACCTGCAGGACAGGTACAGGATGACAACAACAACTGCCCGAGTTACTCTAGGAACGCACAATCTCTCCATCAGTGCTCAGACTGTCAGCAATAGGCTGAGAGAGGCTGGACTGAGGGCTTGTAGGCCTGTTGTAAGGCAGGTCCTCACCAGACATCACCGGCAACAACGTCGCATATGGGCACAAACCCACAGTTGCTGGATCAGACAGGACTGGTAAAAAGTGCTCTTCACTGACGAGTCGCGGTTTTGTCTCACCAGGGGTGATGGTCGGATTCGCGTTTATCGTCGAAGGAATGAGCGTTACACCGAGGCCTGTACTCTGGAGCGGGATCGATTTGGAGGTGGGGGGTCCGTAATGGTCTGGGATGGTGTGTCACAGCATCATCGGACTGAGCTTGTTGTCATTGCAGGCAATCTCAACACGTTACAGGGAAGACATGCTCCTCATGTGGTACCCTTCCTGCAGGCTCATCCTGACATGACTCTCCAGCATGACAATGCCACCAGCTATACTGCTCGTTCTGTGCGTGATTTCCTGTAAAACAGGAATGTCAGTGTTCTGCCATGGCCAGCGAAGAGCCCGGATCTCAATCCCATTGAGCATGTCTGGGACCTGTTGGATGGGAGGGTGAGGGCTAGGGCCATTCCCTCCAGAAATGTCTGGGAACTTGCAGGTGCCTTGGTGGAAGAGTGGGGTAACATCTCATGGTAAGAACTGGTAAATCTGGTGCAGTCTATGAGGAGGAGATGCACTGCAGTACTTAATGCAGCTGGTGGCCACACCAGATACTGACTTTTACTTTTGAATTTGATCCCCCCCTTTGTTCCGGGACAGATTATTCAGTTTCTGTTAGTCACATGTCTGTGGAACTTGTTCAGTTTATGTCTCAGCTGTTGAGTCTTGTTATGTTCATACAAATATTTACACACGTTAAGTTTGCTGAAAGTTAATGCAGTTGACAGTGAGAGGACATTTCTTTTTTTGCTGAGTTTAGTTATGTCTTAGAAGTAAGTTTTGAAAACTGAAGTTGAAACTTTTAACATGTTTTCGGAGATTTTCCATCGTAGCCTTGAACTTTTTGAGTTCATTTCTTTGGTCCCTCCCTCAGTACTCTGTGGGCTTGGTTGAAGTCCAGAAGCAGTGATTGCCCATTATAGATAAACTAACAGGGTTTGGTTTGAACTGCAAACAGGTAGGGCTGATACTGGGCTCGGATCTCTGATACTCATCTGTCTCTCGTCTGTACTCTCTCCATCTCGCTCTCCCCCTGTCGCTCTTTCACTCCTTCGTTCTGGTCCAAAGGCTCTCCTCTTCAATCTAGCACTTCAGTGGCAGGAGGCGCGATGCAATCTGCAAACAGTGGTATCAGAGAAATCAGGGAGGTGATAATAGTGACAGTGTGTGTCTGATTGTCCTGCTCTGGGGTGTGTGTGTGTGTGTGTGTGTGTGTGTGTGTGTGTGTGTGTGTGTGTGTGTGTGCGTGTGTGTGTGTGTGTGTGTGTGTGTGTGTGTGTGTGTCCATCTCTCTGAACAGTCTTCCTTTATTGGCATCTACTCTCACTCCAAACTCCTCTGAGCAAAGTTTGATACCACTTTCAAAAGATTGCTTATAAAAATGCATGCTTTCTCCTTAACGTTACATAGTACCAGGCAAAGGTTTGGACACACCTACTCATTCAAAGGTTTTTCTTTATTTTTACAATGTTCTACGTTGCATAGTAGGCTACCCAATTGGCTTCAGAAGAGCACACACTAGAGAGGAGTGGAATATGAGCTGGTATATTATATAATTATAACCATCACTCTCGACTAAAGCGCTCTCTCTTCCTCTCCCTCTCTCTCTTTCTCTCTGCACTCTTTGACTTTGAAGTGTCTTTGTCTGGCTGAGTTAGTGTGGAGTTTATTAGTTATGTCAACTCTTAATCACCCAGTGGGCTACATTAAAACCTCTCATGGCAAGTGAAACGAGAGGGAGGAGAGGAGGGATAGTTGGCCTTTAAACAGCACCGCTATCAAAGGAGAGGGGGCGTCGAGAGTCGTCGTAATGCAAGACTATTAGTCATAAATCTATAAAACTGCCAGCAATTTCATCTATAGCTTATTACTGCTAATTATTGTAACCATTGACACCGTTAAATGGTTAAGAGATGGATTTGGTCATGAAGTGTGAAGAGTGCTCTCTGACTGGTAAGGAACGTCCCCACTCATCACTAGTGGGTGAGTGTGTGGTTGTATGGAATGTCAGAGCGGGGCCAGTTAGCAGCAGAGCAGTGCAGAGTTATAGGCTAGGATGCTCCGCTCCTTGTGCTCATTCCCCAGCTCTCCCATGACTCGGAGAAAGGGGCAACTCTTAGCTGTTTCTTCCCACGCTCCAAGAACCTACCCTCTAACAGTCACGTCCCCACTCTGCACTTCTACAGTGTCGTAGTTTACAGTGATCTGTGGCTCAGTGTAGACAACTTTATAGCTTCCTGGTTGGACAGGAGAGAAGCTCTGCTGTTTGTTTGTCAGAGGTAATGTTACCCAGGAGCTGTACAGACACTAATGGGACAACTCATCACACACACACACACACACACACACACACACACACACACACTAAGTGAATTCCGGGACGTTTCTTTAACCCCAGTGGATCACGGGAAGCGTGGCTTGGAATGTTATGGTTGAGGGGGTTTGTTTTACAGCCTCTGGTCTGTCTGCGTGCAAGTGTTTATCAGGCTGTGGTCTGGTGTCATCCCAGCACTCAGTTGATACTAGACAAAGCCACTTAGGAGAGTTATGTGACTGTCTCTGTCTAAAATATGTAATCTCCTCCCTCTTTTGACCCCCAGAGGGTACTTAATGTACACTTGTTTACATCCAAGATAAAATACTGCTGAGGGCTTTATGGTTTAGAAAACACTCCGAAACATAGCTCAAGATAGAGACTTGTAAACACTGATAGACATAGCTGATCAAATACTAATGGCTTTATAGCTAAGGAAACACCCAAAACAACCCAAGATCAACAACCATTATCTCTTAGCTAAAGTGAACTATTGGTTTTTATTACCCCTTTTTGACATGTTTGTATTTAAGTAGATTTATGTACATTCCTTCTTGACACATTTATTTGATTTATTTGTATGTTTATGTTGTGTGCGTGCCATACCACACCAGCGCTATTGCGATTGCAGCAAATATATTCAGCTGTCACTGAATTTAAATGAAAAAATAAATACAAAATAAATGATTCAAGTCTGATTCACACCAGAGGATAAAACAAAGCCATGGCCTTGTCTGTCTATCCTCCCTTCATGTCTATGGTATACGTCCCAAATAGCACCCTATTCTCTATTTAGTGCACTACTTTCTACCTGGGCCCATAGGGCTCTGTCTGGGCAAAATTAGTGCACTAAATAGGGAATCTTGTGCCATTTGGAATGAAGCTTATGATAAAAGATTAGGCGCTATCATTAGCAATGTCACCAAGTCCTCTGTACGAGTAGGGCTGACGTTTTTCAACCCCCTAATTCAAAGACTGACTACAAAGCACAAGGCGTTTCATGTTGCAGTGCTTTGTGAATGCAAACGAAGAGCTGATAAAATCCATATGTTTTGATGTCATTCCCCATGGTTTGTCACACATACACACACACTTACCCCAACCACCCACACAGTTGACTGTCCACAGTAACACAATGTACTACACTGTCAAATCCACGTCATGTCAGTGACACATACTGTACTGTAACCTTTGACTTGTTGTAGTTGTTGTAAAATGTCTTCTTTGTTTGTTTCCCTCTCCATGAACATCTTAACTAGAGATTACAGTTCTCAGACCTTTCATTAGAACCACAATGAGTCGTGATTAGATTGTTCCAACCGCCATCTTATTTCCCATCTGGATGTGTTCTAATCGGCCCTGTAGGAAATCAGCCTCCTGCTGACAACTGGCCTCTCTCTCTCTCTCTCTCTCTCTCTCTCTCTCTCTCTCTCTCTCTCTCTCTCGCTCGCTCTCGCTCTCTTCTCCCCCCCCCCCCCTCTCTCGCTCTCTCTCTCTCAAAACACACACACACACACACACACATAACTCCTTCTGCTTGTTTGCCTCTCATCCTAAGCCAATATAGTGGGCTGAAAACCCCATTAAAATGACTTATTAGCCTTTAAGTTGTCTCAGACATGAATAGAAATGGGTTCCATTTGCATGGTGTGTGCTTCAGCTTTAGACAGAGGATCTTTTTTTCTCTCTCTCTTTTCTCTGTCACTTCTCTCTGTCTCTCTGTCTCTCTCTCTGTGAAGAATAGGCTGCGGTGGTGTAGTAAAGTGCACTAATTTGTCAGATGTGAGAGGTGCTCAGGTGATGGGGCTCTCAACCCCAATGAGGTGCACCCCACCCCAATGAGGTGCACCCCACTATTTACATCCGGGGCATGGAAGGGTCACAGCCAGCTCAAGGGCAATGTGGTTCTCAATCGGCTGTTCTCCTGAGGGATCAGCTTCAGCAGATTTGTGTCTCTTGTCTCTTTGTCTCATGACGCTCTTTACCCTCATCCTCCTCCTGTTTTTGTCCTCTTCCTCCCTCATTGAGTTCCAGTGGGATTGAAGTACCTGTGAAGTTTAAAAATATATATATTTTTACAGGGGGCTTCAAAGAGGGATAGAGAGAGAAAAGGCAGAGTGGAGAGATGGAAATAAAGACAGTAAACAGAAAGAAAGTAAGAAGTTGATTGAGACACACAGTACGCTATTGGGAGAGATGAGACAAAGCTGCAGTATTTGAGAGTACATTTGAGCATGATTTACGTGGCTTGAAAGTTTTAAATGAGAGTTATCTTGGCTTGGTACTCACTAAGTTAGCAGGAGTTGTTATTTTGGCTTGGCCTTACTGCTGCTGCTCGGCTACATGCTTTTGGCTGCTCCATCCACTCTGCAGAAGAGCTGAGTCCTGCTTATCATCAACTCTATAGACAGATCTGCAGAGATACAGTCAGCCCCATAGAGCTGTGTGGAAAACTAGACTAACATGCCAGTGCTTTTTTTGGCCAGGAATCAGGCGTTTGATCTTGAGAAAACAGCTTCATGTAATCTGTTAGTGTTGTTATTTTTCTCGTCCAGGCCCATATGTAAGCCTCCACACATGGGCTCTGCGGCCAATCTGGACATTAAGGGCTAATTGATTTGACAATGTGCAGGGCTGTAACGAACAGAGTTCCCTGTGTAAAGAGTTTAGCCAAATGTTTAGGAACCACATGTCACTCATTTGGCTTTGAAGGGATTTGTGGAATGAATGAACATCGAGGCCCATGCAGCTCATAAAAAAAGTATAATGTATGTGTTGTGTTGTGTTGTAATTGAGTCATATTGTGATCAGTTCTTTAAAGCTGGAATCCTTAATGGTGAAACTGCCATGTCCGTTTGCAATATTACCACAACCAATAAGTTACTGCAAACAACAAACACTGTTTTTTTTGTACCATGTTGCACGACACTCCTTAACAAAATAAAATCAATATCAACTGCGGATTCCATCTTTAAAAATGTATTTTAATGTATTTTTTATGTACTTTTTACCACTTTTCCTCCCCAATTTCGTGATAGCCAATTGGTAGTTGCAGTCTTGTCCCGCCTCTACAGCTCCAGTGCGGACTCGGGAGAGGCAAAGGTCGAGAGCCATGCGTCCTCCGAAAAACGAACACACAAAGCCACATTGCTGTCTTGACAACTGCTCGCTTAACCCGGAAGCCAGCCGCACCAATGTGTCGGAAGCGATACAGTTCAGCTAGCGACCGAAGCCAGCTTGCATGCGCCCGGCCGCCACAAGGAGTCGCTAGAGCACGATGGGACAAGGACATCCCAGGCGGCCAAACCCTCCCCTAACCCGGACGACTCTGGGCCGATTGTGCGCCGCCTCATGGGTCTCCCGTTCGCGGTCGTCTGCAACACAACCTGGGATCAAACCCGGATCTGTAGTGACGCTTCTAGTGCTGATCAGTGCCTTAGACTGCTGCACTACTCGGGTGGCCCACGGATTCCATCTTTAATAAACTCAATGTTTGGCAGAGGGACCGTGGGAATGAGTACCAAACACACAAACGTGCCAGTGACTCACAGCAGAGTCTCTGCCATCACATGTTACTAGATCTGTTTGTGCTGAATAAACAATGACCATAGGAGTTCAGACTATCTCTACATTGCCTTGTGTTGATGACTCATAGTCCCAAATCAAATGTTCCTCTTTGGGTACCGGATGCACGCTTTCATATCCAGGTGGGACATCTCCAACATTGGAAGGAGGATCTAATATTTAACCAAAACAAAACCCGTCAAGGCCTAGCCTTGATGTGTCAAATAAAAACCTTGTGCATTCTTCTATCGCACGGCGTGACGGATCGAGGTGATGTCTATATCCAAAACATAATTTCCAGGGATCATAATAACATCTGGTTCTTTTGATTCAAGATGTATTTTCTCCTACATAGATTCCTCAAACCATAGCATATCCCCTATGGTGCTGCTGACCCGAGTGGTTTCTTGGCTTTGGCTCTCTGCTCTTTCTCTCGTTCTCTCTTTCTTTGTCACCTGTTGGGAACGCTTTTATGGTCTGTCTTGTCCTCTTCGCTCTCTTCATCCTTCAATCTCCCCATCAATCTCTGATCTCTGTTTCACCTGTGTGGTGTGTGTGCGTGTGAGGAGCTGTAAGATTAGCATGTTTGCACATCCTGGGTTGGAAGAGGTCCACGTGGCTCCATATAGATAGCTTTAATCAGCCGCGAAGCAGACAGTTCAAACGACAGTTTAGTCATCAGTGAAAAGACCCCCTATCATCTTAGGCCTCTCGGAAAGACCGGCTTGCAATACAAACACCCCATTCCATATATAGTGCACTACTTTTGACCAGAGCCCTGTGGGCCCTGTTCAAAAGTAGTGCACTAAATAGAGTATAGAGAATAGGGTGCCATTTGGGGCGCAGGGCCCTATCATCTGCTCAAGATTAATGGAAACACATTTCTTTGGTTATTTTCTTTTCCCTCCCAGTAAATATATGGTTGGTCACAAAGCAGAGAGAAATTAGTTTTGAATTTGCTATTCTGTTGTCCTTCTGGAAAGCAGTGCTTTTTCCCCCAGAGTTGTTTCGGTAGCTCAGTGTGAAAATAAATATTGCAAAGTCTTTTTTGGTAATGTCTGTGATATTTGTGTGTGCTGTCTGGCTATATTAGACAGAGCATTGGTGCAACAACAAATAGGCCTGGAAGGTGTCTGCATTGGTACTTAGAAATTACTGTCTTTGTCAGGGGTGGTAAAACTGATACATGGGCAACCATATAGTTTTCCCGTCTTGCTAACTCGCTCGCTAACACATGGGTCAACTTGAACTGAGTATGCTAATGCTAAGCCAGCAAGCATTTCCACATGTGGGCCCAATGTGGGCTTAAACATTGGACCGATGTAGGCTGCTCAAATTGGGCTGGATGCGCCTTTGCTCATCGCGCCCACATTGGCCCCAAGGCTGGTGGGCCCAAGGTAGCCCTCACTTTGCCTGAACCTGAAATAAGACCAGCCTGTTGGATTGTCGGCCTGGATTGTTGCTATTATATACACAGTATTATTACCAGAGAAGCTTAGCGCTTCTTATGCCACATGAACGTATTTAACTTTGTATCAGAGAAACAACAACAGGTAAAAATACAGAAGTTTAATAATAAAAATAGTACAATTAATCAATGGTTACAGGATGAATGATGATAACGGCGTATGATCGATACAGGAGAAAATGATGAATTCAATAGGTTGTTTACCAGCAAATGGTTAGAGGATGATATTCTCAATTTGGATAGAGCTACATTTAAACCCTCAAGACTAGACTTAACAGGTCCCGTGGGTGCAAAAGAGTATGGTCTATGAATTGTGAAAGGAGGAAGTAACTTAAAATCGGCAAGTAGTAGTCCAGTTCTAATGTTGAAGTTATTACTTAACGTTAACCTAAAGAGCTACACATTACACATCATGGTAATACAAGAGAGACAAGAAATGTAGCTGTATAGTCCAACACAGGTTAGCGGACACCAACCCAACATGGGTCAGCATACACCATGCCCTTCATATAATACATGAAATGGGGGTCAGATGACAGTGCGGCCTCGCTAACTGACGGTGCGGCCTCGCTAACTGACGGTGAATCACAGCTAACTGACGGTGCGGCCTCGCTAACTGGCGGTGCGGCCTCGCTAACTGACGGTGCGTCACAGCTAACCGACGGTGCGTCACAGCTAACTGACGGTGCGGCCTTGCTAACTAACGGTGTGTCACCGACGGTCAACTGACGGTGCGGCCTCGCTAACTGACGGTGCGTCACAGCTAACCGACGGTGCGTCACAGCTAACTGACGGTGCGTCACCGCTAACTGACGGTGCGTCACAGCTAACCAACGGTGCGTCACAGCTAACTGACGGTGCGGCCTCGCTAACTGACGGTGCGTCACCGCTAACTGACGGTGCGGCCTCGCTAACTGACGGTGCGTCACAGCTAACCGACGGTGCGTCACAGCTAACTGACGGTGCGTCACAGCTAACTGACGGTGCGTCACCGCTAACTGACGGTGCGTCACCGCTAACTGACGGTGCGTCACCGCTAACTGACGGTGCGGCCTCGCTAACTGACGGTGCGGCCTCGCTAACTGACGGTGCGTCACAGCTAACTGACGGTGCGTCACCGCTAACTGACGGTGCGGCCTCGCTAACTGACAGTGCGGCCTCGCTAACTGATGGTGCGGCCTCGCTAACTGACGGTGCGTCACCGCTAACTGACGGTGCGGCCTCGCTAACTGACGGTGCGTCACCGCTAACTGACGGTGCGTCACCGCTAACTGACGGTGCGTCACCGCTAACTGACGGTGCGTCACCGCTAACTGACGGTGCGTCACCGCTAACTGACGGTACGACCTCGCTAAATGACGGTGCGTCACCGCTAACTGACGGTGCGTCACCGCTAACTGACGGTGCGGCCTCGCTAAATGACGGTGCGTCACCACTAACTGACGGTGCGTCACCGCTAACTGACGGTGCGACCTCGCTATCTGACGGTGAGTCAAAGGGGACTTTTTGGTCAACCAGGGTTCCTGGTCTACAGTGGGTTGATAGGCCCCTGGCCAGCAAAAGGTGGTTGTGCTGGTGTGATTTGAGGGTCTATTCCTACTACTATAAGATTATATCTGAAGTAATTATCTTGAAAGTTCTGAACCCTCATTGGTTTGAATGTTGTTTTGTATAGTAAAAAAAGAAAATGTAACATGAATTGGGGTATTTGCAAACCACGCCCCAAGATATTCTGAGCCCCCACCTCTACATTGTGACCTGTGCTAGGCTTGGTGTGGGCTATCCTGTGCTAGGCTTGGTGTGGGCTGACCTGTGCTAGGCTTGGTGTGGGCTATCCTGTGCTAGGCTTGGTGTGGGCTGACCTGTGCTAGGCTTGGTTTGGGCTGACCCGTATTGGGCTCGTGCCTGCTAACCTGTGCAGGATTGTGTAGGCTAGCCCACATTGGGCTGATGTGGGATTGGTGTGGGCTAGCCCGTGCTGGTCTGATGTGGGATTGACGTGGGCTAGCCCGTGCTGGGCTGATGTGGGATTGGTTTGGGCTATCCTGTGCTGGGCTGACGTGGGATTGGTGTGGGCTAGCCTGTGCTGGGCTGATGTGGGATTGGTTTGGGCTATCCTGTGCTGGGCTGACGTGGGATTGGTGTGGGCTAGCCCGTGCTGGGCTGATGTAGGTGTGGTGTGGGCTAGCCCGTGCTGGGCTGATGTGGGATTGGTGTGGGCTAGCCCGTGCTGGGCTGATGTGGGATTGGTGTGGGCTAGACCGTGCTGGGCTTGGTATGAGTGTTGTGAGGGCTAGCCCTTGCCGACCAAATACCCACATGGGGCCAGAATTGGGATTAGGGCGTGTTCTTTTGTGTTGTATCATTACTGAACCCTGACCTTGTAGTTCCTGTGTTAGAGAGATGTAATGGAATTTATGAATGACACTGCATCGCATGGCGCACTGACTGAGATGTATTACTACTGTTTCCTTAGGCCTGTAGCTCAAGACCACTACTAACGTAAAAATAGCATTATGACAATAGCAATAGCATTTCAGACCTGCAGATCTGTTTGCTTTGTTGATTAGCAACTCTGAGGATATCGGCTTAGTTTGGTCTGGTCTGGAGGTTGGTTAGAGGCTGGGGGTTGTTTTTTGTTGGGTGTCACGTACATACGTGTCTCTCCAGGGTCTTCCTCCCTTTGTTCCAAATGACGACCCAGATGAGTCACGTTTAATTTGGGAAGGGGGATCTAAGTTCCCTCCTCACCGTTTTCTTCCAATGTCTGGGAAGCTCCCTGAGAGCAACTGCAGCAACTGCAGCAACAGAGATATCAGAGGGAGAGAGGACAGCTCCTTAGTTTGTTGTTGTTGTGTCTGGTCATCTGTGTATGTCTGCTTGGCGGACCCATCCAAGGGCTTGAGAGAGTTCTCTCTCTCAGTAAATCGTTTGGCTTGCTTCTCTGTCAGGACGGTAAAGACTCTCTCTCTGTCGGATGGGATTCATTTTGAGTGCTACAGCTTACTGATCTTGAGTCAATCACACTTTTCCAATTTGTGTCTTTTCAGAGCCTCTACATCGTTGGGAAAGTGGTTGTCCTCTCCTAAGTGGTTGTCCATTTCATCTTCCACTCTTTCTGTAGGGTCAAAGGCTGCTGGTTATTCATGGTCAATATTTTGTGAAAATCTGTCTTTATGACTTCAGATTAGAGACCAAATATTAGGCAGCCCTTGGGCATGAGAGCCAGAATGTTCTATTTAAAACCTCCATTCTTCACTCCCTGTCTCTAGCCTGAGTTGGTTCCCACTACTCTAGGTCTGCGTCCCAAATGGCACCCTATTCCCTATATAGGGAAAGACACACACTCTGGTAAAAAGCAGTGTACTATATAGGGAATAAGGTGCCATTTGGGACTGAGCCTGGAAGTCCATCTCAGTCCCCTGTGGTGGCCCCTCTGTGCCCCAGTGGCAGATGTGAATTCAGGTCACACTGATATATTCGGCAGAGGTCCCCTCTCCTCTCACTAGGGACATCAATATGGACTATGTGGCTAGGAGACTGAGGTATTTAAATAAGCATGCTGTCTGCCTGACATATTTTATTCATTGCTTCGAGTAATTCAAACTTCTCAATTCTCTTTGCCAAAAACAGAAGGGTTTTTGAGAAGCACAAGACAATGCTCAGTCACACTGAGTCACGTTAGAATTCCGCAGTCAATGATGAACAGCATAGCATCTGAAGAGAGAGAGAGAGAGACTGACAGAGAGAGGGAGTGCGAAAAGAAAGAGAGAGAACAAAAGAGGTAGAGCGAAAGAAAGAGAAGGAGAGAGAGGGGGGGTTCTAGGAGGAGCCAAAAGAAAATGTCTCCTCACCTGCCTGATAGCCATCCAATCTTCCCTGTCCAGTGTCCTCTTCATAACCTTATCAGTATTCCCATGCATTAGCTCCCACCTATCTCCATTACACTGCATTGGCAGCCAGTCAGGGCCACTCTAACTCTGGCAGGTATCTACAGTGGCAGGACACTAAGGACACACTGTACTCCCTGCCATTTAAATGATTGGAAACTTCCAAGTAATACATTAAAGCTCTGGCTCCGCAAGATAAAGTTGTTTGTGCCATGCTATGTTATTAGAGCAGGTTGAGAGAGGTAGCAAATGCAAGGTTTCTAGAGAGACGGAAGGGGATGGAGACGGTGTCCTTTACTCACCTTGGTGTAAACTGCGCAATTTAATTGACAGTAAAAAAAAATGATACATCTATCTAGATAAACCTAAATCTTTATTTGTGTAAGGCTTTGTTTGTGGTACGCACATTAGGAGTTAATTTCTTTATGTTTAATTGCACTTTTGCCCCCGCTAGCTACATGGAGAGGAATAGTCATGTAAATATTAATATTAATGTTTTCCTACAGACAGAGAGAGAGATGAGGGTTATCCCCATGAGATCTAACCTCTAGAGAGACAGAGAGAGAGAGATGAGGGTTATCCCTGTGAGATCTGACCTCTAGAGAGAGGGAGAGACATGAGGGTTATCCCTATGTGATCTGACCTCTAGAGAGACAGAGAGAGAGAGATGAGGGTTATCCCCATGAGATCTGACCTCTAGAGAGACAGACAGAGAGAGAGATGAGGGTTATCCCCATGAGATCTGACCTCTAGAGAGAGGGAGAGACATGAGGGTTATCCCTGTGAGATCTGACCTCTAGAGAAACAGAGAGAGAGATGAGGGTTATCCCTGTGAGATCTGACCTCTAGAGAAACAGAGAGCGAGATGAGGGTTATCCCCATGAGATTTGACCTCTAGAGAAACAGAGAGAGAGATGAGGGTTATCCCCGTGAGATCTGAGCTCTAGAGCAACAGAGAGAGAGAGAGAGAGAGAGAGAGATGAGGGTTATCCCCATGAGATCTGACCTCTAGAGCGACAGAGAGAGAGATGAGGGTTATCCCCATGAGATTTGACCTCTAGAGACAGAGAGAGAGAGATGTAAGGGTTATCCCCATGAGATGTGACCTCTAGAGAGACCGAGAGAGAGAGATGGGGGTTATCCCCATGAGATTTGACCTCTAGAGAGACAGAGAGAGAGAGATGTGAGGGTTATCCCCATGAGATCTGACCTCTAGAGAGACAGAGGGAGAGAGAGATGGGGGTTATCCCCATGAGAAGCGACCTCTCTGTGATGCATGCTGGTCTACAAAGTCCTGTATGCCCTAGGCTGCTCCTAATCCCTTCACTGTAGGGCCAGATTACACCTTCATCTTGTTAGGAGCCCTCAGAGGCCCTGCGTGCGTGCGCCACCCCAGTGAATCCGAGATCGATGCCTGGTTCGTCTTGAGTGGTCCTCGTGGTTATTTAACGTGGGACCATCCCGTTTTCTATTCTACATCACTAATCCAATCAGAAATGATTTTTTTGGACGTGTCGTATCATATTAGTAAAGAGCGCCGGAGAGAGGAGAGACCTGTGATAAAATGCCCTCCAAAAACACACAGGGACGCCCCACTCAATATTACCTACAATCCTCCACTGGTCCCACGTTAGAGTATGTTGGTATGGATATGTTTGTGTGTGTGTGTGTGTGCGTGTGCGTGCGTGCGTGCGTGTGCGCGTGCACACGTGTATGTGTGCGTGCGTGTGTGTGTGAGGATAGCATTTTTACGTTTCTGAAACGATGAGATTGCTGACCGTCTTCATATCAGTTTGCCATCAATGTCGTCTCTCTAACTTTCTCATAACAGGGACGGCCTGTAAAGCCTCACAGCGCGCTTGTGTTGTCTGCCTGGGAGTGATGTCAGAGGTTTAGGAGCGGTTGGCATGACTTATGTAACACTGCCCCAGACCCGCAGTCAGTGGTTCAGCTGGAAGCCGTTAAGCCGTTAAGATGGATGTTGTCGTCATTTGCGGAAGAGTCAGAAAATCCCCTTGTGGGCAGCGAATGCCTTTTGTTGGGAATGAAAATGACCTTCAAAATAATACCCTGGCGAGGCCTCAGATATGAATCCATGACAAAACCTTCACATAATCACAGTAAAGCCACAAGTTACAGTCGTGGAACATATGGTTTTAGACTCTGAAGGGTTTGGTGAACATACCATCAAAGGGAGAGGGAATGAAATAAGTGAGTGGCTCTGTAAGAACAGGGCCAGTTCAGCCTGTGTGCTCAGAGCTACCTGGTTGAACCCGGTAATATACTTGTAGATTTCTTATTTGTTCATGCGAGGCTGCTTAATAAAAGGGAATAAAGAGAGGGAGATATGTCTGTCTGCCTCTCCCTCTGTGTCCACCGCCCCCTATTCACAGTGATCATACACATCTGGTCAATATTTGAACATTTCCCATCTCCAATCCCTTTCTCCCATGGATTTCAGAGCCACTTTTTGCCCACTCTAGGATGAGAGGAGTGAATAAAAGCAGAAGAAAGAAAGCCATACAGTATTCCGGGTAGGTTGATAGGTCATCGCCCTGCCCTAACCGTCATCTGTGATTATCATTACAGTGTAGATGGAGGCTTTGTAGGTCTGGGTGTTGAACAATATCCCTCTCTGCATCCAAGGTCTATTATGGATGTGCTTGTATAATATACAGTATGTCAAAGCTCACTATTATGAGTCCTTGCCACAGCAATTTGTAACATCATTTATTGAGGCCAAGTCCATGCACGCCAATGTCATTTCATCATCGTCTCTCTCGCTCTCTCTCTCTCTCTCATCATCCTCTCTCTCCCCTTCCCTCCCTCTCTCATTTCCTCTCCCCCTCCCTATTTCCTCCAGTCTTGTCTATGCCTTGTGGTAATAATCATTTAATATAATCCTGGACGGACGTGGAACGGGGGGAATAGGGGTGTGTGCGTGTGTGTGGTGGTGAGGGGGTGTTATATAATTACAATCCCTCCGAGGTGGCTCGTCATTCGAACCCTGAACTAGACATGAACTGGCCATTGACAGGGAAGGACCGTGTATTAAAAATCATTATTGAATTCCTTGGGCCATAATTTAGGAATAACATAGCTGAGACCCATTTCTCTCTCTGCATGCCTCCTAGTCATCCTGACACACACACACACAGAATCAATCATGCACCTTCACACACTCCCACACACACAGAGTGTAGCTATCAGATGGGAGGCAGAACGTGGGCATATGCTGTCTGAGTATCTGTTGAAAGATGACAGGTGGTTGCCCTGGTATTTGCATAATTATGTATGTTGCGAGCAGGACTGTATCAGGCCGTAAACAAATCCATATGGCCTTTGGAGGACCAAAGCACTTCACCCCACAACTACTTACAATTTAAAACCAGGGATGCCAGGTGTAGTGTGCAGTACCTGGCAAGAATCCTTCTCATGCATGGGAGAGCAATAGAGAGTGGTATCGCAGCATATGCAAAGATATCCTACCCACGTCAACACCCATTTTAAAGTATGAGGGCTACTCTGGCTCGTTGGCCACTCCATGTCTTTATCCCAAATGGCACCATAATCCCTATATTGTGCACTGCTTTTGACTAGAGCTCTATGGGCCCTGATCAAAAGTAGTGCACGAAATAGGGAATATGCTGCCATTTGGTACTCAGTCCTTGTGTCCTGTGATCAGTGAGAAGTGTCATATGAGGATGGTGATGAAGATGAAGGAGAGTTACAGAGAGACAGGCCATTATCAGTGAGGAGACCAGGCCTCCCAGTACTGTTCTCTTTCCTCTCTTCACTATAAACTAAAGCTTACAACATTTATTTTTCCTCATCAATCTACACACAATACCCCAAAGTTTTTAAATACGTTTAAATACGTGTTTAAGTTGTGTTAAATACGTGTTTAGACCCTTGGCAATGATACTCTAAAGTGAGCTCAGGTGCATCCTGTTTCCATTGATCATCCTTGGCATGTTTCTACAACTTGATTCAGCTGTGGTAAATTCAATTGATTGGACATGATTTGTAAAGGCACACATAAGGTTCCACAGTTGACAGTGCATGTCAGAGCAAAAACCAAACCAAGAGATCGAAGGAATTGTCCCTAGCGCTCCGAGACAGGATTGTGTTGACCACCAAGACTCTTCCTAGAGCTGGCTGCCCGGCCAAACTGAGCAATCGGGGAAGAAGGGCTTTGGTCAGTGAGGTGACCAAGAACCCAATGATCACTCTAACAGAGATCCGGAGTTCCTCTGTAGAGATGGGAGAACCTTCCAGAAGGACAACCATCTCTGCAGCACTCTACCAATCAGGCCTTTATGGTTGAGTGGCCAGACGGAAGCCACTCCTCAGTAAAAGGCACATGACAGCCGGCTTGGAGCTTGCCAAAAGGCACCTAAAGACTCTCAGACCATAAGAAACAAGATTCTCTGGTCTGATGAAACCAAGATTGTTTTGCCAAACAAGACCTCCACGAGTGTGGTTTATTCTTGGGAGCAATTTCCAAACGCCTGAAGGTACCACGTTAATCTGTACAAACAATAGTACGCAAGTATAAACAACATGGGACCACGCAGCCGTCATACCGCTCAGGAAGGAAACGTGTTCTGTGTCCTAGAGATGAACGTACTTTGGTGCAAAAGGTGTGAATCAATCCCAGAACAACAGCAAAGGACATTGTGAAGATGCTGGAGGAAACAGGTACAAAGTACCTAAATCCACAGTAAAACGAGTCCTACATCTGTAACGGCAGATCTCCTCTTCGTCTGAAGAGGAGTAAGGATCAGACCAAGATGCAGCGTGGTAAGTGTCCATAATGTTTTTAATACAGACAAATGAACACTCGAACAAAAACAATAAACGATAACGTGAAATCTACAACAACCGAAACTGTGGCGACAAACACTCACACGGAAACAAACACTCACAAACCAACAGTGAAACCCAGGCTACCTAAGTATGATTCTCAATCAGAGACAACTAACGACACCTGCCTCTGATTTAGAACCATACTAGGCCGAAAAAGAAACCAAACATAGAAAAACAGACATAGACTGCCCACCCCAAATCAGGCCCTGACCATACTAAATAAAGACAAAACAAAGGAAATAAAGGTCAGAACATGACAATATCGACGTAACCTGAAAGGCCGCTCAGCAAACCACCATAAAAAAACAGACTGCGGTTTGCTACTGGACATGGGGACAAAGATCGTACTTTTTGGAGAAATGTCCTCTGGTCTGATGAAACAAAAATAGAACTGTTTGGCCATAATGACCATCGTTATGTTTGGAGGAAAAAGGGGGAGTCTTGCAAGCCGAAGAACACCATCCCAACCGTGAAGCATGGGGGTGGCAGCATCATGTTGTGGGGGTGCTTTGCTGCAGGAAGGAGGAGGGACTGGTGCACTTCACAAATAGATGGCATCGTGAGGAAGGAAAATTGATATATTGAAGCAACATCTCAAGACATCAGTCAGGAAGTTAAAGCTTGGTCACAAATGGGTCTTCCAAATGGACAATGACCCCAAGCATACTTCCAAAGTTGTGGCAAAATGGCTTAAGGACAACAAAGTCAAGGTATTGGAGTGGCCATCACAAAGGTCTGACCTCAATCCTATAGAACATCTGTGAGCAGAACTGAAAAAGCATGTGCGAGCAAGGAGGCCTTCAAACCTGACTCAGTTACACCAGCTCTGTCAGGAGGAATGGGCTTAAATTCACCCAAGTTATTGTGGGAAGCTTGTGGAAGGCTAACCGCAACATTTGACCCAAGTTAGACACTTTAAAGGCAATGCTACCAAATACTAATTGAGTGTATGTAACTTCTGACCCACTGGGAATGTGATGAAATAAATAAAATAAGAACTAAATCATTCTCTCTACTATTATGACATTTCACATTCTTAAAATGAAGTGGGGGTCCTAACCGACCTAAAACGGGGAATTTTTGCTTGGATTAAATGTCAGGAATTGTGAAAAACTGAGTTTAAATTTATTTGGCTAAGGTGTATTTAAACTTCTGACTTCAACTGTAGAAACCAGACACATGCTCATTGTGTCACGATCGTCTAAGGTGGAAACAGCGGACCAAAGCGCGGCGTGGTGAGCGTACATACTTCTTTATTATAAGATGTTGCCAACAAAACAATCAACATCCAAACGAAAACGTGACGCCAACGTAGTGCTCACAGGCAACTATACATGGACCCCTACCCACAAATACAGGTGGGGGAAAAGGCTACCTAAGTATGGTTCTCAATCAGAGACAACGATAGACAGCTGCCTCTGATTGAGAACCACACCCGGCCAAACACACAGAAATACAAATCATAGAAAAAGGGACATAGAATGCCCACCCAAATCACACCCTGACCAAACCAAAATAGAGACATATACAGCTCTCTACCGTCAGGGCGTGACACATTGCTCACATGGAACGCGTAAATAATGGTTTGAAATAAAACAAAACTTGTTTCTCATAAGTGTAGAAGGTTGTGAACTCTGCAAATAACATTTCCACTCCGAGAATGTGAACGGTAAATTGCTGTAATTAATACATGCATTAATAGAAATGAATGTAACCAAATTATAGGGATTAAAGCTAAATTGTCTGTTTTACAAAGAGTAGACTTCCATAAAAGTGTACATCAGCCAACACTGTGTAGCCTATGCTACTATTCTACTGCGAAATAGTAGGGCTTTTTTTTTTGTCTCGCCTAGGACCGGGCCTGATCAGCATTGATTTGTCTATAAATTAAGAGACGATTCCGTATCAAATTATACCATGCCAGGTTGGGAAGGATTTGCTCACTGACCATTTGACATAACATTAGTGCGTTATAGCCCTCAGAGCCGGGAACAACCTTCTGCTGTTGAATAATTAACGATGGTCAGACACATCCCAACCTTTTCTCATAGAAGACCAATATATCTATTGACTGTATAAAAGAAAGTCCACACCTCAAAACATTTGTTTTACTGAACTGCCATAACCTATAGCAATCTACATCCCCCTGCATAGCTACTCTAGCATCACACGACAGCTGGAAAGAGGAGGAGATGTAGAATCTTTAATAGACAGACTAAAGTTAGCAATACAATTGTTTATAATCGTTAGTAAACACTCACGCTATTAGATAAAGTTCATTTTAAAAGAAAAGAGTAAAATCCTAAAAATGGATGTATGCCTATTTAAACGGTTTTGACGGTTATTATGTTTTCATAACGTCCTCATCCATAACCGTCAGTCACACGGTTATTCAATTACCGCCACAGCCCGGCACACACTTGTATATGGCTGGCTGCCTGGGATCGGCCTCGGCTTGCAGACACAGTAGAGAACATGCCCTGTAGTTGAATTCCATTACAGTCCAGGGACAAGCAGGGAATAGCTCTCTACTATCTGTAGTCACGGGCCACAGCCAAGCTAAACGGCCCACAGTTCAGTCTAATGTTTCATTGGGGCTCAGAAGACCAGGCACTGCAGCTTCACAACTATTCCCCATGTGTTTTACAGTCACACAATAGCCTGCCCGATAGTTACTATGTGGGATGTTGTTGGTTGGTGTTCTGGTGGAAAATGATACAGTGACAGTCAGCACATAGGCCATCATTGTAAAAAAGAATTTGTTCTTAACAGACTTGCCTAGTTGAATAAAGGTAACATTTTTTTTGAATAGACCATGTAGTGTAGAGACTTGCAGTCAAGGAGTAAGTCAATATTTATTAAGCAGTAACAGCGCTAATGTGTTTTTCAGGTGTACTGTACAATATGTGATATGCTAACCTTTCTCTGTGTCTCTCTCTCTCTCCCCTCTTTCTCTCTCTCTCTCTCTCTTTCCCCATTGTCTCCCGCCGTCTCTTTCTGTCTCTCTCTCTCCCCTCTTTCTCTCTCTCTCCTCTCTCTCTCTCCCCTCTTTCTCTCTCTCTTTCTCTCTTCTTTCTCTCTTCTTCTCTCTCTCTCTCTCCTCTCTCTCTCTCTCTCTCTCCTCTCTCTCTCTCTCTCTCTCTCCCCTCTCTCTCTCTCTCTCTCTCTCTCTCTCTCTCTCTCTCTCTCTCTCTCCCTGTCTCTCTCTCCTCCCTCCTTCTCTCTCTTTCCTCTCTCTCTCTCCCTGTCTCTCTCTCTCCCCTCCTTCTCTCTTTCCCCTCTCTCTCTCCCCTCTATCTCTCTCCCTTTTTCTCTCTCTCCCTCTTTCTCTCTCTCTCTCTCTCTTCCCTCTCTCTCTCTCTCTCTCTCTCTCTCTCTCTCTCTCTCTCTCTGTCTCTTTCTCTCCCTGTCTCTCGCTCCTCTGTCTCTCTTTCCCCTCTGTCTCTCTCTCTCTCCCCTCGTTCTCTTCTCTCTTCTTTTTCTGTATCTCTCTCCCCCTCTCTCTCCCCTCTGTACCTCTCTCCCCTCTTTCTCTCCCCTCTGTACCTCTCTCTCCCCTCTTTCTCTCCCTGTCTCTCTCTCTCCTCTTTCTCTCTCTGTCTCTCTCTCCCCCTCTGTCTCTGTCCCCCTGTCTCTCTCTCCCTCTTTCTCTTTCTTTCTCTCCCCTTCCCTTTCTCTTTCTTTCTCTCCCCCTTCCCTCTCTCTCTTTCTTTCTCTCCCCCTTCCCTCTCTCTCTTTCTTTCTCTCCCACTTCCTTCTCTCTCTAGACATGCCTCTCCATGTTCGGCGCAGCAGCGACCCCTCTCTGGCAGGCCTTCCCCTGGGTGACCCACATACAGCACCGGAGGAACCATCCCGTAAGAACCCCACACGATGGTCCACCACGGCAGGCTTTCGCAAGCACAACCACCACCACAGCCACAGCCACAGCCAAAACACTGGGACCAACAGCCTGGAACGCAAGGTACAGTAACCCAAAACCTAGACTTATCCTAACACAGCCATAGCCAAAACACTGGGACCAACAGCCTGGAACGCAAGGTACAGTAACCCAAAACCTAGACTTATCCTAACACAGCCATAGCCAGAACACTGGGACCAACAGCCTGGAACGCAAGGTACAGTAACCCAAAACCTAGACTTATCCTAACACAGCCATAGCCAGAACACAGGGACCAAAAGCCTGGTACAGTACAGTGAACTATCCCAACCTCATGACCTAGGTCATGTCCAGTAGGGACAAAATGTTTTGTAACAGGGAGGTACTACTCATTTACAATGGTGCCCTGACGACAGCAATACAACAAATTATATTTGATCAATACAAATAAAATGAACTACAAATTACAGAATCAACATGACAGCTTCAAACTCCACATTTTACATGAAATCCAAACATTTGCAATTCTCATTTAATTCATTAAAGTCCTAAACTGCCCTAGATTCACCCGAGACTCAAGATGTAGGGAGTTTTGTCGGCTATTCCAAAAGTGGGGGGTATTCAAACTGAAGGCGGATTTACCTAGATCGTTACGTACTAGTGGAACCTCAAGAGATAACCATCCCTGTGAATGGATTTGGTGTGTCATATTTTTACATTTTAACAGTGAAGTGAGGTAGGTCGGAAGCTTCTGTCGTAGAGCTTTATAAACAAAAAGAGAGTAATGAAGTGATGTACAGGACTTAAATGAGGACCAATAAAAAGTGTGTGTTTTTGTTGTCCATTTTGGTACGGTGTGCCCTACTGAACACGACTCTGGTAGTACCACCCTGCCTGAAATGTCATTCAGCTTCAAGGATGCAGGTCCTTAACCCCTTAGTTAATCCTTTACCCACCACTTTTAGGAAGCGAACCCCTATTCTTTATTGAAAAGAATGAAGATCACAGCTTTGAGCATATATTCTTTGTTCTAATTTACTTTTGAGGGTCGTCGGATGTGAACCAGAAGTGAATGTGAAAAGATTATTTTAGGGTTCATCCTCCCTGAAGCTTAAAAAAGAACAGCTAGGCCTATTAACTAGATCAAAATGGCTGCCGACAAGCCTTTAGTGCTTTGAAACAACTGATATTCCAAATGAGATGGAGGGAAGAAGGGGAAGATGGAGTGCTCAGAATGTGACACAGCAACCCTCGACATGATTAGAGCGTTGGCTGATAATCCTATTTAAAAGCACTTTAGTTGTCACCGGCGCCATAATCTTAGTGCACGCCGCTCGTCGCTTCCAAGAGGCTACGGGGGGAAAATGGAGACATAAATAATACATTTGTTATTGTACCTTTCATTTGGTGGCAGAATACAGACTTTTTGGTTTAATATCATAGGCTTAAGCAGATGGAGTCTGTTGCATTGTTGCTAGATTTGCCTCTGTCTATTTTCATCTGTTAATGACTTGATGTTAAATACAGTATATTTAACACGCTCTGGCTATAGAATATTTCATCTAGGCAGAAAGTTTAATCTAAAATGAAACACGCTAACAAAACATCAATACTATTCATATTTTACTAATTTCGGACCAAAACATATGGACAGAAAATGTACCATATTTTCAAAGACCCGTTGGCTTTGTCTACAGCTACTTGACTTGAGCGTCGCACGCCATGTTCCACTCTTTATATTTGCTCTGTTTCCTATGACTCCCAACAGATGAATCGTCTATTTTTCCTACATCATCTCAATATAGTGATATATAGCCGATGGGACTCTTGATTCATCAAGCTAGCATTGTAAAATCTTGACGTTCCTCAATGACTTTACAATGCATCTGTCAACTCTGCTCCCTCCTTTCCTCTCTCCCCTTAGCTAGCTAAGCCTTTGTGCTTAGCACCGAGCACTAAACAGGTTTAGCAGAGCCAGGAGTAAATACGTGCTCGACGATTTACAGCCTCTCTGGGTTTGTGTTTTCTGTGTCGTTTTATAAGTCGTAAAGAATTCAAGAGTGGACTCCTTTGTTTCACGTCTGCCTGTGTTGTGCTGTGTGAACGGAGCACGGTTTGTGTGTTGTGACTGTGATGGTTTCATTGAGACTGGGCGTCTCAATAGGCCTCTGACCCATATCTTTATGGCCCTGTCTGCACCCCCTTCCCTTCCTTCAGCCTCTCTCTCCGGGCCTCCTTCTTCCTGTCCTTCCTCAGCCGTGGCCCTTGGTCACGCTGCGTTCAGCTCGAGTAAACCACATGGATTGTTTTAGCGTACAGGAGACATACAGGGAGTGTTGCCGGGCAGAACTTTGTGGAGTATCTAGTGCTAGGGCTGTGGTTGTCATGACATTTTGTCAGCCGATGATTGTCAAGCAAATAACTGCCGGTCTCACGGTAATTGACCGTTGATTAACATAAACACATTTGGCATCTCCAAGTTTCTACCCATAGCCTACAAGCCACTGATGCTGACCTTTCAAGTCAAATCACATTTTACTGGTCACATACACATGGTTAGCAGATGTTAATGCGAGTGTAGCGAAATGCTTGTGCTTCTTGTTCCGACAGTGCAGTAATATCTAACAAGTAATCTAACAATTTCACAACAACTACCTTTTACACACAAGTGTAAAGGATTGAATAAGAATATGTACATATAAATATATGGATGAGCGATGGCCGAACGGCATAGGCAAGTTGCAGTAGATGGTATAGAATACAGTATATACATATGAGATTAGTAATATAGGGTATGTAAACATTATATAAAGTGGCATTGTTTAAAGTGACTAGTGAGACATTTATTACATCCAATTTTTAATTATTAAAGTGGCTAGAGATTTGAGTCAGTATGTTGGCAGCCGCCACTCAATGTTAGTGATGGCTGTTTAACAGTCTTGAGATAGAAGCTGTTTTTCAGTCTCTCGGTCCCAGTTTTGATGCACCTGTACTGACATCGCCTTCTGGATGATAGAGGGGTGAACAGGCAGTGATTCGGGTGGTTGTTGTCCTTGGTGATCTTTTTGGCCTTCCTGTTACATCAGGTGGTGTAGGTGTCCTGGAGGACAGGTAGTTTGACCCTGGTGATGCATTGTGCAGACCTCTACCCTCTGGAGAGCCTTACGGTTGTGGGCGGAGCAGTTGCCATACCAGGCGGTGATACAGCCCGACAGGAGGCTCTCGATTGTGCATCTGTAAAAGTTTGTGAGTGTTTTTGATGACAAGCCTAATTTCTTCAGCCTCCTGAGGTTGAAGAAGCGCTGCTGCGCCTTCTTCACCACGCTGTCTGTGTGGGTGGACCAATTCAGTTTGTCCGTGAAGTGTACACCGAGGAACTTCAAACGTTCCACCTTCTCCACTACTGTCCCGTCGATGTGGATAGGGGGGGGGGGGGGGGGTTCCCTCTGCTGTTTCCTGAAGTCCACGATCATCTCCTTTGTTTTGTTGACATTAAGTGTGAGGCTATTTTCCCGACACCACACTTCGACGGCCCTCACCTCCTCCCTGTAGGCCGTCTCGTCATTGTTGGTAATCAAGCCTACCACTGTAGTGTAGTCATGCAAACTTGATTATTGAGTTAGAGGTGTGCATGGGGAGTACAGGGAGTATAGGAGAGGGCTGAGAACGCACCCTTGTGGGGCCCTAGGGTTGAGGATCAGCAGGGTGGAGATGTTGTTTCGACCCCGCACAGGGCGGGGTCGAGACCCAGGGTCTCGAGCTTAATGACGAGTTTGGAGGGTACTATGGTGTTAAATGCTGAGCTGTAGTCGATGAAGAGCATTCTTACATAGGTATTCCTCTTGTCCAGTCTACTGTGGAGCTATTGGGGTGGGAAGCAAATTGGACTGGGTCTTGGGTGTCAGGTTGGGTGGAAGTGATATGATCCTTGAATAATCTCTCGAAGCACTTCATGATGACGGGAGTGAGTGCTACGGGGCGATAGTCATTTAGCTCAGCTGTGGGTTACACTAGTTCTTTTAGCAGACAAGATTTGCTTAGAATTTTGTGGCATTATTTTATATTATTTCATAGTATGAAGGATACAATTGAACAGAGCTGAATAAAATATCAAGGATATTTTCTCCAAACGATTTGAAGCCCATGTGGCTGTTCTGTGATGAGCTGTGAACAAAGAAACAGGTATACTCCTAAATGCTTCATTTAGAGTTATGTCATTTTAGTTGTGATACAATCGTTGGGCTATATGTTCTGATTTTTAATACATTTCGTCAGCCAACAGGATGAATAGGCCTAGCGAACTGCAAAAGCCCTAGCCTATGTCAATTTACTATCCCCCATAGTACAAAAGTTGACCTATTCTGTGCGAGAAATAAGTATTCCAAACATAACCACTAGCATGAAAAAAACAGTTTTAAGCAATGAGCCTGACACAACAGATCAGGACATTGATAAACTATCCACACACCGCGGTAGGCTATGAGCACAAATGTTCCATTAGCAGGAAAACACCATTCTCAAAAAGGGACCGCAAATGCGATTATAAAGGTGCATTTTTATGTGAAAATGATCTTCCCCAAACATGAAACGTACACACTGTGTGTATGCCAGTCAGGCTGTACGTGTAAAGAGGATTAATGTGCTTCATTTTAAGAAGTTATTTGGCCACTTTCATTGTGATACAACTCTTATCTGAACAGGCCTATGGGCTAGGCTACATGAGGTATATGACTATGATTTTAAAAAGTCACACAAAAAAAGGCATGTGCTGTTTCTTGCCTTAAGTTGGGCATCATACATAAGTGATAATATATCATTCACAAGTGATAGGCTTATATTGTCACCCATCAGACTATTCTTGATTTAATCTTGTTTTTACATATACTAAATAATGTACAGTACCTGTCACGCCCTAACCTTAGAGAGCCATTTTATTTCTCTATTTGGTTAGGTCAGGGTGTGATTTAGGGCGGGCATTCTTTGTTGTCTATTTTTTTGGTTTTGGCCGAGTATGGTTCCCAATCAGAGGCAGCTGTCTATCGTTGACTCTGATTGGGGATCATACTTAGGCAGCCCCTTTTCCCACTTTCTGTTGTGGGATCTTGTCTTTTTGTGTTGCATGGTTTTGCACTACTAGCTTTACATTCGTTGAGTTGTTTATTGTTTTTTGGTGGAACATTTATAATTAAAGGAAAATGTACACCTACCACGCTGCACCTTGGTCTTATTCCGACGACAGCCGTAACAGTACCAGTCAAAAGTTTGAACACACCTACTCATTCAATGTATTTATTTGACTATTTTCCACATTGTAGAATAATAGTGAAGACATCAAAACTATGAAATAACACATATGGAATAATGTAGTAACCAAAAAGTGTGAAACCAATCTAAATATATTTTAGATTCTTCAAAGTGGCCTCCCTGTGCCTTGATGACAGCTTTGAACACTCTCAACCAGTTTCACCTGAAATGCTTTTCCAACAGTCTTGAAGGAGTTCCCACATATGCTGAGCACTTGTTGTCTGCTTTTCCTTCACTCTGCGGCCCAACTCATTCCAAATCATCTCAATTGTGTTGAGGTCGGTTGATTGTGGAGGCCAAGTCATCTGATGCAGCACTTCATCACTCTCCTTCTTGGTCAAAGAGCCCTTACACAGCCTGGAGGTATGTTGGGTCATTGTCCTGTTGAAAAACAAACGATTGTCCCACTAAGCGCGAACCAGATGGAATGGCGTATCGCTGCAGAATGCTGTCGTAGCCATGCTCGTTAAGTGTGCCTTGAATTCTAAATAAATCACTGACAGTGTCACCAGCAAAGCACCCCCACGCCATCACACCTCCTCCATGCTTCATGTGGGAACCACACATACGGAGATCATCCGTTCACCTACTCTGCGTCTCACAAAAACACGGCGGTTGGAACTGAAAATCTCAAATTTGGACCAAAGGACAGATTTCCAACGGTCTATTGTCCATTTATGGTGTTTCTTGGCCCAAGCAAGTCTCTTCTTCTGTGACGACCCTCCCACTCTGTCTGCCGTATTCTCTCTCGTTTTCCTTATTAGGATGTCGGCTGGCGGAGTTGGGAGGGTCGTCAGCGACATGGGACACACCTGGGCTCGGGTGTGTCCCAGCGTAAATGCACCACTTCCCCATTAATTGAGGAGACTCTCCATGCAGACACACTGATAGATTTTGCTTGTGGCTGTTTTGCTTGTTTGCGTTTGCACCTTCAACACCCCTCATTATCACATTTATGCAGGCAACTACTCACTTACACTATTGATTATTGACTACACACACCATTATTAATTGTATTTAGTTTACTTTAGTTAAGGAATAACAAAATATATTTATTATCTCCACGTTGCCTCCCTTTTTGTTTCGAACGAGACGGTTCGTGACACTTCTAATTGGTGTCCTTTAGTAGTGGTTTCTTTGCAGCAATTCAACCATGAAGGCCTGATTCATGCAGTCTCCTCTGAACAGTTGATGTTGAGATGTGTCTGTTACTTTAACTGTGAAGCGTTTATTTGGGTTGCATTTTCTGAGGCTGGTAACGCTCATGAACTTATCCCCTACAGCAGAGACCTCTGGGTCTTCCTTTCCTGTGGTGGTCCTCATGAGAGCCAGTTTCATCATAGCGCTCGATGGTTTTTGCAACTGCACTTGAAGAAATTTTCAAAGTTCCTGAAATGTTCCGTATTCACTGACCGCCATGTCTTAAAGTAATGATGGACAGTATTTTTTTCTTTGCTTATTTGAGCTGTTCTTACCATAATATGGTCTTGGTATTTTACCAAATAGGGCTATCCTCTATATACCACCCCTACCATGTCACAACACAACTGATTGGCTCAAATGAAGGAAACACATTCCTCAAATTAACTTTTAACAAGGCACGCCTGTTATTTGAAATGCATTCCAGGTGACTATATACACTTAATGAAGCTGGTTGAGAGAAAGCTAAGAGTGTGCAAAGCTGTCATCAAAACAAAGGGTGGCTCCTTTGAAGAATCTCAAATATAAAAACAATTTTGATTTGTTTAACACTTTTTTTGGTTACTACATGATTCCATATGTGCTATTTCATAGTTTTGATGTCTTCACTATTCTACAATGTAGAAAATAGTAAAACTAAAGTGAAACCCTTGAATGAGTTACTGTATGTGTGAAATTTGTTTTGTTTAAAATGTACCGTTATCATGCACCTGTCTCGAAACAGGCAGGGGGAAAAATGTATGTCAAATGTATGTCATCTATGCACTTAAATAGCGAATGGAGGACACTTTTCCCCTGTTTCATTTTCATGCCAACCAGGTAGGCTATACTCCTCTTGTAAATATAAGCAATGTGCTTAATATTAGGAAAGTTGAGAAATAAATATAGTAGGCCTAGCCTACAGAAAGCTGATGGGATCCTCCTCTTTTTAGTAGAGGCCATGACTCTGTTTTCTCATGTACAAGTGCATTCGGAAAGTATTCAGATATCTTGGCTTTCTCCACATTTTTTTTACATTACAGGCTTATTCTACAATTGATTCAATTGTTAGTTTTTTCCTCATCAATCTACACACAATACAAAAACAGAAATATCACATTTACATAAGTATTCAGACCCTTTACTCAGTGCTTTGTTGAAGCACCTTTGGCAGCGATTACAGCAGCGAGTCTTCTTGGGTATGATGCTACAAGCTTGGCACATCTGTATTTGGGGAGTTTCTCCCATTCTTCTCTGTAGATCCTGTCAAGCTCTGTCAGGTTGGAATGGGATCGTCGCTGCACAGCTATTTTCAGGTCTCTCCAGAGATGTTCGATCATGTTCAAGTCCAGGCTCTGGCTGGGCCACTCAAGGACATTCAGAGACTTGTTCTGAAGCCACTCCTGTGTTGTCTTGGCTGTGTGCTTAGGGTCATTATCCTGTTGGAAGGTGAACCTTTGCCCCAGTCTAAGGTCCTGAACATTCTGGAACAGGTTTTCATCAAGGATCTCTCCGTTTTTCCTTAACTCTGTTAATCTTTCCCTCTATCCTGACTTGTTTCCCAGTCCCATGCTGTCACCACCATGCTTCAACTTAAGGATGGTGCCAGGTTTCCTCCAGATGTGGCGCTTGGCATTAAGGCCAAAGAGTTCAATATTGGTTTCATCAGATCAGAGAATCTTGTTTCTCATGGTCTGAGATTTTTTAGGTTCCTTTTGGCAAACTCCAAGAGGGCTGTCATGTGCCTTTTACTGAAGAGTGGCTTCCGTCTGGCCACTCAACCATAAAGGCCTGATTGGTGGAGTGCTGCAGAAATGGTTGTCCTTCTGGAAGGTTCTCCCATCTCCACAGAGGAACTCTGGAGCTCTGTCAGAGTGATCATCGGGTTCTTGGTCACCTCCCCGACCAAGGCCCTTCTTCCTCGATTGTTCAGATTGGCCGGGTGGCCTGCTCTAGGAAGAGTCTTCGTGGTTCCAAACTTCTTCTATGTATGAATGATGAAAGACACTGTGTTCTTGGGGGACTTTCAATGCTGCAGACATTTTTTGGTACCCTTCCCCAGATCTGTGCCTCGTCAGAATCCTGTCTCAGAGCTCTACCGACAATTCCTTCATCCTCTTGGCTCGGTTTTTGCACTGACATGCACTGTCAACTGTGAGACCTTATTAAGACAGGTGTGGCTTTTCAAATCATGTCCAGTGAATTGAATTTACCAAAGGTGGACTCCTATCAAGTTTTACAAACATCTCAAGGATGATCAATGGAAACAGCATGCTCCAGAGCTAAATTTCTAGTCTCATAGCAAAGGGTATGAATCCTTTTGTAAATCTGTTTTTTATATTTAATACATTCGCAAAAATGTCTAAAAACCTGTTTTCACTTTGTCATTATGGGTTATTGTGTGTAGATTGCTGAGAAATTGCTTTTATTTAATCAGCTTTAGAATAAGGCTGTAACGTAACAAAATGTCAAGGGGTCTGAATAGTTTCCGAAAGGCACTGTAATTGTGTAGCGTATTGAAATGTTGTGCAACATTTCCATTTGCATTGATGTCAGAGTGATTAGAAGGACAATAGAGTGCTGACCGACATAGTGGCGGAGCAGCTGTGGGTCGGCCACGCTGGTCTAGACACGGCTCTGACAGTCTGTAGCCACCAGCGGTATCACACAAGGACAGGCACCACACACAAACTCATGTGCTGCCTGAAGCCAACAGCAGCCTTGGTCTGTAGGTTTTCTAGGCCGAGACTGGCCTGACATGTCTGTCTGGACTGTGACCCCCCCCCTCTCTACCTGTGTTTGCTCTATAAACTCAAACAAATGGAGATCTAATTAGCATAGCCCGTGGGTGTTTGATTTCACCTTCACAGGAAATGTTTTCGAGAGGTTCTTAATTCTCTCTGCGTACCAAATGCCACCATATTCCCTAAACAGTGCACTACCCATAGGGCTCCAGTCAAAGGTTGGTGCAGTATGTTGGGAATAGTGTGCCATTTGGGATGCACACTCAATATGATAGTAGAGCTAAGCTGTGGTCCAAGGCGCCAATCGGCTCCCGGTGACGTGGCCAGGCTATTAGTGACAATAATTTAGCATGTGTGTGTGTACTGGGATAGGAATTAACTGTATCAGGGTGTGGCTCATCGCCAAGATAAGCTAGACTACCTGCCAATCACATTACAGCTATTTAACAGCATCACAATCTCATCTGTCATGTCAGCATGGAATTGCTTAGCGCAAAGTAGCGCTGGACGATGTGCACTTCATCATACTTTGGAGACGTAGTACATGTACAATATAATGTATGTGTTTGTGTGAATACTAACAGATGATTATAGTGTGACTTAGTGTGTTAAACGTTGTCTCTCCATGTCTGCAGGGAAAATTAGGATTTGTGTGTGGACTTGTATCGAATGCTATTGTTGTAGTACAGTACACTGCATGTACTGTGTATCAATCGAATACTATTGGTGTAGTACAGTATACTGCATATACTGTGTATCAATCAAATGCTATTGTTTCATTACAGTATACTGCATGTACTGTGCATCAAAATGTGGTGTTAAACATTGCCTCTCCTCCGTGTGTGCATGGTAAGGATGTAGATGCGTACCGGAGTCTCCCTCGTGATTCAGCCGCTTGGGCCACCCAGTTCCAGAGAGAGACTGCCCGCTCCTCACTCAGCGCCAACCACCCCATGGTGGACCGTTGGCTGGACAGACAGGATCAGGTAGGACCACACACACACACACACACACACACACACACACACACACACACACACACACACACACACACACACACACACACACACACACACACACAGAGTAATAGAAAACTAGAAAAACTATCCAGCCAACTTTGGCCCTAACCCTAGTGTTCCAACAACATCTACATTACTGATGTTCCGTCAGCCAGCCAGCTCTGGCCCTTAACCCCGGGGTTCGTTTCCATGGCATTGTGCTTTCAATGGAGCAGTATTTCTGTTTTACAGTATGTCTGTTTTTTTTTGTCTCTCGTTTTGACTGACTGGTTTTCCAACTGAAGGATGAGAGAAAAAAGGCGCTTGAAGAAGTGGAACTTAAATAAAATGGCAGACAGTCTCTGTGGAGCTCATAAATGACCTTGAAGGTGTGGGCCAAGTAGCTCTCGATCCTCGCTCGATGGGAAAGTATTTATTCCATCTCTGTCTTTCACACTTTCCTGCCGCTTCTGCTATTTCATTGTCTGCCTGTCTGTCGATACATCAGTCGCCTGGCTGCTGGGACTGTGTGGGAGGTGTTTAAATGATCCTCCGCCACAAAAAGAGATGGAAAGAAGAGAGAGTGACGGGGAGAGAGAGTGAGACATACGTTTGCAGCTAGGCATTTGTTTGTTACTGCATATTAATGAATATTAGATGTTTCATCACTAGAACCGCTAAAGCACTACTTTGGACTACTCATGAATTGAATTGTTTTATTACTCTGCCATTTTGAATTATTCCCCCCTCCGTCCTTGACTTTTCCTTAATAAGTTCATATAACACACTGCAGTTGTTTTGAATCTTAATGTCACCAACAGAAGTGGAGTTATAACTAGTTTTAAGAGGGCATGTCATTTTTTCAGCAGTTGTCCCCCGCTGCGCCTTCTCCTGACAGTAGGGCCTGCTACGCTCCTCCTCCTGACATTAGGGCCTGCTACGCTCCTTCTCCTGACAGTAGGGCCTGCTACGCTCCTTCTCCTGACAGTAGGGCCTGCTACGCTCCTTCTCCTGACAGTAGGGCCTGCTACGCTCCTTCTCCTGACAGTAGGGCCTGCTACGCTCCTTCTCCTGACATTAGGGCCTGCTACGCTCCTTCTCCTGACATTAGGGCCTGCTACGCTCCTTCTCCTGACAGTAGGGCCTGCTACGCTCCTTCTCCTGACATTAGGGCCTGCTACGCTCCTTCTCCTGACATTAGGGCCTGCTACGCTCCTTCTCCTGACAGTAGGGCCTGACAGTACGCTCCTTCTCCTGACAGTAGGGCCTGCTACGCTCCTTCTCCTGACAGTAGGGCCTGCTACGCTCCTCCTCCTGACAGTAGGGCCTGCTACGCTCCTTCTCCTGACAGTAGGGCCTGCTACGCTCCTTCTCCTGACAGTAGGGCCTGACAGTAGGGCCTGCTCCTCCTTCTCCTGACAGTAGGGCCTGCTACGCTCCTCCTTCTCCTGACAGTAGGGCCTGCTACGCTCCTTCTCCTGACAGTAGGGCCTGCTACGCTCCTTCTCCTGACAGTAGGGGGCCTGACTAGGGCCTGCTCCTCCTTCTCCTGACAGTAGGGCCTGCTACGCTCCTCCTCCTGACAGTAGGGCCTGCTACGCTCCTTCTCCTGACAGTAGGGCCTGCTACGCTCCTCCTCCTGACAGTAGGGGCCTGCTACGCTCCTTCTCCTGACAATAGGGCCTGCTACGCTAGGGCCTTCTCCTGACAGTAGGGCCTGCTACGCTCCTTCTCCTGACAGTAGGGCCTGCTACGCTCCTTCTCCTGACAGGGCCTGCTACGCTCCTTCTCCTGACAGTAGGGCCTGCTACGCTCCTTCTCCTGACAGTAGGGCCTGCTACGCTCCTTCTCCTGACAGTAGGGCCTGCTACGCTCCTTCTCCTGACTACGCTCCTTCTCCTGACAGTAGGGCCTGCTGCGCTCCTCTCCTGACAGTAGGGGGCCTAGGGCCTGCTACGCTCCTTCTCCTGACAGTAGGGCCTGCTACGCTCCTTCTCCTGACAGTAGGGCCTGCTACGCTAGGGCCGCTCCTTCTCCTGACAGTAGGGCCTGCTACGCTCCTTCTCCTGACAGTAGGGCCTGCTACGCTCCTTCTCCTGACAGTAGGGCCTGCTACGCTCCTTCTCCTGACAGTAGGGCCCTGCTCCTTCTCCTACGCTCCTTCTCCTGACAGTAGGGCCTACGGCTCCTTCTCCTGACAGTAGGGCCTGCTCCTCCTCCTGACAGTAGGGCCTGCTACGCTCCTCCTCTCCTGACGCTCCTTCTCCAATAGGGCCTGCTACGCTCCTTCTCCTGACAGTAGGGCTCCTGACAGTACGCTCCTTCTCCTGACAGTAGGGCCTGCTACGCTCCTTCTCCTGACAGTAGGGCCTGCTACGCTCCTTCTCCTGACAGTAGGGCCTGCTACGCTCCTTCTCCTGACAGTAGGGCCTGCTACGCTCCTTCTCCTGACAGTAGGGCCTGCTACGCTCCTTCTCCTGACAGTAGGGCCTGCTACGCTCCTTCTCCTGACAGTAGGGCCTGCTACGCTCCTTCTCCTGACAGTAGCTCCTTCTCCTGACAGTAGGGGCCTGCTACGCTCCTTCTCCTGACAGGGCCTGCTACGCTCCTTCTCCTGACTAGGGCCCTTCCTCTCCTGACAGGGCCTGCTACGCTCCTTCTCCTGACAGTAGGGCCTGCTACGCTCCTTCTCCCGACAGTAGGGCCTGCTACGCTCCTTCTCCCGACAGTAGGGCCTGCTACGCTCCTTCTCCCGACAGTAGGGCCTGCTACGCTCCTTCTTCTGACAGTAGGGCCTGCTACGCTCCTCCTCCCGACAGTAGGGCCTGCTACACTCCTTCTCCTGACAGTGAAGGTGCTGTGCCCAGTTGATTATCACCCTGATAATTGCCTCAAAATTTAATCTAAACTTGACCTGTTCCCGAAACTAATTTCCACACAAACAGTGCATTCGTAAAGTATTCAGACCCCTTGACTTTTTCTACATTTTGTTACGTTACAGCCTTAATTTAAAATGGATTAAATAGTTTTTTCCCTCTTTCATCAATCTACTCGCAACACCCCATAATGACAAAGAAAAACCAGGTTTTTAGACATTTTTGAAAATGTATAACATTTTTTAAACCGATATCACATTTACATAAGTATTCAGACCCTTTACCCAGTACTTTGTTGACGCACCTTTGGCAGCTATTACAGCCTTGAGTCTTCTTGGCTATGAAGCTACATGCTTGGCACACCTGTATTTGGGGAGTTTCTCCCATTCTTCTCTGCAGATCCTCTCAAGCTCCGTAAGGATGGATGGGGAGCATCGCTGCACAGCTATTTTCAGGTCTTTCCATAGATGTTAGATTGGGTTCAAGTCCGGGCTCTGATTAGGCCACTCAAGGTCATTCAGAGACTTGTCCCGAAGCCACTCCTGTATTGTCTTGGCTGTGTGCTTAGGGTCATTGTCCTGTTGGAAGATGATCCTTTGCCCCAGTCTGAGGTCTTGAGAGCTCTGGAGCAGTTTTTCATCAAGGATCTCGCTGTATTTTGCGCCGTTCATCTTTCCCTTAATCCTAACTAGTCTCCCAGTCTCTGCCGCTGAAAAACATCCCAACAGCATGCTGCCACCACCATGGTGCAGACGTGACACTTGGCTTTCAGGCCTAAGGTTTTAATCTTGGTTTCATCAGACCATAGAATCTTGTTTCTCATGGTATGAGAGTCTTTAGGTGCCTTTTGGCAAAACTCCATGCGGGCTGTCATGTGCCTTTTACTGAGGAGTGGCTTCCATCTGGCCACTCTACCATAAAGGCCTGATTGGTGGAGTGAAGCATACATGTTTGATTACAAACTATAGTTTTGGCAAGTCGGTTAGCACATCTACTTTGTGTTTGACACAAGCCATTTTTTCAACAATTGTTTACAGACAAATTATTTTATTTATTATTCACTGAATCACAATTCCAGTGGGTCAGAAGTTTACATACACTAAGTTGACTGTGCCTTTAAACAGTTTGGAAAATTCCCGAAAATTGTGTCATGGCTTTAGAAGTGTCTGATAGGCTAATTGGCATCATTGGAGATGTACCTGTGGATGTATTTCAAGGCAAACCTTTTCTCAGTGCCTCTTTGCTTGACATCATGGGGAAATCAAATGAAATCCGCCAAGAACTCAGAAAATAAATTGTAGACCTACACAAGTCTGGTTCATCCTTGGGAGCAATTTCCAAACACCTGAAGGAAACACGTTTATCTGTACAAACAATAGTACGTAAGTATAAACACCATGGGACCACGCAGCCGCCATACCGCTCAGGAAGGAGACACTTTCTGTCTCCTAGATATTAACGTATTTTGGTGTGAAAAGGGCAAATCAATCCCAGAACAACAGCAAAGGACCTTGTATCTATATCCACAGTAAAATGAGTCCTACGATAACCTGAAAGGCAACTCCGCAAGGAAGAAGCCACTGCTCCAAAACAGACTTAAAAAATCCAGACCACGGTTTGCAACTGCACATGGGGACAAAGATCGTACTGATGAAACAAAAATAGAACTATATATTATAGAACTATAATGACCATCGTTATGTTTGGAGGAAAAGGGGGGAGGCTTGCAAGCCGAAGACACCATCCCAACCGTGAGGCACGGGGGTGGCAGCATCATGTTGTGGGGGTGCTTTTCTGCAGGAGGGACTGATGCACTTCAGAAAATAGATGGCATCATGAGGGAGGAAAATTATGTGGATATATTGGAGCATCAGTCAGGAAGTTAACCATCCCAATCGTGAGGCACGGGGGTGGCAGCATCATGTTGTGGGGGTGCTTTTCTGCAGGAGGGACTGATGCACTTAAAATGTGTCTTCCAAATGGACAATGACCCCAAGCATACTTCCAAAGTTGTGGCAAAATGGCTTGGAGTGGAGTATTGGAGTGGCCATCACAAAGCCCTGACCTCAATCCTATAGAACATTTGTAGGCATAACTGAAAAAGCGTGTGCTAGGATTAAATGTCAGGTATTGTGAAAAACTGAGTTTAAATGTATTTGGCTAAGGTGTATGTAAACTTCTGACTTCAACTGTATGTAATTAGGGTATTTCTGTTTTTTATTAGTAATACATTTGAAAACATTTCCAAAACTCTTTTTCCGCTTTGTCGTTATGGGGTATTGTGTGTAGATTGATGAAACAAGAAAAAGTCATCCATTTTAAAATATGGCTGTAACTTAACAAAATGTAGAAAAGGGAAAGGTGTCTGAATACTTTCTGAATGCACTTTATGCTTTCTGTTTCATAGTCGTAACAAACGAACTCCTCGACTACAATTGATTGATCCCCTGAAGTTTGGTGTTTTTTGGTTTGGGTTTTTACATATAGCATACAGTAAAATAAACTAATGAAAATGCTATTGTGTTACAATAGTTTTTTCTAACATAACCAAATTAATGTTGTTGTGTTAGCATATATGAAATGTATTAATTGCACTGTTAGACTGTCGCAATCAGAATGACTGCTCGTGAGCTCAGTGGTTCTGGTGTTAAATCTCTTGCACTTATAGAGGCCTAAACAAAGGCTTCCAAAATGGCTGTGATTACAGGGCAGAACGGATCAAATGGACATGTTTACATATTACTGAGACTCGCTGCCACTCTAATCGGTCCCCTATATATATTTAATTGTTCGGGAACTTCTACCACATATCACTTAAACAGGACAGGACTCTCACTTAGGTGTGCAACAAATATAGCCACTTATTCCCTACATAGTGCACTACTTTTGACAAGGGCCCATAGGTCTCTGGTCAAAGGTAGTGCACTATGTAGTAGGGAATAGGGTGCCATTAGGGACTCAGGCCCAGATAGAGTAGGCCAGCTTGCCTTGCATTGCCCTGCCGGATCCAATCCCGCCTTGGGTTATGCATCATCATTAAGGAGAGCCATCTTGCATGGAGAAGCCAATCAGCTCTCCCAGTGGGGGCTGTTTTTCTGGAGCTTTCTGATCCAGTGGAGCAGTCCTTCAGTCAGAGCCCCCACCAGCCCAGGCATAACTGACAGAGTCATCCATTTGGAGTCCACACCACCATTACGGCTGCATTGTGACCCAGATGAGCTGTCACATGCAAGGACCTCCAGCAGTACTCCAATTTTCAGGCCCTCTGACTCCTCATTTCATCCAGCCTCTATCATGCATTGTGATGTTGGCCTAGGCTGATGGGTGAAACCACATTAGAATACAGACCCCAACTGCCCCTCCTCCCTCCATCCCTTCTTCCTGTCTTCCACTTCATCCCCACCTTCTCCACCATTCCTTCTCCTCCCAGGGAAAGTAGTGATGTGGAATGACAGGGTCCATTCCTAAACAGGTGGCGGCATTGGCATCCTACTGCATTAGACCAGTGTCTTTACACGCTCCGCCTGCCTCCACATTCCACACTAGTCATGCCAAGCAGCCACATAGCCAAAAACCAGTCCACCAGCCCACTCCACTTTATCCCAACCCCACCATCAGGCTCTCCTCTCTGGGTTAACTAGAGGCTGTGGCAGCCTGAGTGCTCTGGGGCATAGTGTAGGATGGGCGTCAGGAAAATGGAGGGCCTTGCTGTAGCAGTCACTGTTTGTGACTTACACTATTGATTTATGCATGATATTTTTTATTGCATCTTAATATCAGTGTTGAGGCTTGTTTTATGATGCTGGAGGAAGCTCCTCGTTTGTGACGATGGCTCCAGAATCACCTCAATGAATTGCTGGTTTAAACACTCTGTTGATACAGTGAACCTACATACAACTGGTGTTATTGCCTACAGTAATACTGCACAATGTGTTTTAATTCATCGGAGGAGGTTGCATCTCTACCTGGGTTGAAATCACACTCATTGTCAGGGTTTTTATCGTCTTAGCAATCAGCCTCTCTCCCTTTGTTATGATATCTGTCCTTGTTTCTCAGTGATGGCCGTGTGGTTGCCAATGTTTTATCTCAAGGCCCGAGATAAAAATATGGTTCATTAAAACATCACACTGTTATGATCGGCAAAGCTGAGTGGAGATAATGAGTACGCACCCACGTACACACACACACACACCTATACACGCCCGCCCGCACACACACACACACAAAAACACACTCACACACACACACCTATACACGCCCGCCCGCACACACACACACACAAAAACACACTCACACACACACACACACACCTATACACGCCCGCCCGCACACACACACACAAAAACACACTCACACACACACACACACACAAAAACACACTCACACATACACACACACAAACAGACACACACACACAAAAACAAACTCACACACACGCACACACAAAAACACACACACACACACACACAAAAACACTCACACACACACACACACACACACACACACACACACAAAAACTCTCACACACACAAACATACACAAATAAAATAAGTGAAATTAAAGCAATTATTTGTTTATCATGATGTATTTCTCTGATGTCTGTTATTCTTCCTCTTAAATAATCAACCTTTTTTTTTACTCTGGATTCAATGAGATAATATTTCTGCATTACATCTCTAGTAGATCCGTTAATATTGAGATGTTACATAAAAGCACAGTGTTTCACAGATCATCTTTAAATTGTTGTTTTGAAGGTCGGAAATGTTGCTTTTAATCGTGTCCTCACAGTTTCCTCTGTGCCCTTTAATTGTCCCTGGCTTCTTAACAAATGGCACTCTATTCCCTACATAGTGCACACCCTTTGACCAAAGCCCTGGTCGAAAGTAGTGTGCTATATAGGGAATAGGGGGCCATTTGGGACGAGGGCCCCAGTCTGTTGAACAACTTACACTCCGTTCCGCTGTGTCCTGAACCATTTCGTATAAAGTGCCACTTTATAATGCATTTTTAATCAGCCCTTCCTTCCCACTCTTATTATGAATTAGAGATGCTGTTCTATTCTGTTCAGTCAGACACGGACACAGAGGCGTTGTGTGGCTCCTCTACTCTCCCCTTAAACAGGAAGCATGTTCATTCAAGAAGCAACCGACTGGGCCTGCATCACAAATGGCACTCTATTCCCTAAATAGCACAAACTTAGGGTTTTGGTCAAAAGCAGTGCCATATGTAGGTAATAGGGTGTTATTTGGGACATATACTGGCCCTTTAGAGTGGCCATGAAGCAAGAGACTGGCCCCTTAAAATAGGTCACTTTCCTCAGACATGGGAAGGGATAGATTCCTGTTAAAAACAGCAGGAATTTATAACTATGCTACAGTATAGCTCACTTTTGTTGAATGTGATTTGTTTGTCTGTGTCTATGCCTCTGTGTACTCTAAATTTGCACACATGCGTTGCTTTTGTGGCTATACAGTACAGCAGTGTCAAATGCTTCCATCCAGGCCCTTGGGAAGCACTTCCCAGAGCATTATGTAGAGCTTATTGTAAATCGCATCTCTTTATCAAGCCATAAACGCCAAGGCCTTATGAGTTATTCTTTAAATAAACAGCTGTCGTTAACGCTGCCCCATTATCCCTGTTGATGAATGCTAATGGGATCTACTGACTTGCAGAGTGGAGAGGGAGAGGGAGAAAGAAAGAGCGAGAGATGGCCCGGCTGAGTGCTTCTCCTTCACAGTGGCTCAGACTATCTGACAGCCTTTATGAACTCTACACAGGGGTGGGACTAACACATGGTGTAAATAATGTACATATTCAACCCAATCACATCTCGGTTAGGCCCACGGAAGGATCAGCCTAACTTTGAAATTGTGCATTTAAATATGTTAGGAAGTATAAAAAAAACGATTAGTCCGTCCATCCTTCCTCTCTGACTGTCCGGCCCTTCAGTGGTCATATAGATACAGTGTTAAATGAAGGGCGAGAGAGCCAAAAGAAAGAGGAGAATCTGATAGAAACTTTGGTCAGAGTGCCAGCCAGTAGAATGTTCATGTGCTTTGCTCTTGAATGGAGCTGCACCACCTTGCGGGGTTTATTTCTTACTCTCTGAAAACAAAATGCTCCCCTGCCCTGCTGTCTGCATGAGAGAGTAGTGAGACGGATGGTCTCAGATCACGTTTGTTTCATTATTTCCCCTAGTAGATCAAAGACGCTTAATTTAATAAAGAAGAATCTAATGTTTCAGAGTCCATACTGGCATCTCTCTCTAGGCATTAAGTTATTTGAGAGTTACGGGTACACCATCGTGGACTTGAATATGACCTTTCACTCCAATTGTTCGTGGTCGAGAAAGTTACCGGGCCATCGGAGGTTGAAATGAGCATTTACTTAGTTAAGGTGGTCAGATATGTTGTGAGGTTAAGTATGGGTTGTTGTGGAGCCCACACAGCCTGAGAACCCTATGGCATGCTGCAGGCACTGTTAGCTCAGTCAGGTGCAACCAGAGCAGATCAAATACTTTACACATAACAGGCAGCATTTACTGAATGGAACCTTTTACTGGATGCTATGGAAACAGGTGAATCACAGTCTTCTGCTCCTCCTACCTCCTCCTCTTCTCCCCTTTGTCTATACATACCCCCTCCTCGAACTGTACCGCCCTTCCCCCTCTCTTTCCATCTCTGTTCTGTCTCAATATGCAATATATCGGTTTCTCTATTAGCTGAGTGTAACCTTTCCCTGGCCCTGCAGATGTAGGTGTGTGTTGCATAGAGAATTGTAATTACAGGTGGTGTGTGGTTGCACAGGGATTCTTTGGCAGCGCAATCGGTGGTGTGTGTGTGTGTGTACAGTATGTGCTTGTTTGCACGCCTTTTCATGTGTATGTGTGTGTCTTTGTGCCTGTGTGTGTGTGTCTCTGTGTGTGTGGGTGTGTCTGCATGTGTGTTCACGATCAGCTGATCTATCAGGATGGATATGTGATGATCGGCAGGTCATGGGGAGGTATACTGCAGAGATATTGGGAGTGAAGAGGGAGGATGCTCCCACATTCCAAACCAATGAAATCAATTATTGGTTGGTATCTAGTGTCTACAAAGCAGGGTTTGCACTTGTCCCGTAGCTCTCACTTCATTTAGTGTGAAGCAGACAAAAGGAATTACATTTTCTGTCAGTAAAGACTTGCCAAATGTGCTCACACTCCCTCTCTCTCTTTCTCTCTCCTCTCTCTCTTTCTCTCTCTATCTCTCTCACTCTCTTTCTCTCTCTCTCTCTCTCTCCTCTCTTCTCTCTCTATCCTCTCTCTCTTTCTCTCCTCTCTTCTCTCTCTATCCTCTCTCTCTCTTTCTCTCTCTATCTCTCTCGCTCTCTTTCTCTCTCTCTCCTCTCTTCTCTCTCTCTATCCTCTCACTCTTTATCTCCTCTCTTCTCTCTCCTCTCTCTCTCTCTCCTCTCTCTCTCTCTTTCTCTCTCTATCTCTCTCGCTCTCTTTCTCTCTCTCTCTCTTTCTCTCTCTCTCTTCTCTCTCTCTATCCTCTCTCTCTTTCTCTCCTCTCTCTCTCTCTCTCTCTCTCTCTCTCTCTCTCTCTCTCTCTCTCTCTCTAACTCTTTCTTCTTCTTTCTTTTCTCATTGGGTTTTAAACCCAACCAGTGGACCTGGCCAGTAGGTGCTGCTGTGTGTTCAAAATAGAGGATTATTTTTAGGAAAAGCAATGCCACATTGTCTCTCCTCTCTGTCGAGGGGGGCCTCTGCTCTCCTCTGCGTAATTACCTTATAATGTAAATGGCAGCTCACAAGAGACAGAGTTCTGTTGAGAGAGAGTCACATACAGCACTACAATACAGCCTTAGCCTCAAATTAGCTTTCCTCGCTTAATTAACTACCCAGCACTGAGCTGCTCCCAACCAGGCTTCTCTCTCTCTCCTGGTTAGCCAGCTTAGCGTGGCTTAGCTCACCATCTCTCCCTAGACTGAGTCTGAAAGATACTAGCTTGTGCTGTGAGTCAGAGCACATGTTGATCAATCAAGCATGGTTTGCTTTCTTCTCTTGCTCAGTCAAGCAAACAAACAAGCTACATCTCCCTCCTTCCCTCCCAGCCCCCAACAGGCCTAGTTGCTGAGGCCGTCGTGGAATTGAGAAATGTGTGTTATTGACCTTGACGGTAGGTAGGTTGGTTCATTCAGAGCTGCTCAAGGGGAAAGGAATGTGTCTGGGTGACTTGTCATTCTGTATGCAGAACTGAGTGAGCATCTCTCTCTCTTTAACCTATTTTACCACACTCTCCAGGATCCCTTCCTCCCTCACTCCTTTCTTCCCCTCGGCAACTGCCCCTCCATCCCTTTATCTCTCCTTCCCCCCATCCCTCCCTCTCTTTTACCTGTTTTATAGTACCCTCCAGCCTCCCTCCATTCCTCATGTCTTCCCCTCCCTTCCCTCCTTCTCCCAGACCACTGCCCCCCTCCATCTCCACCCATGGATCTCTCATTCCCACCAGCCCAGCACCTGTTAGAGGTAGGAGTGGCTGTGTGTCTGTGTTCAAGGAGCACCAGTGCCTCTCCTCTCCTCTCCTCTCCTCTCCTCTCCTCTCCTCTCCTCTCCTCTCCTCTCCTCTCCTCTCCTCCTCCTCTCCTCTCCTCTCCCTCCTCCTCTCCTCTCCCCTCCCCTCTCCCTCCTCTCCTCTCCTCTCCTCTCCTCTCCTCTCCTCTCCTCCTCCCCTCCCCTCCCTCCTCCTCTCCTCTCCTGTGAAGACCAGCCAGTGAGCTGGAACTGTTCTCGTCCATTAACCTGCCGGCACAATGGACTAACACAACGCCACTCCACAACCCCCGGAGAGGAGAGGGAGGGAGGGAGCAGCAGTCATTTGTCAGACAACTGCTGAGATGTTTTAACTGCAGATAGGATGTTTTCCTGACCAATAAAAGTTTTAACTCGAGACCAAAGTCATTCCTGGTCAAGTCACCAGGTCAGGACTATTTCCTGATCCTATTTATGACACAGCATCCACTAACCCATCAACATAAGTAGGTGGCCATGGTGAGGGTCAAGTGTTGGGTTCCAGTCACCTGGGGTCAAACCGGTGCTTGGGGACGCCCAGGACAGGGTTAATATGGTGCTTGGGGATAGGGTCTTGTTGCCTTCTTCCGCCTGAGATGACAGATAACATCCCACACTCCTCTGTCCTCACCTTTTCATCCTGGTCAGTGGTCACTTCTAGGGTCATGGTATGGTCATTTTTAGGTGGTGACCAACTGGTCACATGTGCCATGAGTCATTCTGCTACCCCAGAATCATTTCTTGCTGTGTGGTCGAGTGGGTCAAATTCCAACAAAATGTACCATCTTACTGCCCTTTCCTTTTATAATCTGTCTGTATAAACATAGAACAATTGTATCTATTATCATCAATCTATATTTAGGCTATAAACCATTTGTATTTCTAAACCATTGATTGTATGAGATAGTTTGTGAAACCCCCAAAAAGTACTCTCTTAAAAACCAATATTAAGGTTAAAGAACCACTTTGGGTGGTTTAGAGTACTTCATTTCTGTTTTAAAACACATTGTGAGTATTAAAACACTTCCATAGGGTTTTACATTTAAACACCCTCCAAACACCAGTTGTCAGCTGAGATGCACTACTTTTCATGGTTTCATTACACAATCATGGTGTTTTGAGACTTTCTATTTTTACAGTGTAATTCCATGATCATTTCGCAGATATTTTATTGTCTTATCAAACACACAACGATTAGGAGGTTATTTTCCAAACACTGTATTTCTACTAGTTTTTGAAGTAAATAGGCCTAGTTAAACAGCTTTTACCCAGGGTTTGCTCTCTTCTCCTCTTACTGTAATGTATGTTCGCTCTATTGGGATTCAGAATTCTCTTCACCTCTTCCTCTCGCCCTTCACACCAGTAAAGTTCTGCCTTAATTTGACAACTTAATCTGAGCCATAATGGCCCAGACAATCGTTTCTCCCTGGGACTGTAGCCTACGTGTCTGAAACGGCCTATGGCTGGGACTGCATTATAAAGGCAAAACAATCGTCAGGCTTTTAATGCAAACAGCATTGGAAGCAGAACAATTAAAGTCCCCTGCGCTCAGATATCTTCCCACACAGTTTGCCCCTTTGGCCTTTCCCGGTCCCCTTGAAAATCTCTCTCTCTCTTTCTCTCTCTCTCTTTCTCTCCTTTCCTAACTCATAGCCAACTCTGCCGAATGTTTTGGAGACACTTTTATTTTTCTCATTTGCACCGTTTTGGGCTTTTTGGGCTGTTCCTGCACATTTTTTGGTTGTCCCTGCAGCCTGTCTGATACTTATTTCTCAGGACTAATTTACCCCCAGCTAGCCTCCGCCGCTCTGAGAGAGAGAGTGGGGGGGGGGGGGGGACTGGTGATTCCGATAGCAGGTCTACCTGTCATTGTCCCTCCCTTTGTGTTAAAGTAGTCATTAGCAATCAGTTGGCTGTGTTGCTCAAAGAGCCACTGCCTTTTTGTGTCTCCTTCACATGTCTAGATGCATGGACACAGGCACATACATAAACACACAGACAAACACTCACCTGTCTTGCACTCATGTCGATGATCTTTTTCTTCTTCCCTCTCGCCACACCTGATTACCACTCAGGCAGCTTTTCCTACCTCCTTCATTTGGCCCTTCAGAATGAACAACAGCAACAGTCTGTCTGGACCTGTTTCTCTGACAGTAAACAGATCTGGAGAAGTGTAGAGCGGAGACATCTCTGCCATGCACGTCAAAGATGACGACATCAAGTGAAACTATGCTGAGGTTACTTTAAGAGGTGAAAGGCATTGTTTCTCTCTCTCCATCTCCTCTCTCTCTTTCTCTCTCTCATTGCTCTCTCTCTCTCTCTCTCTCTCTCTCTCTCTCTCTCTCTCTCTCATTGCTCTTGCTCTCTCTCCCTCAATCTCCCTCCACCTCCATCTCAACCTGCTCCAGCATATTTTATCATCACCTTATTTATGGGACATTTCTTTCCACGTCCTGATTAGAATTAGCGAGTGAGTTTTCCGATTTGCTCCGTGGAGTGAGAAATCACTTTCTCAATGAGAATAATTGAACATGGGCAGGGGTGCCAGCTCATTAGCTACAAATCATAGGAAGCAGGAGCACCTTAGCACCACACCATAATGACTTGTGGGAATAGAAGGCCCTAGCGTGCCTCGTACGGGGAAAAGTTGGACCAAGCAACAGCAGCACAGAGTCAGACATGGAAGTACTGTAAAACAAGGAAGTTATTACCCTTATTTGTATGAAATGTGTTTAGAGTGTACGTTGAATCAAAGAAGAGATTGACAACCGGATTAGGAGAAGCAATATTAGCGTTATTTATTTTCCATTAAATCAGTCTGAAAGCAAGGATTCTACTGCTCACTTTTAGTTATAGTGCATACTGGAGGCCTACTGCTGAAAAGCCTTCAGAGTATTCTGCCTAGTCATAGTATGAAAGAGAGTCAAATATTTTAAGGCGAGCCTGTCTGGTCTGCTCAAAGGACATTTACAAATGGAGCTGACTTTGTCCAGGCAGCTATTGTTGACAGTCCATAGAAATTACTGTAGCTACGCTCTCAAAAACTTTGCAATACATCAAATTGCTCATTTAAGGGCTTCTCTCTCCTCTTCCATCCTATCATCTCTTCCCTCTGCTCAAACCTTCTCCAACCTATCTCTGATTCTGCCTCCTCAACCCTCCTCTCCTCCTTTCACCATCCAGACACAAACCTGGAGGCAGAAAGTTACTTTAGAGAGCCACTTTGACATTAAGTAGTGTCTCTCTGTAGTTCCACGCTGAATAATCATCACCTGGAGGCAATTAAGCAGTCAAAACCAGGAAAGAAAAAGGACATGCTGCAGTGCAGTGCACAAATGGTGTGCACCCTATTTTCTTTATAGTGCACTACCCTATGGGGCCTGGTCAAAAGTAGTGCACTATCATGGTAATAGGGTGCCATTTGGGACAGAACCATGCAGTCCAACTTCCACAATGCAAATACAATATCTGAGAGCTAATAAGAGCCATATTCTGCCACACCTATTAGGCTAACCGGTTAAGCACCATTTATATCCCTGCCAGGGTTTGCAGTGGGGCAAAAGATGGACTTTAGGTGATTGACAGGATCCGATTTCCCTCAGTGCTGAATAATTCAACACTATTTATTTGATTTCCCTTTTCTTTCTCTCTCTCCACTCCCTCTCTCTTCTCTCACCTCTTTTCGCTCCTCTCTCTTTTATGTTTCGTTCGTTTCCCTTCCCTGTGCTCCAATGATTCCACATGGGCACAATGAGGTCCAGTGTCACAATGAGCTTTTCACACTGTTTTATTGGTTCCCGTTAGAGGGCCACAGATTTTAAATTGCTGTAGGAATGTAACATGGCTCTAGCCTGCAGTAAACATCTCAAGCCCAGGGAGTGTGTGTGTGGGCGTGCTTGTGTGGAAGGGCCAGGCAGGAAGGTCCATTCTCCATTTAAAGCAAAGAGACACATTTAATTTGCATCAATGGGAAACCAAAGCGGATGGCGGTTGAATGGGGGCAATGGGATGTTTTTTATGTGACACTGAGAAAGGAGAGAAATAGAGAAAGGAGGAGAGAGCGATGAAAAATGTCCTTTGTGTGACGACACAAATTCACAGCCAGGGTGCTGGCTGTGTTCTCTTGTCCTCTTTTGTCTTGTGGTTAGCTCCAGCTGGCTTGGCCTGGCCTCCACTGGCCTATAGCATGCAGGTGAGCCCACTGAGGCTTAAGCCAGTGTCTGTGGATCTTGGATACTCTTTTCATTACCTTTTTAGATGGAGAAATGCATTAATACAATGCTATTTAGGTAGGTTGGTCACATTTAGTTGAAATATCTTGGATATAAGTGTCTCATTTAAAAAAAAAACAGCATTGCGATAGATTCATTGTCTCGCCACTGTGCTTTTCTCCTTCTGACATTTCTTCCGTCTTACATATCCAGATTTTTTTGTGTGTGTGCGTGTGTGTGTGTGTGTGTGTGTAGACCTTGTTGTTATGCATTAAAATGTGCTCTGTTATTCCCTAAATATATTCAGGATTTCCACTAGAACCAATCTGCTTTCTCCTTCCATTAGGCTTGCCATGGATAAGGCCTGAGAGGGTGCGGTGCTGTCTTGAATTGTAGGCGACATGAATCTGACTTGACGTTTTTGCATGATTGGTCTAAAAGTAAGCAGATAGCTCAGTAAACTAGTATTTCATTGGCAAAGAGTAGAGAGGATGTTAATATGTTTACCTAAATAGACACAATGGTTGTTGCTTTTCTATACTGAACAAAAATATTAACGCAACATGCAACAATTTCAAAGGTTTTAGTGATGTATACTTCATAGAAGGAAATCAGTCAATTAGGCCCTATTCTATGGATTTCACATGACTGGGCAGTGGTGCAGCCATGGGTGGTCCTGGGAGGGCATCAGCTCATCCACTTGGGAGCCAGGTCCACCCACTGGGGAACCAGGTCCACCCACTGGGGAACCAGGTCCACCCACTGAGGAACCAGGTCCACCCACTGGGGAGCCAGGTCCACCCACTGGGGAGCCAGGTCCACCCACTGGGGAACCAGATCCACCCACTGAGGAACCAGGTCCACCCACTGGGGAACCAGGTCCACCCACTGGGGAACCAGATCCACCCACTGAGGAACCAGGTCCACCCACTGGGGAACCAGGTCCACCCACTGATGAACCAGGTCCACCCACTGGGGAGCCAGGTCCACCCACTGGGGAGCCAGGTCCACCCACTTGGGAGCCAGGTCCACCCGCTTGGGAACCAGGTCCACCCACTGGGGAGCCAGGTCTACCCACTTGAGAGCCAGGTCCACCCACTGGGGAGCCAGGTCTACCCACTTGGGAGCCAGGTCTACCCACTTGGGAGCCAGGTCTACCCACTTGGGAGCCAGGTCCACCCACTTGGGAGCCAGGTCCACCCACTGGGGAGCCAGGTCTACCAACTGGGGAGCCAGGTCCACCCGCTTGGGAACCAGGTCCACCCACTGGGGGGCCAGGTCTACCCACTTGGGAGCCAGGTCCACCTGCTTGGGAACCAGGTCCACCCACTGGGGGGCCAGGTCTACCCACTTGGGAGTCAGGTCCACCCGCTTGGGAACCAGGTCCACCCACTGGGGGGCCAGGTCTACCCACTTGGGAGCCAGGTCCACCTGCTTGGGAACCAGGTCCACCCACTGGGGGGCCAGGTCCACCCACTGGGGAGCCAGGTCCACCCACTTGGGAGCCAGGTCTACCCACTTGGGAGCCAGGTCCACCCGCTTGGGAACCAGGTCCACCCACTGGGGGGCCAGGCCGAGCCAATGTATTTGATTTATTTGATTTAACCTTTATTTAACAAGGTAAGCCAGTTAAGAACTAATTCTAATTCACAATGACAGCATACCAAAAGGCAAAAGGCCTCCTGCGGGGACGTGGGCTGGGACACATATTTTTTAAAATATAGGACAAAACACACATCACGACAAGAGTGACATCCAAACACTACATAAAGAGAGACCTAAGACGACAACATAGCAGGGCAGCAACATATAAAAAAATCACAGCATGCTAGCAACACAACATGACAACAACATGGTAGCAATGCTATATGGCAGCAGCACAACACAGTAGCAGCATAAAACAGGGTACACACATTATTGGGCACAGACAACAGCACAAATGGCAAGAAGGTAGAGACAACAATACATCAGAGAGGACAAGTAATCAAAATTAGCAATTAGTTTGAGTTTTATTACAGACAGAAAGGCTCCTTATAGGACACATCACTACACTCTATGCTCTTCTGTAAACTGGTCATCTCTGTATACCCGTCGCAAGACCAACTAATTTATGCTTATTTATAAAACCCTCTTAGGCTTCACTCCCCCCTGAGATAGCTACTGCAGCCCTCATCCTCCACATACAACCCCCGTTCTGCCAGTCACATTCTGTTAAAGGTCCCCAAAGCACACACATCCCTGGGTTGCTCCTCTTTTCAGTTCGCTGCAGCTAGCGACTGGAACGAGCTGCAACAAACACTCAAACTGGATAGTAATAATAATAATATTCCTCATCATCCCCCTCCTCAGACGATCCCGCAGGTGAAGAAGCCTGAAGTGGAAGTCCTGGTCTGGCATGGTTACACGTCATCTCCAGTTGGACGTACTGCCAAATAATGTAAAATGACGTTGGAGGTCGCTTATGGTAGAGAAAATCATATTAAATTATCAGGCAACAGCTCTGGTTGACATTCCTGCAGTCAGCATGTCAATTACACACTCCCTCATCCCTCAAAACTTGAGACATCTGTTGCCTTGTGTTGTGTAACAAAAATGTACATTTTAGAGTGGCCTTTTATTGAACCCAGCACAAGCTGCACCTGTGTAATTATCATTCTGTTTATAATCAGCTTATTGATATGCCACACCTGCCCAGGTGGATGGATTAGCTTGACAAAGGAGAAATGCTCACTGACAGGGATGTAAACAAATTTGTGAACCAAATTTTGGAGAAATAAGCATTGTGCGTATGGAACATTTCTGGGATGTTTTATTTCAGCTCATAAAAAAATGGGACCAGCACTTTACATGTTGCATTTATATTTTAGTTCACTGTGTGGGTATATATATATTTTTAAGTAATTAATTTGCATTTGTAAGTAGGAAAACCTGCAAAATCGGCAGTGTATCAAATACTTGTTCTCCCCACTGTGTGTGTGTATATATATATATATATATATTCCCTCTCGAGAACATTTGTTTGCAGATACTGATTTGAACTTAAATGCACTCCTTTTCCTCCTCACCTCCAGATAGTCCCCTAGTCCTATTTGTCCTGGAAGCAGAGTAGTCAAACAGTGCGTCCGCTGGGACCTCATTTCATTACCGGTCCTCTCTGAGTCCACTTCATTTACCCACCCATAGAGCGAGGACACAGCCAAATGAATCCCGACCCCCAGAATCTCAGACTCCAGCAATTAAAAATAAATGAAGGAAGCGCCACTCTCCGCTGAGCACCTCCTCCCACCATCTTGAAAATGAAGCTCTCGGGGCAACACAGCAAACAAAAGTGAATCTGAGGAATAGACTGGCTCCTCGGTAATGACTATCTCTAGTGTGTACTCTGCTCCTGTTCAGTCATTCATAGGACCACATCAATCATCCTCCTTCAGACTTACCTCTTTGAGGTGTCTATGATGAGGTCTGCGCAGGAAACAACCTGCAGCATACTAATGGAGAGACGTGGTGTGTCTCTGCTCTCTGCTTTAGATACTGGTTGACTCCCTGCAGGGATGGGATCAATTCCATTTCATTTCAATTGGAATTGGAATTTCTAGGGTGTGTCCCGAGATGTGCCCTCTTCCTTTTTTTAGTGCATTACGTTTGACCAGGGCTCACATGAGATACCGTGGAATAGGTATATTTAGTTGCGGTTCAGCTGTTTGAAACTTGACTGTCCTCTATCTGTTTTACACGTCATTGAAATACTGACGTACGTTTATGTCTCTGTGTCAGTCTGACGGTATCTAACGGAAGAGACGCTCACTGACCTTCACAGACACTCTGAGAGATGGATTAGATGTTCAGAGCAGAGAAGACGAGACTGTCCTGGCCCCTAATCAGCTCAAAATGAAGATTCATCTGCAAAAATTACCACAGAGCTCAGTTCAAGTGAAAAGATCCACAGAGTTCAGTTCGTGTAGAGCTCAGTTATTACTTTAGAGTTGAGTTAATGCTTATTATAAACTGGATGGTTCGAACCTGGAATGCTGATTGGCTGTCAGTCAGGGTCTATCAGACCTTCTACCACAGGTGTGACAAGACATTTATTTAGACTCTTCTAATGACGTTGTTAACCAGTTAAAAATAGCATTAAGCATTAAGGCACCTCAAGGGTTTATGGTCGGTATACTATGGCTAAGGGCGTTGCATCGTGCCTAATAACAGCCCTTAGCCATAGTATACTGACCATATACCACAAACCCCTGAGGTGCCTTATTGCTTAAATGTACCACATGTTAATGCTCAGTTCATGACCAAGCCTCACACTCATCCATTCAGCTCCACAGTTCACGCTCAACCTAGAGATTGAGTGGAGACACAAACACACCTCACCTTGCTTAATCAAGTAAGGGACCGAGTGCATCCCAAATGGCAAATCCCTATGTAGTGCACTACTTTTGACCAGGGCCCATAGGGCAAAGTATGCCATTTGGTGCATAGCCTCAGACGCTAGAGAAAAGGATTACTATCCTTCTAAAAGTTGTTGTTCCTTGACCATAAGGCCAAGTTGAGGATATGCCACAGATATGTTGATTGCAAAACAACTTGACCTCCTCAAAACCCAGTCAAATGTGAGACTGTACAAAAGCCCATTTCCCTTCCCATGTCACCCATCCCTCAGAGCTAACTGCCATTATCCCAAATTAGACCCCCAAAACGTCTCCGTGATTAGATTGGATGTGACTGTTGCTCCCCTGTCATTAACCCCTCTTCCCTCAGAGTCGTCAGGTCATTTGAATCAGCCATCTTAACTACCCTATTAACGCAGCCAATGCATCAACCCGTCCCGAGTCACCAGACAGTTCTAGACTGTTATTTACATTTATGTTGTGTTTAAGGAAGGTTCAAAAGGCAGAAACCAGAGATAACATCATTATTTGGACACTGAGACGGTCCTGATAATGTAATTCACTTTGCCGTTCACTTTTTCTCTGTGGCGGTAATGGTGGGCGAGTATGAAGGCATAAACCATACTGTCTATGAGCGTATCATATGTGATAATACCACATGTGCATATCAGATGATTCATTGTGTGGATGAACAACTAAGATCTCAACAAGAGGAGAGCCACGTGCAATTTCCATTCATGTCAAGTGGTTAGTCAGGCAAGGGAAAGACATGCGGCCATTGGGATTACTAAGGCCTCTCAATAAAGCCACACCATTGACAACTCTTCAGAGAACCAAGAATAGTGTGTAAATCCTTAATGCAAAAATAGGATTAACCCATTTCATTAATTTGCTGAGCGTCATACCCAACAGGAGAGGCCCAGGGCGGAAGCAGAACACTTGCATTGCCACAATAGTAGGTCTCCAATACAACTCTAATGTACAGCAGCTATATTCTGTCTAGCACCGCATCTACTGAGGAAATTATTAGATTCTGATTCTGCAGAGAGAGCTTCGCACACACACACACACACACACACACACACACACACACACACACACACACACACACACACACACAGGAAAGAAATGACAGTAGAGTAACCCTGTGTAGGCCGGCTGTCCGTGTCTCTGCCGATGGGGAGAAACACAGGCTGACTCTCTGATGAGGACGTGTTCTCCTCTCTGATTCTGACTCAGAATCCATGGGCTCAGAACTATTCAAAGCAGACGACTGACTCCCCGTTCCCAAGTAGGGATTAGATGTACTATTCCTTTTGATAAACAATATCTAAGATACAGTATAGATTCATTATAAGACTATTCCTTTTGAGAAACGATATCCAAGATGAGAGTAAAACAAGACGAACAAGTACTTTATCGGAGTAACGGATAAGTTTGTTTCACTGTGGCCGTGGTGTTTTTTCTATGCTGTCTTTTTGATCTCGCTGACCAAAGCACGACGTTCTTAATCATCAGTCCAGGAAAAGAGGCTTCAGCCAATGAGGGGGCAGCAGAGATGCCAACAGGGATGCAGGAATCAGCTACCCATAATGCAGTTAGGAAACACACCAAGCTCCATTACTGGCTAATGAAATCTATTTTCCTGGCACTGGATCTCAGATGTCGTAAACTTCACATTCGCCCCCAGTTCTGTTTCTAGTCGAGTTGATGTAGTTTTCTCCCCTTTTAATCAACAAAGACATCAAACCTTTAAATCTCCCTGTCTGCCTTTGGTTTTAAGACACACCGCTTAATAGGGTATAAAAGTTTGCATTCTGTATGACGTGGATTTACTTTAAGCAAATTAAAGCCCAAACAGGTTCTTAATGCTATTAAGCAAATTAAATCAGAGATGTGAGCCTACCTGGGTCACATTTGTCCACATCAGTCTGAAAGGGTGTGTTGTGTGTTGCAGACAAGACTGGAGAACTGGACCGGAGGGGATAGTTTGTTTCTTCCTTCTTCTCTGTCAATGAATTGCATCTGTGTTACAGTACATCATCTGCCAACCAGGATTTCATATGAGTCCAGGCAGATCTATCAATGACACGGCTTCCCTCTGCTCTGGGCTGCTGTATCGTTAAATGGATCATTAATTCAATTAGGGACAGCTAATTATAAGGGCTTAAATCAATCACTGAGTCCATAACAAAATCTCAAGCGGACGGAGACTCAAATGTTCGAGCCCTCATCAATAACAGTCAGGTTAGGAAGGAATGCTCTCTGGTCAGACCCAGAGCTTTAAAAGGATATGAATTATTGAAATCCACAATTCTCTTTTGTCCAGGGAGGGCAATCTTACATGATCTATATGATCACTTGAATTTGGTCGATATATATGTAGTTTTATTTATATAAACTTAGGAAAAAAAAAAAACCGTCCCCTTTTCAGGACCCTGTCTTTCAAAGAAAATTCATAAAAATCTAAATAACTTCACAGATCTTGATTGTAAAGCGTTTAAACACTGTTTCCCTGCTTAGGACACTAAAGAGGCCTTTCTACTGACTCTGAAAAACACCAAAAGAAAGATCCCCAAGTTCCCTGCTCCTTTGCTTGAATGTGCCTTAGGAATGCAGCAAGGAGGCATGAGGACTGCAGATGTGGCCAGGGCCATAGATTGCAATGTCCGTACTGTGAGACGCTTAAGACAGCGCTACAGGGAGACAGGACAGACAGCTGATCATCCTCGCAGTGGCAGACCACATGTAACAACACCTGCACAGGATCGGTACATCCGAACATCACACCTGCGGGACAGGTACAGGATGGCAACAACAACTGCCCAAGTTACACCAGGAATGCACAATCCCTCCATCAGTGCTCAGACTGTCCGCAATCGGCTGAGAGAGGCTGGACTGAGGGCTTGTAGGCCTGTTGTAAGGCAGGTCCTCACCAGACATCAACGGCAACAATGTTGCCTATGGGCACAATCCCACCATTGCTGGACCAGACAGGACTGGCAAAAACTGCTCTTCACTGACGAGTCGTGGTTTTCTCTCACCAGGGGTGATGGTCGGATTTGCGTTTATCGTCGAAGGAATGAGCGTTACACCGAGGCCTGCACTCTGGAGCAGGATCAATTTGGAGGTGGAGGGTCCGTCATGGTCTGGGGTGGTGTGTCACAGCATCATCGGACTGAGCTTGTTGTCATTGCAGGTAGTCTCAAAGCTGTGCATTACAGGGAAGACATCCTCCTCCCTCATGTGGTACCCTTCCAGCAGGCTCATCCTGACATGACCCTCCAGCATGACAATGCCACAAGCCATACTGCTCGTTCTGTGCGTGATTTCCTGCCAGACAGGAATGTCAGTGTTCTGCCATGGCCAGAGAAGAGCCCCGATCTCAAATCCCATTGAGCACGTCTGGGACCTGTTGGATGGGAGGACGAGGGCTAGGGCCATTCCCCCCAGAAATGTCCGGGAACTTGCAGGTGCCTTGGTGGAAGGGTGGGGTAACATCTCACAGCAAGAACTGGCAATGCACTGCAGTACTTAATGCAGCTGGTGGCCACACCAGATACTGACTGTTACTTTTGTTGTTGACCCCCCCCTTTATTCCGTTTATGTTAGTCACATGTCTGTGGAACTTGTTCAGTTTATGTCTCAGTTGTTGAATCTTGTTATGTTCATTACAAGTATTTACACATGTTAGGACGTTTTTTCTTTTCAGAGTTGATTTGTTTATGCTATTTTGGTATTGAATACTGCACTGTTGGGTAGGGCTTGCAAGTTAAACATTTCACTGTACTTGTGCACGTGACAAATTAAACTTGAATGACAGTTGGAAAAATAATTGTTGACAGGATCTGTTTAAGAGTGGATCCCAGTCGTTTGAGTCACGATTCAGCAGTGTAGTCAAGTGTTTAATGTAGGGTTGGGGTTCAGGAAGTGATTTGAAGTTAAAATTCTGAATTTGAATGTTTATTTTCAGTTTATTGAGAAATCATTGAAAATACTGTAGATGACATTACTTCAGTTATTTCATTTTTATTGAACTTCAATTGGAATTTACCCTGATTTAAAGGCTTTAGGAAGCCTTTACTAACGGTATCTCTTTACTGTAGTTATACTGTAGTTGTCCTTGCATTATGGTGACTAGAGAAGCAATGTCCACTCTATCATGTTATGCCAGACATGGTGCCAGTGTCTTGTATGGTCTCATTTGTCTCTGTCTCTTGGACTGCACTGTAACCACATTAGCTCTATCATGTAATGAGGATGCAATTATTGGCCTTGACCTTTGTGAATGAGAGGAAAGCCTCCCTCCACCCTTCCTTCAACCTCTTCCCCTTCCTCATTTCAACATCATAATATGGATTTCTTTTCACACGTCAAAGTGTTTGTTACACTTGGCTATTCCAGTGTTTCATTTTGGTCATTCCAGTGTTTCATTTTGGTCATTCCAGTGTTTCATTTTGGTCATTCCAGTGTTTCATTTTGGTCATTCCAGTGTTTCATTTTGGTCATTTCAGTGTTTCATTTTGGGCATTACAGTGTTTCTTTTTTGGCTATCCCAGTGTTTCTTATTGGCTATCCCAGTGTTTCTTTTTGGCCATCCCAGTGTTTCTTTTTGGCCATCCCAGTGTTTCTTATTGGCCATTCCAGTATTTATTTTTGGCCATTCCAGTGTTTATTTTTGGCCATTCCAGTGTTTATTTTTGGCCATTTCAGTGTTTCTTTTTGGCCATTCCAGTGTTTCTTTTTGGCCATTCCAGGGTTTCTTTTTGGCCATTCCAGTGTTTCTTTTTGGCCATTCCAGGGTTTCTTTTTGGCCAATCCAGGGTTTCTTTTTGGCCATTCCAGGGTTTCTTTTTGGCCATTCCAGTGTTTCTTTTTGGCCATTCCAGTGTTTCTTTTTGGGCATTCCAAGTGTTTCTTTTTGGCCATTCCAGTGTTTCTTTTTGGGCATTCCAAGGTTTCTTTTTGGCCATTCCAGGGTTTCTTTTTGGCCATTCCAGTGTTTCTTTTTGGCCATTCCAGTGTTTCCTTCAGGATGGGATCTGATGGAAGGTTACTCTGCACACGCCCTTACCACCAACCCTCCAGCGAGCAGACAATGTATGTGCACCCGTGCGTCAATGTGTTTGTTTCGGGGTCAATCCGTGACCCAGCAGGTAGCTAGTCCTGCATCCAGCAGCCCTACCCCGTGTCCTCCTTATTCCCCCTGTCCACTCTCTCACCACTCAATCTGTGAAAGGAAACGGCACTCTGCACATTACAGTCCCTCCCTCTACTCCCTCCCCGTCTGACTGCCAAGCCAAGTTTTATATCTGCTTCAATAATCTAATGCACTGGCTGTCTAACCGCCAGGCTCCTAACGCTGTGCTTCCTATCATTGTTGGAGAGGCAGTTGGCTCTGACCCAGCCCCATGCCCGCACAGCACACAGCCATCCCAGCCCCATGTGTTGAGAGATGTGCTCTCAGGCCCCTTCACTCCACCATGTCTGACTCTGCACAACACAGATAGGACCTAAAGTGAGGTGCAGAGAGAGGTGAAACGCCGCAGAGCTACTTCCCCTCTGATCAGGAAGGAAGGCATTGTCCGGCCAACTATAGTCAGGGGAATGAGATGGAGAGAGAGATTGAATTTAAAAATAGCTTTATTGGCCCTGTAGTTACATTGTTAAAGGCACAAGCTTTACTTCATTGTAACGGACCTAAAAAGTTCAAACCAAGCCCCCTCCTCGTCCACTATACATAGAACCCACCTGAGAGAGAAGGAGAGCGATAGAGAGGTGTCTCGTTAGCTAGTGGCTCACCTCTCCTGTCACTAGATGCTTAGTACTGGCAATGAGACAGAGAGCGAGAAGGAGAGCGATAGAGAGGTGTCCCGTTAGCTAGTGGCTCACCTCTCCTGTCACTAGATGCTTAGTACTGGCAATGAGACAGAGAGCGAGAAGGAGAGCGATAGAGAGGTGTCTCGTTAGCTAGTGGCTCACCTCTCCTGTCACTAGATGCTTAGTACTGGCAATGAGACAGAGAGCGAGAAGGAGAGCGATAGAGAGGTGTCTCGTTAGCTAGTGGCTCACCTCTCCTGTCACTAGATGCTTAGTACTGGCAATGAGACAGAGAGCGAGAAGGAGAGCGATAGAGAGGTGTCCCGTTAGCTAGTGGCTCACCTCTCCTGTCACTAGATGCTTAGTACTGGCAATGAGACAGCAAGAGCAGAGAAGGAGAGCGATAGAGAGGTGTCTCGTTAGCTAGTGGCTCACCTCTCCTGTCACTAGATGCTTAGTACTGGCAATGAGACAGAGAGCGAGAAGGAGAGCGATAGAGAGGTGTCCCGTTAGCTAGTGGCTCACCTCTCCTGTCACTAGATGCTTAGTACTGGCAATGAGACAGAGAGCGAGAAGGAGAGGAGAGCGATCACCTCTCCTGTCACTAGAGGTGCAATCTCGATAGAGAGGTGTCCCGTTAGCTAGTGGCTCACCTCTCCTGTCACTAGATGCTTAGTACTGGCAATGAGACAGAGAGCGAGAAGGAGAGCGATAGAGAGGTGTCCCGTTAGCTAGTGGCTCACCTCTGCTGTCACTAAATGCTTAGTACTGACAATGAGACAGAGAGAGAGAAGGAGAGCGATAGAGAGGTGTCCCGTTAGCTAGTGGCTCACCTCTCCTGTCACTAAATGCTTAGTACTGGTAATGAGACAGAGAGAGAGAAGGAGAGCGATAGAGGTGTCTCGTTAGCTATGAGACTTAGAGAGAGAAGGAGAGAGCGATAGAGAGGTGTCCCGTTAGCTAGTGGCTCACCTCTCCTGTCACTAGATGCTTAGTACTGGCAATGAGACAGAGAGCGATAGAGAGGTGTCCCGTTAGCTAGTGGCTCACCTCTCCTGTCACTAAATGCTTAGTACTGGCAATGAGACAGAGAGAGAGAAGGAGAGCGATAGAGAGGTGTCCCGTTAGCTAGTGGCTCACCTCTCCTGTCACTAAATGCTTAGTACTGGTAATGAGACAGAGAGAGAGAAGGAGAGCGATAGAGAGGTGTCTCGTTAGCTAGTGGCTCACCTCTCCTGTCACTAAATGCTTAGTACTGGCAATGAGACAGAGAGCGAGAAGGAGAGCGATAGAGAGGTGTCCCGTTAGCTAGTGGCTCACCTCTGCTGTCACTAAATGCTTAGTACTGACAATGAGACAGAGAGCGAGAAGGAGAGTGATAGAGAGGTGTCAATGAGACAGAGAGAGAGAAGGAGAGCGATAAGAGAGAGGTACGTTAGCTAGTCCCGTTAGCTAGTGGCTCACCTCCTGTCACTAAATGCTTAGTACTGGCAATGAGAACGAGAAGGAGAGCGATAGAGAGGTGTCCCGTTAGCTAGTGGCTCACCTCTCCTGTCACTAAATGCTTAGTACTGGCAATGAGACAGAGAGAGAGAAGGAGAGCGATAGAGAGGTGTCCCGTTAGCTAGTGGCTCACCTCCTGTCACTAAATGCTTCGTACTGGCAATGAGACAGAGAGAGAGAAGGAGAGCGATAGAGAGGTGTCCCGTTAGCTAGTGGCTCACCTCTCCTGTCACTAAATGCTTAGTACTGGCAATGAGACAGAGAGCGAGAAGGAGAGCGATAGAGAGGTGTCCCGTTAGCTAGTGGCTCACCTCCTGTCACTAAATGCTTAGTACTGGCAATGAGACAGAGAGCGAGAAGGAGAGCGATAGAGAGGTGTCTCGTTAGCTAGTGGCTCACCTCTCCTGTCACTAAATGCTTAGTACTGGCAATGAGACAGAGAGAGAGAGAGCGAGAGAGAGGTGTCCCAAGCTAGTGGCTCACCTCTCCTGTCACTAGAGAAGGAGAGCGATAGAGAGGTGTCCCGTTAGCTAGTGGCTCACCTCTCCTGTCACTAAATGCTTAGTACTGGCAATGAGACAGAGAGCGAGAAGGAGAGCGATAGAGAGGTGTCCCTGTCACTAAATTAGTACTGGCAATAGTGGCTCACCTCTCCTGTCACTAAATGCTTAGTACTGGCAATGAGACAGAGAGCGAGAAGGAGAGCGATAGAGAGGTGTCCCGTTAGCTAGTGGCTCACCTCTCCTGTCACTAAATGCTTAGTACTGGCAATGAGACAGAGAGCGAGAAGGAGAGCGATAGAGAGGTGTCCCGTTAGCTAGTGGCTCACCTCTCCTGTCACTAAATGCTTAGTACTGGCAATGAGACAGAGAGGGAGACAGATGGACAATAGAGCAGGGCTGGCAGCCAGTGTAAGGCTCTTTCTGCCCTTGGTGACAAGAAGAGAGTGACACCCACTGCTTCTGAGTCACTCAGTCAATCAGTCCATCAGGGATGTCAGTCACCAGTTATCCCTCAAGGGACTACTATATCATCCTTACTATATGTCTCTCTCGCTTGCTCTCTCGTTCTTTCACTCTCTCTTTTGCATTTCTCTCTCCAACTCTTTGTCTCCCTCACTCCCTCCACATGAAAAAAATACTAGACTTGACTACAGCACTTACTATATAATTATGTAGTAAACTGTAGTATATTGTAGAGTATTATACTACACACTGTAGTATCCCTCGATCATGTGTAGTACTTACTATAGAATGCTGTAGTATACTATAGTAAATACTACAGCATTACCAACGTTTGTTTCTTAAGTACTACATGAATGTCTGCAAAAACAGTGCAGACCCCTATAAGTTAATGATATACTCTGCCCATTCCCCTCCCCCATGCCCCATATCCCAATTTGTGCCACTCATAAGTGAGAAACATAAGTATAAATCATAATTATATTGTATTCTCTACAAAAAGAGCAGAAAAGAGCAGAAGCTCTGAACTATCTGTTCAGACCCCAGTCATACCTGCCTACCTACAGGTAGGTTATGGAAAACCTGCTCTTTTACAATTTCTCCAGTAGGTTTCTTCGAGGAGAAAGCCTCCACTTCTATGTCAAAGATAATACAACAAAAACACTAGTAAATACTACAATAATGTATGCCAAAAAATATTAGTCTGCAAAAACACAATAAATACCACAGCATGCTACAGTAAATACTACAGTATACCACAATCTGCAAAACGCTACATTAATTTAGTATATACTCGTTTTCTTTTAAGTCAGTAATTATTCTGGAGTTAAAATGTAAATAATAGTTTTCGCTGTCGTGTTTTTGATAACTTTAGTCCAGTGAATACTACAGTAAAGTCTTCAAAAACATTACAGTGAATACTATTCTATTTATACCACAGTGTAGTACTTTTTTCATGTGGGTATCTTGCTACCTATCTCTGTTGTGAACCATGGATAGAAACCTCTCCTCACCTCTGTGCACCAATGAGCTCCACACACTGAAACCTCACTCTCTCCTCCACTCCTCGTCTCCTCCCGTCATCCACTCCACTCCTCCACCTCTACCGCTTAGCTCAGCCTCAGCTCGACAGGTCTCCCTTTCCACTGGATAGAGATTCTCGGGAGCAGAGATGCATTCATGTCATACAAAATTGTCACTCAACAAACAGCAAGGCTTGTCACCGAGAGCAACTGTTATGGGAGTTAATTACTTGTCAGTGTCAGTAATGATAAATGTGAATCACCACCTCTTCCTCGGCTTCAACCCAGCCATCTAAACCCTATTGTCAAAGGCAACAAGCAAAGAGCACTCCGCCATTCGTCTTCCCCTGCATACACGCTCTATGCAAATTATCAGGCTTTTTTCTTTTAGAACTCTGTATTTTTTCAATATTTTTCCCTTTCTCCTCCTCAGTATTCCACTTTTGGATATCTGATTGTATTTATTTTTCCATTATCACATGCTTCCTTCCCTTCTTTTCCCTTCACCTCCACCATTATGTTATCTTTCAGTCCTCTGTTTATAGTTTGTCAGCATTCCACGGGTTGCCAGGTCCGTTGAGGTCCCACTGTACAGTGCCAGTATCCCCCTTGTTTTCCCTTCACCTCCACCATTATGTTATCCTTCAGTCCTCTGTTTATAGTTTATGTAAGCATTCCACAGGTTGCCAGGTATCCTTGGGTTGCCAGGTCCGTTGAGGTCCCACTGTACAGTATGCCAGTATCCCCCTTCTTTTCCCTTCACCTCCACCATTATGTTATCCTTCAGTCCTCTGTTTATAGTTTATGTAAGCTTTCCACGGGTTGCCAGGTATCCTTGGGTTGCCAGGTCCGTTGAGGTCCCACAGTACAGTAAGTCAGTATCCCCCTTGTTTTCCAACAGAAAGCATATGAATAAAAGCAAGGAGGCACATGAGACCTGTCATGACGCATAATTAAAAACAACAGAGCCGGGGCCTTGCATTGGGGACAAAGGTGATTGACTCATTTATATAGAAACACCTAATAGAGGAAACAGCAGCTGCTTGGCAGCAGGATTCTGTCGCTATTCTGATTAAATTGTCGTGACCCCATGTCAGTCTCTCTTCACCTTCGGAAATGTATAAATAAGAATACGAGTCTCCCGACGGGCCCCAGTAACCCCTCTAAACCCCTCCCGTGTCGCAGGGGTTCACAGTTTGAAAGGGCTGAATGCATTTCCATAAAAAGAGAATGAGAGAGCGAACAGAGCGGTTATTTAGATGGGCTTGACATTTCAGCGAGGAGGGAAGGTGTAGGGGTGGGGCAGTAGGCATATTAATATCAGAGACTAACAAACCATTTCAGGTCTTCTCCCTCTCTGCTAAGTGTCTAGACATACTAACCCCCCCCCCCCTCCCCCCCAGAATGTCATCATTATAACAAAGAATCACCACATACCTTCTTGATCGAAATATCACCATTACACTTACCATATGAATCAGCTGTGGATGAATGTTTGTTTTGTTTTGGTACTACCACTGTAAAAACACTACATTGTTATCTACGTGCATCATGAATACTGTGAATGTATCTCTTTAATACAGTATAAGAACTTCCTATTTCTCACAGAGGATGCTAAGGTCCCCAGCCGTCTGATATTGAGTCTGTCTGTAAACAGGGAGACAGAGAGGTATAATGGCTAATGGCCCTGGCTGAAGAACAGGGAGAAGGGTAAATGAAATGGAGAGAGAGAGAGAGAGTGAAAGAAACAAATGGCCTGTGTCTCATCCTCCCGTCGCTTTATCAGATTACTGTAAGAACCTGGCAAACCGCTACCTCCTCCCATCCCCCCCATCCACATTGATTGAGTATGAGTAATCGATTACGGCCACTTCAGTGTTGCTTGGCTGTCCTCTGTCGGATGTTGCGGAGAGAGAGCGAGAGAGAGCCCCAACGCTAAAACAGAGACCATTACTCTCCTTCTCCTGTAATTGGATTAAAAAGAAGGGAGGAAAGAAGAGATGAGATGCAGAGACGCAGACGGTAGGACAGCTTAGGTCACCGCCAGTATAGTCTTTGATGTTCTCTGTCACCTTGTTCTCTCTCTCTCTCTCTCTCTCTCTCTTTCTCTTTCTTTCTCTCACACTCACTCTTTATGTCTGTCTAGGAGGAGGAGGAGGAAGAGGAGAGGGTGAAGCAGGAAGAGAGGAATGGGAGAATAGAGCCGGTGGGGAGAGCAGACTCCTGTGTGGAACACTCCCCAACGTTATCTTTGAAGTAAGTGCATTACACACCACCGTCCTCCTGGTAGGAATGGACTCACCCAACTCTCTCTCTTCCTGTATTATAACCACTTCTTATGACAGGCATACACCATATAGACTCACTCATCTCAGTAGTCCATAACATTGTCGTGTCCATGAATCAGATGTTCTATACTCAATATATACGCCATTATTACATAGTTACAGATTCATTGTCCAAGACCACCTTACACTCAGTGCATGTCTCCACCATCAGTGTTATCATCATCATCATCATCATCATGTGATTTTCCATGTCTTTTTGAACTATTATTAATGTGACTCGTACGCCTTCGCAGCTTTATTTGCAGGGCTGAAGCATCCCTCCACATTTCCAATTCATCGGGGCTAGTTTTACTGCAGAGCCCACAAAGACCTGATCTTAATCACTTAATTGGAGTCTCCATTTGGGTCTTTAATCGACCTCTGGTTCCTCAGCCTGACTGTATAATGGATGGCTTCATGAGAGAACAGGCATAGCTGAGCCAAAGCCAATCTCTATAGGGCTCGTATCCCAAATGGCACCCTATTTCCTATAATATTCACTATGGGCCTTGGTCAAAAGTAGTGCGCTACAAAGGGAACCGAGTGTCATTTGGGACTGGACCAGTGAGTGACTGCAGTAGCATCTCCCTAGCTGCTAGATATAGGCTCCATTCCCAGACCTGTCATGTTATCCTGTTGTTTTGTGTTATTCTCAATTTTTTATGTTTCTGTTTTTATTTCACACATGCGTTCCTCCCTCCCACCGTCCCTCTCACCCCCTGCCTCGTCCATCATTGTCCCACAGTGACATGCTAAAGCTGGTAGAGGTGTCCAATGTCGGCGGGCCTCTGGGGATCCACGTTGTGCCTTTCAGTGCCACGGACAGAAGGTAAAACTGACTGCTGATCGAGGATCAGGCCCCACCTGTCCATATAACAGTATTCATTGTGATCTGAAATGGAAAACTGGTCCTAGATCAGCACTCCTACTCTGAGAAGCTAGACTTATTAGGGCCCAGCTTCCCTGTCCCAGTATGAAAAGACTACAGTACTCCTACTAGGCTAGCCCCTTGTCCCGATCTGTCCGCTGCATCCTTTTGTTCAGTTTGACGCCTCTGAAATCTCTCTGTCTCTCAGTCTCTCTCTCTGTCTCTCAGTCTCTCTCTCTCTCTGTCTCTCAGTCTCTCAGTCTCTCTCTCTGTCTCTCAGTCTCTCTCTCTCTCTCTCTCTCTGTCTCTCTCTCTCTGACTCTCTCTCTCTCTCTCTCTCTCTCTCCCCTCTCTCTCCCCCTTTCTCTCTCTCTCTCCGTCTCGCTCTCTCTCTCTCTCTCTCTCTCTCTCTCTCTCTCTCTCTCCCCCTTTCTCTCTGTCTCTCTCTCCCCCTTTCTCTCTCTCCCTCACTCTCTCTGTCTCTCTCTCTCTGTCCGTTCTCTCACCCGATCTCTCTCCAGCTCTGTCGCTCACGGCTGTCATTGTGAGTGACTGTGATGTCTCTTGGCCTCTTTTTTAAAATCTTTCTTCTTCCTTTTGTGTTTTCAATTTCTGAAACACTTGTCCCTTACCAATGTGAGTGCTATTTTACAGCTCCAAGGAGACAATGAACATAGAAAAGGAAAGGATGAAAGTGGAAAGCGGTTTGTTCTTGACTGGAGGCTGTATAGTCTGTGTTCTACACGTTCCTTTTATTCTGAGTTCTATGTTACGAGTTCTATCCACGGGCCACAATGGACTTCAGACGTCCTCTGGTTTGAAGGTGACTTTTTGGGGGAGAAATAAATCCTTCTAGTGACTATATCTATTTAGGCGTTTGACCCTCCTCGGTGAAGAATAGTGATGACGAGCATGATGCTGAATATTTCAGAGTTTATAGTTATTCACAATCAGCAGGAACTGGCCAATACAATCAAAACTAAAATGGAATGCATAAAATGGGTCCTACATGTACACCAATGGATTGGCACAGTGCACACCCCCAAAGTCACGGTAACATAAACGTATGTCCCAAATGGCCAGTACGGCTAAAAGTAGTGCACCATATAGGGCATAGGGTTCCATTTGGGACACCATCACACAGTGGAAGAAACACAAAGGAAAGAGGTGAAAATACTGATGAAAGAAATTATATGGGATATCATGTGGGCCTCTGTCATTGAAGGTTGCTGTTGTCATTTCATTAAGATAACTCACTCAGGACTTTGATTCTATTGCCATTCCTGAGAAACTAGCATGATGTTGTTGAACTAGAAATAGGCTTGACCTTTGAGAATTGAGCGTCGGATTCTTACAGTATACTGCCTTAGCTTTGGCTCAGAAAGGAAAGAGAGAAAGATGAAATATCGATATTAGATGTTGTAAATATAATAAACAATATGATTGAATGACTATAAACGTCAATGATTTTGATATTGGATAAAGCCTCCTGCCAAACTAGCGTAAACTGTTTGCTTTCTGCTTCAAAGTGGTCCTTTGATTTTGGCCTTTAGAAACGGCCACTGTCTATCACTGTTGCAACATATTATTCAGTATGGTCCCATGCATACTGTTTCCTCATCAGCTCCTTCAATTATGTCCCAAACTAGATAACGTGACAGAGACTGGTTAGTCAGATGATGTTAATGGACTGCTCAGCTCATCCTCCAGGACATCAGGCGTGAGCTGCCGAGGGCTGTCTCATTACCGTCCAGACGAGCAGGGTCAGACTTCCGGCCCAGACGGAACACTCAAAGTGTCTGCTGTCACAGCGCTGCTAGCACAGCAGCCACTGGTTCTTTGCAGCTGCAGGGGAGAGAGGGACTTGGATAGGGGAGAGACACACTCCCTCTCTCTCTCTCTCTCTCTCTCGCGCGCAGATGCGCCACCGCCACCATTTCAATAATGAGATCTCCTTCTGTGACCACTGTGAACTGTAAACAAGACGCAGACATAATTGCGCTGCGTAAATGGATCCTGATTGCATTATTATTCAATTAAAGTCAGTAGATGGGAACAGGTGGTCTCTGTCGCTCAGTGTCCTCTGCTCAACTCCTCAACTCTCTCCCAATCAACAGGCAACGCGTCTGCGTAAGAGCAGATGAAAGGAGGGATTCTCTAACAGACTTGCCTGTAGACTTGTACAATTCTGATAACTTTTCCCAGATTTTCCAGAAATCTTGACTGACATATTCCTGTAGGGAATAAGCTGGACGTCTGGGAATTACTGAAAGTAAATGTACTGGTGGAAGACTCAATACATCTTAAATAATGCCTACTAGTTTGAAAGGAGTGAGTGATGAGCATCTTAGCAAATGTCCAGTAGAATATGAGACAGACAAAATGTGAAAGTGTGCTAATGCATTTATCATTAAGAATGAGGGCACCTTTATTAATGGTGATCAAATCACTAAAAAGCCCAATTGTATGCCCAATCATGAGACACTGTACTGAATACAGATGACTAATCAGCATCGGCTCCATCTGGGTTCATTATAAAGCCCTTGAACTCCAGTAAAACACTGATCTAAGATCAGTTGCTACACTAGATAGGCTGCATCTCAAATGCTTCCCTATGGGCCCTGGTTAAAAGTAGTCCATTATAAAGGTGCCTTTTGGGATGCATCCATTGTCTTGCTTCCACACCACCTAGCTAGTCTATAATGACTCTATGGTCCTCTCCCCACCACTCTATCTGCCAATTTATGAAGCCTCAGCCTGCTTAGTCTGCTCGTCGGCGGTGTGAGTGGACAAAGGCCTTTTGTACCACATAATTCTGACTTAGTAATGTGCCATTTACCCCCATTGAGGAGAGAGATGAGTTTGTGGTGGTGAGTGAGCATGCCCATGTTATACAGCCAATTAAACTAATGAACTGAGGCGGCTGGTGGCCGCAGCGTGCCCCTTTCGGCTGAAACGCTAAACAGCTCCGTGAATTTAGCCTCGCTCGCCTGGAAGATAATTACTTCTTTTTTTTCTTTGCGATTTACCGGGTTGTTGTTTCTGTTTACGTATCTAATAAAGTACTGAGAAAATAGTATGTTTTTCACCTCCTACTGCCCCTGTCTACTTATGTAACCCCCCCCTCTTTCCCTATCAGAAATCCCATCCAAAATGTCAATCAGAAATAAATCCCACTTAATATTCAATCTCTTTTCACTCCCTAAAGAAGTTTTTTACTTTACTTGAGTCTCAGGAGCCTTATGGTCTTAAGACTTCCCATCAGAAGTGGCAACAACAGTCTGAGTGCAGACAGTACACCTGCAGCTTCTCCCGGTCCTTTGAAACAGGAGTTATGGTTTTGCTGTCTGTGCGTCTACCAGATCTCTTTACACGTCTGTGGTAGCCCGGTGATCCGGAGGGCGAGAGAGAGTTAAAACCCCAAGCTGCTTTCTGATGTATTTATTTACTGCATCAGGGTTTGAAGGTAAAGGTTGTGGAGCTTGGAGGGGATTGCTGAGATGGCTGTGTGTGTGTGTGTGTGTGTGTGTGTGTGTGTGCGTGTGCGTGTGTGTGTGTGTGCACCCGCACGCGTGCACGTGTATTTATAACAATGCTGCCTGCTCACTTTTTAAGCCCTGGCTAAGCGAAGGTAGACGACAGACAGACAGCGGAGCGTCACTGAAGCTATAAGACCTTCACTAGTCTGGAGACCAGGATTAGCACTTAGATGTCCTTCCCAGGGAGAAGGGAAGGGGACAGCTCAATATTACACACCACAGCATTTCTGGGAAGAGAGAACATAGTATATGTCAACCTGCCTCATCCTGACTAAGGTTTTGTGATTTAGTTTTGGTGTCACTAATCTCATCTGATTTATGATATTGATTTGGAGATACTGATATTGATTTAGAGATTATGAAGATCCCTTGACAAAGTTACTATGCAGTGGTTCTACAGTAATAGTTACTATTCAGTGTTTCTACAGTAATAGTTACTATTCAGTGTTTCTACAGTAATAGGTACTATTCAGTGTTTCTACAGTAATTGTTACTATGCAGTGGTTCTACAGTAATAGTTACTATTCAGTGTTTCTACAGTAATAGGTACTATTCAGTGGTTCTACAGTAATAGTTACTATTCAGTGTTTCTACAGTAATAGGTACTATTCAGTGTTTCTACAGTAATTGTTACTATGCAGTGGTTCTACAGTAATTGTTACTATTCAGTGTTTCTACAGTAATTGTTACTATGCAGTGGTTCTACAGTAATAGTTACTATTCAGTGTTTCTACAGTAATAGGTACTATTCAGTGGTTCTACAGTAATAGTTACTATTCAGTGTTTCTACAGTAATAGGTACTATTCAGTGTTTCTACAGTAATTGTTACTATGCAGTGGTTCTACAGTAATAGTTACTATTCAGTGTTTGTACAGTAATAGGTACTATGCAGTGTTTGTACAGTAATATGTACTACTCAGTGTTTCTCCGGTAATAGTTACTAGTCAGTTTTTCTACAGTAATATATCCTATGCCGTGTTTCTACAGTAATATTTACTATTCAGTGTTTCTACAGTAATATTAATAATTCGCTAAACCCACAATAAAATCTGCTAAACACGCATATGTGACCAATAAAACTTAATTTAATTTAATAGTTACTATTCAGTGGTTCGACAGTAATATTTACTAGTCAGTGTTTCTACAGTAATAGTTACTATTCAGTGGTTCTACAGCAATAGCTATTAGCCAGTGTTTCTACAGTAATATGTACTATGCTGTGTTTCTACAGCAATAGTTACTATTCAGTGTTTCTACAGTAAGTTACTATTGTGTTTCTACAGTAAGTTACTATTTTGTTTCTACAGTAATATTTAGCAATTCACTACACACGCAATAACATCTGCTAAACACGTGTATGTGAGCAATAAAATGTAATTTAATTTAATTTAATAGTTATTATTCAGTGTTTCGACAGTAATAGTTACTTGTCAGTGTTTCTAGAGTAATAGTTACTAATCAGTGTTTCTATTGTAATATTTACTAGTCAGTGGTTCTACAGTAATAGTTACTAGTCGGTGGTTATAATAGTAGGTTATAATAGTTACTAGTCAGTGGTTCTAACGGTGGTTATAATAGTTACTAGTCAGTGGTTCTACAGTAATAGTTACTGGCGGTGGTTATAATAGTTACTAGTCAGTGGTTCTACAGTAATAGTTACTGGTCGGGTGGTTATAATAGTTACTAGTCAGTGGTTCTACAGTAATAGTTACTAGTCAGTGGTTCTACAGTAATAATTACTAGTCGGTGGTTATAATAGTTACTAGTCAGTGGTTCTACAGTAATAGTTACTGGTTGGTGGTTATAATAGTTACTAGTCGGTGGTTCTACAGTAATAATTACTAGTCGGTGGTTATAATAGTTACTAGTCAGTGGTTCTACAGTAATAGTTACTGGTTGGTGGTTATAATAGTTACTAGTCGGTGGTTCTACAGTAATAATTACTAGTCGGTGGTTATAATAGTTACTAGTCGGTGGTTCTACAGTAATAGTTACTGGTCGGTGGTTATAATAGTTACTAGTCGGTGGTTCTACAGTAATAGTTACTAGTCGGTGGTTATAATAGTTACTAGTCAGTGGTTCTACAGTAATAATTACTAGTCGGTGGTTATAATAGTTACTAGTCGGTGGTTCTACCGTAATAGGTACTAGTCAGTGGTTCTACAATAATAGTTACTTGTCAGTGGTTCTATAGTAATAGTTACCTGTCAGTGGTTCTACAGTAATAGTTACTGGTCAGTGGTTCTAATAGTAACTAGTCAGTGGTTCTACACTATTCGTTACTTGTCAGTGGTTCTACAGTAATAGTTACTAGTCAGTGGTTCTACAGTAATAGTTACTAGTCAGTGGTTCTAATAATAACTAGTCAGTGGTTCTACAGTAATAGTTACTAGTCAGTGGTTCTAATAATAACTAGTCAGGGGTTCTACAGTAATAGTTACTAGTCAGTGGTTCTAATAGTAACTAGTCAGTGGTTCTACAGTAATAGTTACTAGTCAGTGGTTCTACAGTAATAGTTACTAGTCAGTGGTTCTAATAGTAACTAGTCAGTGGTTCTACAGTAATAGTTACTAGTCAGTGGTTCTAATAGTAACTAGTCAGTGGTTCTACAGTAATAGTTACTAGTCAGTGGTTCTAATAGTAACTAGTCAGTGGTTCTACAGTAATAGTTACTATTCAGTGTTTGTACAGTAATAGGTACTATGCAGTGTTTGTACAGTAATATGTACTACTCAGTGTTTCTCCGGTAATAGTTACTAGTCAGTTTTTCTACAGTAATATATCCTATGCCGTGTTTCTACAGTAATATTTACTATTCAGTGTTTCTACAGTAATATTAATAATTCGCTAAACCCACAATAAAATCTGCTAAACACGCATATGTGACCAATAAAACTTAATTTAATTTAATAGTTACTATTCAGTGGTTCGACAGTAATATTTACTAGTCAGTGTTTCTACAGTAATAGTTACTATTCAGTGGTTCTACAGCAATAGCTATTAGCCAGTGTTTCTACAGTAATATGTACTATGCTGTGTTTCTACAGCAATAGTTACTATTCAGTGTTTCTACAGTAAGTTACTATTGTGTTTCTACAGTAAGTTACTATTTTGTTTCTACAGTAATATTTAGCAATTCGCTACACACGCAATAACATCTGCTAAACACGTGTATGTGAGCAATAAAATGTAATTTAATTTAATTTAATAGTTATTATTCAGTGTTTCGACAGTAATAGTTACTTGTCAGTGTTTCTAGAGTAATAGTTACTAATCAGTGTTTCTATTGTAATATTTACTAGTCAGTGGTTCTACAGTAATAGTTACTAGTCGGTGGTTATAATAGTTACTAGTCAGTGGTTCTAACGTAATAGTTACTAGTCAGTGGTTCTACAGTAATAGTTACTAGGCGGTGGTTATAATAGTTACTAGTCAGTGGTTCTACAGTAATAGTTACTGGTCGGTGGTTATAATAGTTACTAGTCAGTGGTTCTACAGTAATAGTTACTGGTCGGTGGTTATAATAGTTACTAGTCAGTGGTTCTACAGTAATAGTTACTAGTCAGTGGTTCTACAGTAATAATTACTAGTCGGTGGTTATAATAGTTACTAGTCAGTGGTTCTACAGTAATAGTTACTGGTTGGTGGTTATAATAGTTACTAGTCGGTGGTTCTACAGTAATAATTACTAGTCGGTGGTTATAATAGTTACTAGTCAGTGGTTCTACAGTAATAGTTACTGGTTGGTGGTTATAATAGTTACTAGTCCGTGGTTCTACAGTAATAATTACTAGTCGGTGGTTATAATAGTTACTAGTCGGTGGTTCTACAGTAATAGTTACTGGTCGGTGGTTATAATAGTTACTAGTCAGTGGTTCTAGAGTAATAGTTACTAATCAGTGTTTCTATTGTAATATTTACTAGTCAGTGGTTCTACAGTAATAGTTACTAGTCGGTGGTTATAATAGTTACTAGTCAGTGGTTCTAACGTAATAGTTACTAGTCAGTGGTTCTACAGTAATAGTTACTAGGCGGTGGTTATAATAGTTACTAGTCAGTGGTTCTACAGTAATAGTTACTGGTCGGTGGTTATAATAGTTACTAGTCAGTGGTTCTACAGTAATAGTTACTGGTCGGTGGTTATAATAGTTACTAGTCAGTGGTTCTACAGTAATAGTTACTAGTCAGTGGTTCTACAGTAATAATTACTAGTCGGTGGTTATAATAGTTACTAGTCAGTGGTTCTACAGTAATAGTTACTGGTTGGTGGTTATAATAGTTACTAGTCGGTGGTTCTACAGTAATAATTACTAGTCGGTGGTTATAATAGTTACTAGTCAGTGGTTCTACAGTAATAGTTACTGGTTGGTGGTTATAATAGTTACTAGTCGGTGGTTCTACAGTAATAATTACTAGTCGGTGGTTATAATAGTTACTAGTCGGTGGTTCTACAGTAATAGTTACTAGTCGGTGGTTATAATAGGTACTAATCAGTGGTTCTACAGTAATAATTACTAGTCGGTGGTTATAATAGTTACTAGTCAGTGGTTCTACAGTAATAGTTACTGGTCGGTGGTTATAATAGTTACTAGTCAGTGGTTCTACAGTAATAATTACTAGTCGGTGGTTATAATAGTTACTAGTCGGTGGTTCTACCGTAATAGGTACTAGTCAGTGGTTCTACAATAATAGTTACTTGTCAGTGGTTCTATAGTAATAGTTACCTGTCAGTGGTTCTACAGTAATAGTTACTGGTCAGTGGTTCTAATAGTAACTAGTCAGTGGTTCTACACTATTCGTTACTTGTCAGTGGTTCTACAGTAATAGTTACTAGTCAGTGGTTCTACAGTAATAGTTACTAGTCAGTGGTTCTAATAATAACTAGTCAGTGGTTCTACAGTAATAGTTACTAGTCAGTGGTTCTAATAATAACTAGTCAGGGGTTCTACAGTAATAGTTACTAGTCAGTGGTTCTAATAGTAACTAGTCAGTGGTTCTACAGTAATAGTTACTAGTCAGTGGTTCTACAGTAATAGTTACTAGTCAGTGGTTCTAATAGTAACTAGTCAGTGGTTCTACAGTAATAGTTACTAGTCAGTGGTTCTAATAGTAACTAGTCAGTGGTTCTACAGTAATAGTTACTAGTCAGTGGTTCTAATAGTAACTAGTCAGTGGTTCTACAGTAATAGTTACTAGTCAGTGGTTCTAATAGTAACTAGTCAGTTGTTCTACAGTAATAGTTACTAGTCAGTGGTTCTAATAGTAACTAGTCAGTGGTTCTACAGTAATAGTTACTAGTCAGTGGTTCTAATAGTAACTAGTCAGTGGTTATAATAGTTACTAGTCGGTGGTTCTACAGTAATAATTACTAGTCGGTGGTTATAATAGTTACTAGTCAGTGGTTCTACAGTAATAGTTACTGGTTGGTGGTTATAATAGTTACTAGTCGGTGGTTCTACAGTAATAATTACTAGTCGGTGGTTATAATAGTTACTAGTCGGTGGTTCTACAGTAATAGTTACTGGTCGGTGGTTATAATAGTTACTAGTCGGTGGTTCTACAGTAATAGTTACTAGTCGGTGGTTATAATAGGTACTAATCAGTGGTTCTACAGTAATAATTACTAGTCGGTGGTTATAATAGTTACTAGTCAGTGGTTCTACAGTAATAGTTACTGGTCGGTGGTTATAATAGTTACTAGTCAGTGGTTCTACAGTAATAATTACTAGTCGGTGGTTATAATAGTTACTAGTCGGTGGTTCTACCGTAATAGGTACCTGTCAGTGGTTCTATAGTAATAGTTACCTGTCAGTGGTTCTACAGTAATAGTTACTGGTCAGTGGTTCTAATAGTAACTAGTCAGTGGTTCTACACTATTCATTACTTGTCAGTGGTTCTACAGTAATAGTTACTAGTCAGTGGTTCTACAGTAATAGTTACTAGTCAGTGGTTCTAATAATAACTAGTCAGTGGTTCTACAGTAATAGTTACTAGTCAGTGGTTCTAATAATAACTAGTCAGGGGTTCTACAGTAATAGTTACTAGTCAGTGGTTCTAATAGTAACTAGTCAGTGGTTCTACAGTAATAGTTACTAGTCAGTGGTTCTACAGTAATAGTTACTAGTCAGTGGTTCTAATAGTAACTAGTCAGTGGTTCTACAGTAATAGTTACTAGTCAGTGGTTCTAATAGTAACTAGTCAGTGGTTCTACAGTAATAGTTACTAGTCAGTGGTTCTAATAGTAACTAGTCAGTGGTTCTACAGTAATAGTTACTAGTCAGTGGTTCTAATAGTAACTAGTCAGTTGTTCTACAGTAATAGTTACTAGTCAGTGGTTCTAATAGTAACTAGTCAGTGGTTCTACAGTAATAGTTACTAGTCAGTGGTTCTAATAGTAACTAGTCAGTGGTTCTAATAGTAACTAGTCAGTGGTTCTACAGTAATAGTTACTAGTCAGTGGTTCTACAGTAATAGTTACTAGTCAGTGGTTCTAATAGTAACTAGTCAGTGGTTCTACAGTAATAGTTACTAGTCAGTGGTTCTAATAGTAACTAGTCAGTGGTTCTACAGTAATAGTTACTAGTCAGTGGTTCTAATAGTAACTAGTCAGTGGTTCTACAGTAATAGTTACTAGTCAGTGGTTCTAATAGTAACTCGTCAGTGGTTCTACAGTAGTAGTTACCTATCAGTGGTTCTACAGTAATGGTGTGTTCTATGCATGTCTTCACAACCCATCTTTTTACATTCCATTACTTATCGCCCCGTCTCTTTGGACTTGTCTTTACATGACAATCTTTCTAATGAATTCCCTAATCTCAATTAAATGGATGCAGAGGACAATTCCTAGTTGTGTGAAAAGTCTTGCGCCTGGTGTGTGTGTGAAGTGTGTGTACTGTAACGTGTGGTTTGACCTGGTCTGTCGAGTGTGTTATATGTGTGTGTGGCGTAAGTTCAAAGTCTGTAAGGTGTGTGTGTAACGTGTGTACCGTTGTTCCAGGACCCTTGGGTTGTTAGTGAAGCGTCTGGAGCGCGGCGGCAAGGCGGAGCAGGAAGGTCTGTTCCAGGAGAACGACTGTGTCGTCAAGATTAATAACGGGGATCTGAGGAACATCCGATTTGAACAGTAAGCCCCCCCCCCGACTTCGCCTCTGTCTTGACCTACAGAGATGGGACATATTCAACATTTACCTCTTAACTTTCTTAAACCTTTCATAAGCTTTTTACTCTCTGCCTCTGTCTCTTCCTTTCTCTCTCCAAAATGTACAGTAATACATTGTATTTAAGCATTATGAGTCAGATACAGACTATTAGAAATGTGAGAGTTGTGCCCTCAGTGATTCTCCATAAAGTCCTTATGGTGACCTATAGTTCTTGATAAGAGCCTCTACCCCTCTGACCTTACCAACCTTAATACAGTGGGGCAAAAAGTATTTAGTCAGCCACCAATTGTGCAACTTCTCCCACTTAAAAAGATGAGAGAGGCCTGTAATTTTCATTATAGGTACACTTCAACTATGACAGACAAAATGAGAAAAGAAAATCCAGAAAATCACATTGTAGGATTTTTTGTGAATTTATTTGCAAATGATGGTGGAAAATAGGTATTTGGTCAATAACAAAAGTTTATCTCAATACTTTGTTATATACCCTTTGTTGGCAATGACAGAGGTCAAACGTTTTCTGTAAGTCTTCACAAGGTTTTCACACAGTGTTGCTGGTATTTTGGCCCATTCCTCCATGCAGATCTCCTCTAGAGCAGTGATATTTTGGGGCTGTTGCTGGGCAACACGGACTTTCAACTCCCTCCAAATATTTTCTATGGGGTTGAGATCTGGAGACTGGCTAGGCCACTCCAGGACCTTGAAATGCTTCTTACGAAGCCACTCCTTTGTTGCCCGGGCGGTGTGTTTGGGATCATTGTCATGCTGAAAGACCCAGCCACGTTTCATCTTCAATGCCCTTGCTGATGGAAGGAGGTTTTCACTCAAAATCTCACGATACATGGCCCCATTAATTATTTCCTTTACACGGATCAGTCGTCCTGGTCCCTTTGCAGAAAAACAGCCCCAAAGCATGATGTTTCCACCCCCATGCTTCACAGTAGGTATGGTGTTCTTTGGATGCAACTTAGCATTCTTTGTCCTCCAAACACGACGAGTTGAGTTTTTACCAAGAAGTTCTATTTTGGTTTCATCTGACCATATGACATTTTCCCAATCTTCTTCTGGATCATCAAAATGCTCTCTAGCAAACTTCAGACGGGCCTGGACATGTACTGGCTTAAGCAGGGGGACACGTCTGGCACTGCAGGATTTGAGTCCCTGGCGGCGTAGTGTGTTACTGATGGTAGGCTTTGTTACCTTGGTCCCAGCTCTCTGCAGGTCATTCACTAGGTCCCCCCGTGTGGTTCTGGGATTTTTGCTCACCGGTCTTGTGATCATTTTGTCACCACGGGGTGAGATCTTGCATGGAGCCCCAGATCGAGGGAGATTATCAGTGGTCTTGTATGTCTTCCATTTCCTAATAATTGCTCCCACAATTGATTTCTTCAAACCAAGCTGCTTACCTATTGCAGATTCAGTCTTCCCAGCCTGGTGCAGGTCTACAATTTTCTTTCTGGTGTCCTTTGACAGCTCTTTGGTCTTGGCCATAGTGGAGTTTTTTAGTGTGACTGTTTGAGGTTGTGGACAGGTCTATTTTATACTGATAACAAGTTCAAACAGGTGCCATTAATACAGGTAAGGAGTGGAGGACAGAGGAGCCTCTTAAAGAAGAAGTTACAGGTCTGTGAGAGCCAGAAATCTTGCTTGTTTGTAGGTGACCAGATACTTATGTTCCACCATAATTTGCAAATAAATTCATTAAAAATCCTACAATGTGATTTTCTGGATTTTTTTTCCTCATTTTGTCTGTCATAGTTGAAGTGTACCTTTGATTAAAATTACAGGCCTCTCTCATCTTTTTAAGTGGGAGAACTTGCACAATTGGTGGCTGACTAAAAACTTTTTGCTCCACTGTATACCTTAGCTCCCCTACCCCTCTGACCTTACCAACCTTTACCTCTCTAGGCTAGATGGGATGCTAACGTCCCACCTGACCAACATCCAGTGAAAGTGCAGGGCGCCAAATTCAAACTACAGAATTGTAAATATTTAATATTCTTGAAAATTCACATGCAATATGTCAAAATAAAGCTTAACTTCTTGTTAATCCAGCCATGGTGTCAGATTTCAAAAAGGCTTTACGGCGAAAGCAAACCATGCGATTATCTGAGGACCGCACTCCATCAAACAAACACAGACAATCATATTTAATCCCGCCAGGCGCGACACAAAACTCAGAAATAACTATATAATTCATGCCTTACCTTTGAAGAGATTCTTCTGTTGGCACTCCAATATGTCCCATAAACATCACAAATGGTCCTTTTGTTCGATTAATTCCGTCGTTATATCTCCAAAATGTCAATTTATTTGGTGCATTTGATCCAGAAAAACACCGGTTCCAACTCGCGCAACATGACTACAAAATATCTAATAAGTTTCCTGTAATCTTTGTCCAAACAACTTTCCTAATGCACCTTTAGTTATCATTTTACATAAATAAATGATCAAATTTAAGACGGGATAAACTGTGTTCAATAGTGAATAAAAACAAAGCTTTCAGGTCACGCGCCCCAACCACAACAGCACACTAGACTTGACCCTCGTGCTGAACAACCCTACTTCTTCATTACACAAAGAAAAAACATCAACCAATTTCTAAAGACTGCTGACATTCAGTGGAAGCGATAGGAACTGCAAGCAAGTGCCTTAGAAATATAGATCCACATAGAAACCCCATTGAAAACGCTGTCGCCTCAAACCATCGTGGATGTTTGTCCTCTGGGTTTCGCCTGCCAAATATTGTTATGTTATACTCAGACATCATTCAAACAGTTTTAGAAACTTCAGAGTGTTTTCTATCCAAATCTACTAATAATATGCATATCCTAGACTCTGGGCCTGAGTAGCAGGCAGTTTACTTTGGGCACGCTTTTCATCCGGACGTGAAAATACCGCCCCCTAGCCTAGAGAGGTTAATATACCTTAGCGCCTGAGCCTCACCTTCCTCTGTTCTATTGATTTATTGCTACTTTTCATTTCCTAAAGTGGAATGAAGATACAAGGCCATGGCAACATGGAGCTAGGAGGGGACACACACACTAACACAGCTTTAGAGTCATATTGGTTCTGTCTTTTCCAGAGATGAGAAATATATTGCATTTTGTCCAGACCCTGACCCAAAGCAAGCATGTGGAAGGAGGTTGCCCTGACTGATATCCTGCCCATTAGGAAGAGCTCCTGCCTGGTTTAGTGCTGGCTAGGATGGAACTTTCAGGATTCACGGTTAGCTGTCTTAGGGTGCGGCCCGATGGGGTGTCTGTTGATGTGGTAGGGTCTGCCTGGCTATAGGCTATACAGAGAGTACATGTGGAGGGGACACTACGTGTACGTTGCGTTAATTAATACACTGGTCATCAAACATACAGTACCTTCATGGCCTAGTTCAGTTTGCTTGTGTTCTGTTAGATTATATCTTTATAACCAAGCATTTTCACATTTTCTAAATACACTTTGTGATTAAGTTTGGCAACAGTTCTTACCTGGCTCAGCATTCAAAACTCAAAACTGTTGTACTTACTTAGCTAGCTACATTGTTAATTCATTCATCTAGACTTGGCAAGCCACTGAAGTGTTTGGCAATAGTAAATATTGTGCTTGACTTTTCATTGGTAAACATCCACACTACCTCCCTGGCCTCTCTGCCGTGAAAGAGGTGTATTTGTACTTTGCAAACCAAATCCTCAAGGGAGAAATGTTTTGTATCGCTCCACGTACACATGGCTCACAGCTCTCACCGGCATTCACAAACGTGACCGCACCACAATATGATTCTAGTGGCGAAGTAAATCACTTTTTACAATCTCTCTACTCTCTTTGATTGTGCACTGCACCGTACGGAGATAATTCCAAGTGATATTATAATCTTATTGGATTGTTTTGCATGGATAAATATTTAGAAGCGGTTAATCTAACTAAATGTAATGATGCATTGATGGGGTAATTTATTATTCAATCAGAAAGCTGAGCTGCTGTCTCCTCGTCGTCTGATTACTGGAGTGTCACTGTGCCTCTCATTACCCACCGTAGGCTGCTGCAGTTCACATGATTTGAGGGAGAAATTAACATAAGAATGAAGGACAAAATCCCAAAGAAGTGTCTCGGCACACTCCGCTCCGCACTGAGGTGAAAGAGCTCCAAATGAAGTGCTGTTTATAACGGCGGAAGCGGCTTAGCGATTGTCAATAACTCATTTGGACGGGTTCAATGCGGTATCATGGGCGTGATAATGGAGAGGCTGAGAACGCGAGGGGGGGATTGTTGGCTATCACATCATCCTTTGCTACGCTACTCACATACGAACGCACGCACGCGCACAAACACACTGAAGGCCCTTATCCTCTTATGCCGTGGGACCGATGGGGCTGCTCCAGGCCAGACTATCTATATGCTAAGTGGCGTCTGAGCTCAGGACAAAACAATGCCGCATCAGAGCGAGGGGGGGGGGGGGGGAAGCGGCTTTTCTTATTTGGTTCCAAACTAATACAGGAGTTTGTCCATTCTGTATAAAGTACAAGTCTTTGTATGTGCGGCGACTTTGTTGTGTTTACTACACGTCGCCCATCATCATCTTCCTTGTTGTTTTATCATTTTACAGTCTAGTGAACAGTGGCTTCACCCATAAACCCTTTCCATACACAAACACACACAATTATTTGATAGATATTTGAATGTATAATGTTGACTGGCTGAATCTCATTGTGGTTCAACGTCTCACCCTTCCAATGCTAAAGCTGATCTCATCCTCCTCCTGAGACTATGCTGCCATTTACACAGCGCATACAGTATCTAGCTAATGGAATCTCTGAATTAGCCTCTTCTCCAGTGCTTCGCTACTATTAGCCTATGGTTATCCACGTTGACCTGTTGACCTCTCCTCTTCACGTCTGTGTAGCCTCTCTCTCCCTCTATCAATACGCTGCCATATCACACTGTACGTTACCTTTTGTTATTATCAAGCTATAGCTAATGTAATGATTTGTATGCTGCCTCTTCTTCACTTCTCTTCTTGACCTCTCTCTATCTGTTTTAGTACACTGATAAAGGTGCATTAGCTCATGTTCTTATCATGCCCTCGCTAATGTAATGATGTGTGTTGCTGACTCCTCTCCTCTCTACTCCAGAGCCCAGAACATGTTCAGGCAGGCCATGCGTTCTCCTGTCATTCTGTTCCATGTGGTCCCAGCCTCCATGAAGAGCCAGTATGAGCAGCTCTCCCAGGAGGAGCTTAGCCCCCCATGTCCGAGGGGGGAGAGGGGTAACCGGGGAAGCTTCACCTCCAGCCAGGCCTCGGACCCCCAGGCCCCGCAGCCCGGGGAAAGGGGTAGTCTGGTGGTCCACGGGGGGGTGGGGTTGGACCACAACCCACAGAGGATGTCCTCCAGGTCAAGACCACACCCCATTCCCATCCCCAACATCAAACACCAGAACCATGGTCCTCTACCACACCGTGTACCAGACCAGCGCTTCTCCACCTCGCTACCTCACAGCGGAAGCAACAACGTCTCCTCGGCCCCATCTCCATCCCTGCAGAGGAGAGTTAGTGCCAACCCTACTGCAGGCTACTTAAAGAAAACCGGCCGGAGACTGAACATCCAGCTGAAGAAAGGTAAACACATGCAGGCATGCAGAATGCACACACGAACACACACACAAACAACCAAACACTATTATTGTGAAACTATACATATTATTTTTGGGGGTATATTCATAGAGCTTTCAAAGGTCCTTTAATTCACTTCAATAAGAGATGATATCTCTCAAGTGTCCGTTCTTATCCTAGCTACATTTGAGATGAGTGTTGTGTAACTAATACTGTTAGAGACTTCAAAGTGTTGATATTTCATTGTGAAGGACTGTCTATCCAGCACTGCTCTACTAACTCACGTACAGGCCCAAATCTCATTTGTTCTGCATCACAGCAGCGTCTTAGCTGCACACACCACTCTGGGGAGGACAGCACTCGGGATACACACGCACACACACACACACGTACACATCTACACGCACACACCTACACGCACACACACCTACACACACCTACACACACACACACACACGCGCGCACGCTCCAATAACCGTTTTGTCCTCCTTTGAGTGTGACAGACTTCAAAAGGTGGATGGTAGAATGAGGTATGCTGAATGCTGCTTACAAACGTCACTTCATATCTCTCTCTCGCTCTCTCCCCGTCTTTCTCTCCCTCTCCTACTTCTCCATGTCACTCTCTCTTTCTTTCTTTGTTTTGGCACGTTGTTCTGCCCTAATGCCGTTATCAGACTTTTCTCAGCATGTTAAAAGAAAAGGGTGAAATTAGCCCTCTCAGTCGGTGCTTGCATTCAATTCTATTAGCATTCACAGTTGGAGAAGCAAGCCGTAAAGATGCAATTAACTACAACAGGCAGGGCACAACTGTGTGAGATATTCACAGGCCTCTGTAGCAGAAAAGCAAACCAGAAAGGTCTATTATGTCCAACACCAACACACACACACACACACACTCAGTACAGGCTGTCTGATGAAGCAGATGTTGAGCATAGAAAGGTTTCACAGGGCATAGAGAAATAGCTTCAGGGAATACTAGCGCACGGCGAGGGCAGCAGGAGGCTTAGGCTAAAAGCAGCATGCTCTCTGGGAGCCGCCATCTCATATCGCTGCAATATATGTTCACAGAAATCCCCAGCGTAAACAGCGGATTTGAAGGGGTTTTGTGCGTGGCAATGCTACGTGTGTTTAATTTCTTGCTTATTACTGTGAGGGTTAGATGATGAATTCGACCTGCTGCTGCGCCCTCTACACACACAGGGCCTAGTGCGCACGCACGCACGCACACACACACAACAACAAAATGACTGCCCAGTGCCAGGGGTTTGGTTTATTTGTTGGGTTTAGTCCAGAGAAAGCCCAGTGCCAGGGCTTTGGTTTATTTGTTGGGTTTAGTCCAGAGAAAGCCCAGTGCCAGGGCTTTGGTTTATTTGTTGGGTTTAGTCCAGAGAAAGCCCAGTGCCAGGGGTTTGGTTTATTTGTTGGGTTTAGTCCAGAGAAAGCCCAGTGCCAGGGCTTTGGTTTATTTGTTGGGTTTAGTCCAGAGAAAGCCCAGTGCCAGGGCTTTGGTTTATTTGTTGGGTTTAGTCCAGAGAAAGCCCAGTGCCAGGGGTTTGGTTTATTTGTTGGGTTTAGTCCAGAGAAAGCCCAGTGCCAGGGGTTTGGTTTATTTGTTGGGTTTAGTCCAGAGAAAGCCCAGTGCCAGGAGTTTGGTTTATTTGCACTAGGCAGACAGGTTTGTGTTTTAACTCTAAATGAATCCCATAATTCTTATACAAATGTCAGAATATATTTCTTAGACAATTTAACTGGCTCGAGTGCTGCATTGTCCCACTTGTAAGCTTTCATGAACCGTTATGAGACTCATGTGATAACAAATTACACAAATTACACAAAATTATACAATCCTTACGGAAAAACCACATGAATTTCACGTGATCTTATGTGAAGTTAATGTGATAACATGTAACAACATGTAAAAGCAACATGTGGTAACATGAAACTACACATTTGAGCAGGTGAAAACATGATATCGGGAAATATAATCAAGAAATGGTGCCGACAGAGATGGTTGCCTCGCTTCAGGTCCTTAGGAAACTTTGCAGTAATTAGTTTTTTTTATGTATTATTTCTTACATTGTTAGCCCAGAAAATCTCAAGTGTTACTACAAACAGCCGGGAAGAACTATTGGATATAAAAGTAACGTCAATTTACCATCATTACGACCAGGAATACGACTTTCCAGAAGCGAATACTTTGTTCGGACTTCCACCCTGGACATGGGATCTTATACCAGAGGCCGATCCAAAACAATTACTCGCCAATGTCCAATCTCTAGACAACAAGGTGGACAAAATTAGGGCATGGGTTCTTATCCCAGAGGCCGACCCAAAACAATGCGGTCGCCGCAGGAGAGGCAGACGGAGCGGCCTCCTGGTCAGACTTAGAAGGTGGGTACCCCATCCACCGCTTCCTAGCATATTTCTCGCCAATGTCCAATCTCTAGACAACAAGGTGGACAAAATTAGGGCATGGGTTGCCTTCCAGAGAGACATCAGAGATTGTAACATTCTCTGTTTCACGGAAACATGGGTGACATGTTGTCAGAGTCGGTACAGCCACCCGGTTTCTTCATGCATCACGCCGACAGAAACAAACATCTCTCTGGTAAGAAGAAGGGTGGGGGTGTATTCCCCGTAATTAATGACTCATGGTGTAATCATAACAACATAAAGGAACTCAAGTCCTTTTGTTCACCTGACCTAGAATTCCTTACAATCAAATTCTGACTGCATTATCTACCAATAGAATTATCATCGATTATAGTTACAGCCATGTATATCCCCCCAAGCAGATATCTCGACGGCCCTGAAAGAACTTCACTGGAATCTATGTAAACTGGAAACCATATATCCTGAGGCTGCATTTATTGTAGCAGGGGATTTTAACAAAGCTAATCTGAGAACAAGGCTTCCTAAATTCTATCAGCATATCGAATGCGCTACACGAGCTGGTGCCATTCTGGATCATTGCTACTCTAACTTCCGCGATCCATACAAAGCCCTCCCCCGCCCTCCCTTCAGGAAATCTGACCATGACTTAATTTTGTTGCTCCCAACCTATAGACAGAAACTAAAACAGGAAACGCCCATGCTCAGGTCTGTCCAACGCTGGTCTGACCAATTGGATTCCACGCTTCAAGATTGCTTCGATCACGTGGACTGGGATATGTTCCGGGTAGCCTCAGACAACTACATTGACATATACGCTAACTCAGCGAGTTTATTAGCAAGTGCATCGGTGATGTCGTACCCACTGTGACTATTAAAACCTTCCCTAACCAGAAATCGTGGATTGATGGCAGCATTCGCGCAAAACTGAAAGTGCAAACCTCCACTTTTAATCATGGCAAGGCGACTGGAAACATGACCAAATACAAACAGTGTAACTATTCCCTCCGCAAGGCAATCAAACAAGCAAAGCATCAGTATAGAGACAAAGTAGAGTCGCAATTCAACAGCTCAAATACGAGACGTATGTGGCAGGGTCTACAGTCAATCACCAATTACAAAAAGAAAAACCAGCCCCGTCGTGGACATCAACGTCTTGCTCCCAGACAAATTAAACAACGGCCTGCTACCAAAGCCTGTGGGCTCTGATTCACCTTGGCCAACGTGAGTAAAACATTTAAACGTGTTGACCCTTGCAAGGCTGCCGGCCCAGACGGCATCCCTAGCCGCGTCCTCGCAGCATGTGCAGACCAGCTGGCTGGTGTGTTTACGGACATATTCAATCAATCCCTATCCGTCTGCTGTCCCCACATGCTTCAAGATGGCCACCATTGTTCCTGTTCCCAAAAAAGCTAAGGTATCTGAACTAAATGACATCTGTCATCATGAAGTACTTTGAGAGACTAGTCAAGGATCATATCACCTCCACCTTACCTGCCACCCTAGACCCACTACATTTTGCTTACCGTCCCAATAGGTTCACTGACGACGCAATCGCCATCACTCTGCCCTATCCCATCTGGACAAAAATAATACCTATGTAAGAATGCTGTTCATTGACTATAGCTCAGCAGTTAACACCATAGTACCCTCCAAACTCATCATTAAGCTCGAGTCCCTGGGTCTCGACCCCGCCCTGTGCAATTGGGTCCAACAGCGCCTCTTCAACCTCTGGAGGCTGAAGAAATTTCATCTAAAACCCTCATAAACGTTTACAGATGCACAATCGAGAGCATCCTGTCGGGCTGTATCACTGCCTGGTATGGCAACTGCTCCACCCACAACCGCAAGGCTCTCCAGATGGTAGTGCGGTCTGCGCAGCGCATCACGGGGGCAAACTACCTGCCCTCCAGGACACCTACAGCACCCGATGTCACAGGAAGTCCAAAAAGAGAATCAAGGACGACAACCACCCGAGCCACTGCCTGTTCACCCCGCTATCATCCAGAAGGCGAGGCCAGTACAGGTGCATCAAAGCTGGGACCGAGAGACTGAAAAACCGCTTCTGTCTCAATGCCATCAGACTGTTAAACAGCCATCACTAACATAGAGTGGCTGCTGCCAACATACAGACTCAAATCTCTGGCCACTTTAATACATTTAATGAAGGTATCACTAGATACTTAAACTAACGCCACTTTAATAATGTCTACATATCCGACATTACTCATCTCATACTCATCTCATATGTACAGTTGAAGTTGGAAGTTTACAAACACTTAGGCTGGAGTCATTAAAACTTGTTTTTCACCCACCACAAATTTCTTGTTAACAAACTATAGTTTTGGCAAGCATGACATTTTTCCAACAATTGTTTACAGACAGATTATTTCGCTTTTAATTCACTGTATCAGAATTCCAATGGGTCAAAAGTTAACATAAGTTGACTGTGCCTTTAAACAGCTTGGATAATTACAGAAAATTATGTCATGGATTTAGAAGCTTCTGATAGGCTAATTGACATCATCTGAGTCAATTGGAGGTGTACCTGTGGATGTATTTGAAGGCCTACCTTCAAACGCAGTGCCTCTTTGCTTGACATCATGGGAAAATCAAGAAAAATCAGCCAAGACCTCAGAAAAATAATTATAGACCTCCGCAAGTCTGGTTCATCCTTGGGAGCAATTTCCAAATGCCTGAATGTACCACGTTCATCTGTACAAACAATAGTACGCAAGTATGAACACCATGGGACCACGCAGCTGTCATACCGCACAGGAAGGAGACGCATTCGGTCTCCTAGAGATGAACATACTTTGGTGCGAAAAGTGCAATCGCCGAACAACAGCAAAGGACCTTGTGAAGATGCTGGAGGAAACAGGTACAAAGTTATCTATATCCACAGTAAAATGAGTCCTATATCGACATAACCTGAAAGCCCGCTCAGCAAGGAAGAAGCCAAAGCTCCAAAACCACCATAAAAAACCCAGACTATGGTTTGTAACTGCACATGGGGACAAAGATAGTACTTTTGGAGAAATGTCCTCGTGTGGATATATTGAAGCAACATCTCAAGACATTAGTCAGGAAGTAGTTAAAGCTTGGTCACAATGGGTCTTCCAAATGGACAATGACCCCAAGCATACTTCCAAAGTTGTAGCAAAATGGCTTAAGGACAATAAAGTCAAGGTATTGGAGTGGCCATCACAAAGCCCTGACCTCAATTCTATAGAACATTTGTGGGCAGAACTGAAAAAGTGTGTGCTAGCAAGGAGGCCTACAAACCTGACTCAGTTACACCAGATCTGTGTAGGAGGAATGAGCCAAAACTCCAACTTATTGTGGGAATCTTGTGGAAGGCTACCCAAAATGTTTGACCCAAGTTAAACAATTTTAAGGCAATGCTACCAAATACTAATTGAGTGCATGTAAACGTCTGACCCACTGGGATTGTAATGAAAGAAGTTAAAGCTGAAATGAATCATTCTCTCTACTATTATTCTGACATTTCACATTCTTAAAATAAAGTGGTGATCCTAACTGACCGAAGACAGGGAATTTTTTACTAGGATTAAATGTCAGGAATTGTGAAAAACTGAGTTGAAATGTATTTGGCTAAGGTGTATGTAAACTTCGGACTTCAACTGTATGTACTGTATTCTACACCATCTACTGCATCTTGCCTATGCCGCACGGCCATCGCTCATCCATATATTTATATGTACATATTCTTATACATCCCTTTTATATTTGTGTGAATAATTTCGTCAATATGAATTTGTTTGATTACTTGTTAGATATTATTACACAAGCATTTCGCTACACTTGCATTAACATCTGCTGACCATGTGTATGTGTCCAATAAAATTGGATGTGAACATGGGGATGCAAAATGTATAAATGTGATACCATGGAACTGCACGTGACAACATTGACATGTTTTTCACTTGTAGAATTGCTAATTATATTTTTAAATGTGAATTTTTTTTTACATATGAAAATTCAGTTCCACATCTGAGTTCGATTTTCACGTGAACATTTTTCACCCGTGAAAGTGCAAATTCCACATGTGAAAGTGAGCTTTTACATGTGAGTGTTTTTCACAAGGTGAAAGCATGTGTTACAATGTGAACTCTAAATGTAATACATACGAACATATGGTTTCAATTGTAAAAAAAACTTGTTTTAACATGAACATTTCAGCTCAACATGTGACCACAGCTATTTCACATGTGAAAATATGATTTCACATGTGAAACTGCATATTTCACATGTTTTTATAAGGGATGATATGAAATAGGGTTTTAAGGTAAGTGGTACACTGTTCAGCTAAAATAGTGTAAACATTTTTTATCGATATTACAATGTTTGACATGATCACTTTGTGCTGACTTTTCAAAATGACCCCACCTGGGATTTGAACTCACAATCTCTCACAAGCTGAACTCACAAGCTGATCTTTTCTGCTGTTTCTCCTGAATCACTATGATAAATATAATCGTTTTTCTTGTGTATTTTTAACAAAGCTGAGATTTACTTTGAAGTCCAAAGTGTAGGAATCCAAGTAAACTCAGTTATTGACACATGATTTTCCACATGTGAATTCATGTTGTTTTTTTCGTAAGGGAACCTATCAAATTCAAAATGAATTGTCCATTTGCAGTATTCAGAGACCATTTCCAAGTTGTCCATTATTTATAATGGGGGGGGGGGGGGGCAGCAGGAGGGGCAGAGGGAAAGGGAGAGAGAGACCTTGCTGGGAAATTAGCAAAAGTGTCTTAATCAAATAATGCAGCCAAAAGGACAGACCGACACAGCCCATTAAGACTCATTCTACGTCTCCTCATGTTTGCTACATAATTGGCTTATCGGATACGGGATTCAGACTTAACCCAATGTGTCCCACCTTATCGCCAGTGTGTTTTGGACTTCTAACCATTGTGGGAGACAAGGGCTGATCCCGAAGGGACCTGGTCTTTTATACAAAAAATACCTGTCGTGTCCGAATGGTTTCAGCTACAAACTATGAAAAGCTGAGACTCACGTTTTGCTCTATCAGGCTCACAAGCTACACAAGAGCCATTAGACGGTAAGGGATTCTTCTACACAGATTGTAGGACGTCCCTGGACATAGTGTCTATAATACTGTAATAAGCTCACAGAGTTGCTGTCACAAATTCCACACAGTTGTCACTTACTAATTGGATATTCATTTCGCAGTGAGCAAGCTATTTCTGTACTTACTGCGTTCATATACATTTTTTTATCACGTTTTTGCTTTATCGGACCACTTGTTTTTTTATTGTTCGTCTGTTTGTCAATTTCTCCTGAAAATAAAATGGTAACTCACTTAATTGTGAGGCTTAATATAAGTGCTGTATATGCAGATAAAGTCAGATAAATGAAAAGCCCATTTTTGCTGGGATCGCAGGACTGGTAGTGTTAATCCAAAAAGCTTCTATTACCCCCAAATAAAGACGTCAGTATGCTAGTTAATTACACCCAGTGCTATTAGAGAGAGATGCATTCTGCTAATTGCCTGAATGGAAGCCCTTAACGATGGGATCTTAGAATGTAGAGTTTGATTCGGCTAAGTAGACTGATTGGAGAAATTGAAATGATTGGAATTGCCAGAACAGAAGGGTAGAGGATAGTGGTCTTCACAGACCAGTTGATTCAGACTATGCCCTAGGTTCTATAAAGGCAATAGAGAGCCATTTTTGATGCAACCAATTCCACTACTGTACGTACACACTGAGGATCCCAGACAGCAGTAGGGGCAGCTGCCGTATTAGCAGACACCGGCTACTAGTGCAGAAAGGATCTTAGTTAGTCTAACTGGGATGTGCCTATCTATCCATTTCATTTACAGAACTCTATAATAAGTAAAGAGCGTTCTTCCTGCTGTATTGGCAGGAAGGAAATAACCTCAATATATTCAATGACTTAACTTTGTTGGCACCTCTCTGTCAGTAACATTCTTTGTTCCAAGATCTATATCCTCTTTTCTGAATATAGAATACACCCAAAGTTGCTGGGTAGTGTGTTTTCTCGCTGCTTCATCTTAGTGCTAGTGAGGCAAAAACATCACGCATATGCACACACACATACACACAGTCAGTCCGTCGGTATCAACCAGCGAGACACTGAAGAGAGGAGAAAATAGGTCATGATGAGCGATCAGACAGTGAATGACAGGCCAGTAAAATGAACAATCTCTTCAACAAGAATACTAATCACTCTACTGTCAGGAAGGCTTGAACTAACAACACACCCGCCACTCTGCCGGTTACACATATTAATGGATAACTTGTTTACCAGGGAGGGACACATCTCACTGAGTGGAACCATTCTTCCCCATCTAAAAGTAGAAATGTCATTCATATCCTTACTGGCATTTGGCAATGCTTTTGGTTGCTTCCTAAATGACATCCTTTTCACTTTATTGTGCACTACTTTTGACCAGGGCCCACTACTTCTGACCAATCCTTTATTGGGCAGACAGTGTAGGGTTGGTCGGTCGATAAGGTCAGTGTTGATATTCCCCTTTTGTAGGCTATTATTGACTTTCCCTGCCTTCCCCGTCTGGCAATTTATAACATGTGTCCCAAATGGCACCATATTGCCTACATAGTGCACAATTATAGGGCTCTGATCAAAAGTAGTACGCTACATAGGGAATATGGTGCCATTTGGGACACATATATAGTCATTTAGAACTGTATAAAGGCCATTGTCAGAACTTGGGAGGAAACATCTTTACAGAGCTATGATGTCTGAACCTTTAACATTGTTTTCTAACATTTAGTAATGTTTTCGCTAGCAAACTGTATTTGGTCTGATATGTGGTGTATCAAAAGCATCTGATGCTGTGTTCTGGGTGGAGGCAGAGGATCCTCTCCCCCCATTGCTGACCATTATCTGTGTCTAATGCCTGTGGACACTCCACAGAAAGGGAGAATAAAGACTGCACACAAACCGACAGAAACCTTTACTCTGCGTGCTGCTATTCTTGTCTGCAACCAGTTTTAAATTCAAGCATGTCACATCTGTGGTCCCGCTGTCCTTACACACACATGTATAAAGTACAACCCCCCTTAAAAGATTTAGATGCACTACTGTTCCACTGGATGTCATAAGGTGAATGCACCAATTTGTAAGTCGCTCTGGATAAGAGCGTCTGCTAAATGACTTAAATGTAAATGTAAAATGTAAATTTATCACAAACACCCAATTTTGGTTAATAGATTTGACTTATATTTCGACACTTTGGAGATTTCATGCTTATTTTGTATGTTGAACCACAACCTAAGCTGCACGCCCATTCTTTCACCAATAGAAGACCGTGCATGCAAACCAATACATTTGAGATGACTTATTAAGTACTGTAGTTTGACAGGTTTGACATGATGGTCAAAGCCATAAATAAAGTTGTCCTTCCACATTTGGTTCCTGATGCGCTTTTAGAATAGAATATAATTAATTATATATATATTTTTTAATTGAACCTTTATTTAACTATGTTTGGTGTATTATGTTCCTCCTGCAGGTCCTGAGGGTCTTGGATTCAGCATCACATCACGTGACGTCCCCATAGGAGGGTCCGCCCCCATCTATGTCAAGAACATCCTGGCTCGGGGTGCTGCTATCCAAGATGGCCGCCTGAAGGCTGGCGACCAGCTGCAAGAGGTGAGAGGCAGAATTAATGAAGTCTCTATCTTCTGGCTATTTCTTCCTCCTACTTCACCCCTTCCTCTTCATTACCCTTGTCATGCTCCAACCCTTACGTTGTCCTCTTCCTTCCATAGATTTTGAATTTTGTTCTGAGATATCCAATCAACATGGTTTTATGTGATATGGAATAAAACACCTTTAAGCCTTTTTGTCCTATGTCATTCATGATTGTTGTGTCTACGCCAATGGCATTACCCGTTATGCTTAAGACACAAAGGCTGATTGAATGGGCTTTGCCATTGAAAAGAGTCTTAAAGGGATACTTTGGTATTTTGGCAATGGGGCCCTTTATCTACTTCCCCAGAGTTGTATTTTTAAGTTTATAACAAATTCTTATTTTCAATGACTGGATTCGAACCAGGGTGTATGTAGTGACGCCTCTAGCCTTCAAGTGAAATTATGGATAACATTTTTGTCTCTTCGTGCAGTTTGAAGGAAGTTGCTAACTAGCACAATTGTGAACTAGCGTTAGTGCAATGATTGAGTCTATGAATATCTGCTGGCATGCTTCTAGTCATTGCGCTAACACTAGTTAGCATTGGCTTGCGACACTACCTCTAATTTCCTTCATACTGGACACAGAGACATAAAAAGGGTATACACGAGTTAATCTGACTCTGGTGAAGTAGATAGAGCGCCTTGTTGGCAAAATTACGAAGTATCCCTTCAAATCACAGAGTGGAGTACCTGTAGGGCTGTTTACCTGGGGCTGAGTGGCTAAACACAGGGAAATGAACGTAATAATCTTGTGTCAACAGTCCAATCAGAATGACATGAAAATCATAGACTATGTAATTGGAAAATGTCCGCTCTTAGAAATACCCCATATTTATAGATGTCAGGCAGTCACAGCTCCTCTATGAAAACAGAGAATGATTATGTGTAGAATGGAATTAGTAATTAGTAATTGTTTCAAGACAGTACCAGGCAGTAACACATGTAACACAAGTTAGTAACATGTATTAATACATCCCCTGTATCTACCTGTTTGTGTGTGTGTGTGTGTGTGCGTGTGTGTGTGTGTGTCCAGGTGAATGGGGTAGACCTGAATGGGAGGAGTCAGGAGGAGGTGGTAGCTCTACTCAGGATCACCCCCATGGGAGGAACAGTCAGTCTGCTAGTCCTACGCCAAGAGGACTCCTATCTACCTAGAGAAGTGGTAAGTTAATCAATTGTCAAATTTACTCACATCACCAATCACTTGTCCACACCATCCCTACCCTACTTTTCACACCTCTGGTATGGAAGTAGCCCATAGTAATGGAGTCTTCAGCCGTATTAGGGCTATCCACACTCCCATCAACACCCGCTCAATGTTACCCCTTTGTCTGTGACCTTCTGTCTTGGACCTCATCGTCAGTACCATAGGGATCCACATGAACTTGCTCCAGACTTATCCCTCCCACCCCACACACATCCCTCCCACCCCTGGCCAGCAGGCTCCCTTTGTTTTGAGGAAGGGCTGATTTAAGGCAGGTCAGGGGGACGTCTCTGTGTGTTTGTCTGTCTAGTGTTTTATCAGGTAAACAGTATTATCCTGCCTCTCCTCTCCTCTCCTCCCCTGTCTGTCCTCTGACCATGCAGCCATTATAGAGCCCAGTCCCCTTAGGATCACCAGTAGATATGGTATGCGTCCACAATGGCACCTTATTCCCTACATAGTGCACTACTTTTCACCAGTACCTGTTGGACCATGGTCAAAAGTAGTGCACTGTGTAGGGAATAGGGTGCTATTTTGGACGCAAGAGGTTTGGAATGGACTGGCCCTTCCTCCAAGTCACATTAACACAGACCTTCTCCAGGGGTTGGTTTGTCTACCACTCTCCTATCTGACACTGGATACACATTATCTCTCAGACCCACACATGGGATACCATACATACACACACACACACACACACACACACACACACACACACACACACACACACACACACACACACACACACACACACACACACACACACACACACACACACACACACACACACACTTTTATGTAAGCAGTTCTGGGGTGACTTTCCCTGTCTGGCAACAGATGGTGAGGATAGTAAGGATAGTGTCCTGCCCTCCTACACCCTCCATTCAGCAGGTCTGACAGTCTCCCTGTCATCTGAGTGGCCTGGCAGACACAAGGGTTTAGGCTTTAACCCTAACTTTACCCTATAGCACTCAATCTGTCTCTATGTCTACCCTAACTCTATCCTCTATATTATTCGTTGCCATCTATTTACCACCACACACCGATGATGGTACTGAGACTACACTCATGGAGCTGTATAAGGCCATAAGCAAACAAGAAAATGCTCATCCAGAAGACGTGCTCCATGTGGCCGGGGACTTTAATAGAGGGAAACTTAAATCTGTTTTACCTCATTTCTACCAGCACGTCACATGTGCCACCAGAGGAAAAACAACTCTAGACCACCTTTACTCCAAACACAGAGACGCATACAAAGCTCTCCCTCGCCCTCTTCATTTGGCAAATCTGACCATAATTCTATCCTCCTGAGTCCTGCTTTCAAGCAAAAACTAAAGCAGGAAGTACCAGTGACTCGTTCAATAAGGAAGTGGTCACATGATGCGGATGCTACGCTAGAGGGCTGTTTTGATAGCACAGACTGGAATATGTTCCGGGATTCATCCAATGCATTGAGGAGTATTCCACATCAGGCACCAGCTTCATCAATACAGTTGAAGTCGGAAATTTCCATACACTTAGGTGGGAGTCAATAAAACTCGTTTTTCAACCATTCCACACATTTCTTGTTAACAAATTATAGTTTTGGCAAGTCTGTTAGAACATCTACTTTGTGCATGACACATGTACTTTTTCCAACAATTTTTTACAGACAGATTATTTCACTTATAATTCACTGTATCACAATTCCAGTGGGTCAGAAGTTTACATGCACTAAGTTGACTGTGCCTTTAAACAGCCTGGAAAATTCCCCATATTTATTTCATGGCTTTAGAAGCTTCTGATAGGCTAATTGACATCATTTGAGTCAATTTGAGGTGTACCTGTGGATGTATTTCAAGGCCTACCTTGAAACACGCTGCCTCATTGCTTGACATCATGGGAAAATCAAAATAAATCATCCAAGACCTCAGAAAAAAATGGTGGACCTCCACAGGTCTGGTTCATCCTTGGGAACAATTTCCAAACGCATGAAGGTACCACGTTCACCATGGGACGACGCAGCTTTCATACCACTCAGGAAGGAGACACGTTCTGTCTCCTAGAAATGAACGTACGTGGGTGCGGAAAGTGCAAATCAATCCCAGAACAACAGCAAAGGACCTTGTGAAGATGCTTAAGGAAACAGGTATAAAATAATCTATATCCACAGTAAAACAAGTCCTATATCGACATAACCTGAAAGGCCGCTCAGCAAGGAAGTAGCCACTGCTCCAAAACCACCATAAAAAAAGCCAGACTACGGTTTGCAACTGCACATGGGGACAAAGATTGTACTTTTTGGAGAAATGTCCTCTGGTCTGATGAAACAAAAGTGGAACTGTTTGGCCATGATGACCATCGTTATGTTTAGAGGAAAAAGGGGGTCTTGCAAGCCGAAGAACAACATCCCAACCGTGAATCACGGGGGTGTCAGCATCATGCTGTGAGGGTGCTTTGCTGCAGGAGGGACTGGTGCACATCCCGAAATAAATGGCATCATGAGGGAGGAAAAGTATGTGGATATATTGAAGCAACATCTCAAGACATCAGTCAGAAAGTTAAAGCTTGGTCGCAATGGGTCTTCCAAATGGACAATGACCCCAAGCATACTTCCAAAGTTCTGGCAAAATGGCTCTAGGACAATAAAGTCAAGGTATTGGAGTGGCCATCAGAAAGCCATGACCTCAATCCTATAGAAAATGTGTGGGCAGAACTGAAAAAGTGTGTGTGAGCAAGGAGGCCTACAAACCTGACTCGGTTACACCAGCTCTGTCAGGAGGAATGGGCCAAAATTCACCCAACTTATTGTGGGAAGCTTGTGGAAGGCTACCCGCAACATTTGACCCAAGTTAAACAATTTAAAGGCAATGTTACCAAATAGTAATTGAGTGTGTGTCAATTTCTGACCCACTGGGAATGTGATGAAATAAAAGCTGAAATATATCATTATCTCTACTATTATTCTGACATTTCACATGTATTTGGCTAAGGTGTATGTAAACTTCAGACTTCAACTGTAAGTGCATCGATGACGTCATCCCCACAGTTGCCGTATTACAAAGGGAAACCAAGCCTCGCGCTGCCCAGGCGCTCCGTAGCCGATGTGAGCAAGACCTTTAAACAGGTCAACATTCACAAGGCCGTGGGGCCAGACGGATTACCAGGATGTGTACTTAGAGCATGCGCATTCCTACTGCCAAGTGTCGTCACTAACGTTTTCAACCTCTCCCTGACCGAGTCTGTAATACCTACATGTTTCAAGCAGACCACCGTAGTCCCTGTGCCCAAGAAATTGAAGGTACCCTGCCTAAATGACTACCGCACTCACGTCAGTAGCTATGAAGTGCTTTGAAAGGCTGGTCATAGGTCACATCAACACCATCATGATCAAACCCTAGACCCACTCCAATTCTTATACCACCCCAACAGATCGACAGATGACGCAATCTCAATTGCTCTTCACACTGCCCTTTCCCGCCTGGACAAAAGGAACACATTTACATTTACATTTAAGTCATTTAGCAGACGCTCTTATCCACCTATGTCAGAATGCTGTTCATTGACTACAGCTCAGCGTTCAACACCATAGTGCCCACAAAGCTCATCACTAAGCTAAGGACCCTGGAACTGAACATCTCCCTCTAATACCGGATCCTGGACTTCCTGACGGACCGCCCCCAGGTTGTAAGGGTAGGCAGCAACACATCTACCATGGGGGCCCCTCAGGGGTGCGTGCCTTTCTGTACTCCCTCTTCACCCACGGCTGCATGACCAAGCACAACTCCAACACCATCATTAAGTTTGCTGACGACACAACAGTGGTAGGCCTGATCACTGACAACGTGAAACAACCTCTCCTTCCATGTGAGCAAGACAAAGGAACTGATTGTAGACTACAGGAAAAGGTAGGGCCAAACATGCCCCCATTCACATCGACGGGGCTGTCGTGGAACGGATCGAAAGTTTCAAGTTCCTTGGTGTCCACATCACCAACAACCTATCATGGTCCAAACACACCAAGTCGTGAAGAGGGCACGACAACACATTTTCTCCCTCAGGAGAATGAAAAGATTTGTCATGGGTCCTGAGATTCTCAAAACGTTCTACAGCTGCACCATCGAGAGCATCCTGATTGCATCACCACCTGGTACGGGACCTGCTCGGCATCCGACTGTAAGGCGATACAGAAGGTAGTGCATACGGCCCAGTACATCCCTGGGGCCAAGCTTCCTGACATCCAGGACCTATAAAGTAGGAGATGTCAGAGGAAGGCCCAAGAAATTGTCAAAGACTCCAGTCACCCAAGTCCAAGTCATTGACTGTTCTCTCTACTACCGCACGGCAAGCGGTACCGGAGCGCCACGTCTAGGTCCAAATGGCTCCTTAACAGCTTCTACCCTCAAGCCATAAAATTGCTGCATAATTAATCAAATGGCCACCCTCCTTTGTTTTTACACTGCTGCTACACACTATTTATTACCTATACATAGTCACTTTACCCCTATCTACATGTACAAATTACCACTGCACTTTGACTCGGTACCGGTACCCCCTGTATATAGCCTTGTTATTGTTATTTTATTGTGTTATTTTATGTTTTTCAAACTTTTTCTAGTACATTGTTTCATAACTCTATTTCTTCAACTGCATTGTTGGTTAAGGGCTTGTCAGTAAGAATTTCACGGTAAGGTCTACCTGTTGTATTCAGAGCATCAGATCAAAATAAAGTGTGATTAGATTTTTTATTTAAACCTAAAACCAAAAAACAGGGACATTGGTTACTCCTTCTCTTCATTCCTCAACCATTACTTTATTAAGAATCCCGTAATAGAGACACAATACTTCTCTTCCCCCTCCCTCCCTCTTTCTCTCGCTTTCTCTTTGTCTCTCTATCCCTTTCTCCCGAGAACTATTCTAAGTGTGTGTGTGTGTGTGTGTGTGTGTGTAGTGTAGATGAAAGAGTGCAAACTAGCACACAGCTGCTTCATTACTCTCCTTTTCACATTAGCGTTAAGGTGCTATGCCACACACACACACACACACACACACGCACACAGAGAGAGAGAGACTGGCGCTTTCATGGATCTCAATAATCCATACAAGTATGTTCATAAAAATCTGATTAAGAGGACAGGGCTTCACCGCTGACAGTTACTGCAAATAAAGTATAGTGGAGAGAGGAGAGGAACTGGGATTTGCCTCTGTGTGTGTGTGTGTGTGTGTGTGTGTGTGTGTGTGTGTGTGTGTGTGTGTGTGTGTGTGTGTGTGTGTGTGTGTGTGTGTGTGTGTGTGTGTGTGTGTTTGTTTGTGTGTGTCACCATAAACACATCATCCAGGCCCCCATCCACTACAGTGCAGTTCTAAATCATAGAGCGAGTAACATGGTACATTACTTTAGGCATACTGCTGTCAGAGAGGAGAGCGAGAGAGGACATTTCCCACACACACAGGATACAGCCATATAAATCAACATGCAGAGGATCAGGTTTGTCTCGTTGATATTTGCTTTGTGATGTTTAATGTCAGTGGTGAATCAGGCACCACATCTCTTTATTGGTAGATTGTGGGAGGCGTCGTGTGTTTTATAGGAATTACTTGACCGTGCCTTATGTTTGCTATGAAGCTATTTTAATTACAGAATGTAAGGTTTAATGACGCTTCCATCAAAACTGTGTTCTCACAACAGATCAGAAAAGATAAACGGAGATTGTTGAGTAGTTGAACAGGGTTGTGTATTCCCTTTGTTCGGCAGGCAGCCTAGTGGTTAGAGCGTTGGACTAGTAACAGAAAGGTTGCAAGTTGGAATCCCCGAGCTGGCAAGATAAAATCTGTTGTTCTGCCCCTGAACAAGGCAGTTAACCCACTGTTCATAGGCCGTCATTGAAAATAAGAATTTGTTCTTAACTGACTTGTCTAGTTAAATCAAGGTAAAATAAATCAAATACAATTGCATTGCCTTTGCTGTCGTGCTCCCTCCCTCCCTCTCTCTCTCTCTGTCTCGCTCTCGTCCTTTCTCACTCTTGCTCTCTCTCCATGACTTGGGGGCAGCGACAGACATTTTGAAAGAGCAGCAAGCGGCTGCGGTAGAGCAGATGGACTGACTTATTGATAGGGCCGTCATCGCTAGCTTTTACCCATCGCTGTCCAAACCCGACGGGAGCAGAGGAAAAGGAGCTCTGACACCTCAGCCCATCCTTGTCCAACCCCTCGCCCTTCACAGAACAGAAGGAGAATAGATGTCTATGAACTGAGGCTTGACTGAACTGTAAAGATGTTGAGGAAATAAGGGCTTTAGATCAATGGCTGCTATACCCACTACCGAAGAATTAGAGCTTGGGGGGTGAGGAGGATAATAACAGATGATGTGAACTCCAGAGGGATTGCCCCTGGCGGGGGGAGGTTAACACGAAGGCCCTTCCTGGCCCCAGACGGCCTCATCAGTGGCCTGGCAGGGGAGGATGTGAGGAGTGACGGCAGTCAAATTCCACGTGACTGCTTAGTCACAGTAATTAGGCTCTCCAAGCTGCTGATGGTCATTAGTACCGTACCAAACTTGCTAACTGCCTGGTACTCGGCACTCTATTGTCCCTCTAATCTCTCTGACATCAATGCAAATGTCATCGAAAATCTAATCCAACACTTCATGAGAGGCTATGAGCTCATGTTGTGCAACATTTCTATAGGCTATGCAATTGCATGAGAAAACTGTGTGACGGCCTCTATTAAAAGAGGAGGATCTCATCAGCTTTCCAAAGGCTAGGCCTACTATATTTATTTCTCAACTATCCTAGTGTTAAGCACATTGCTTCTCTATACAACAGGAGTATAGTCTACCTGGTTGGCATGAAAATGAACCACAGGAAAAACGTCCTCCATTTGCAATATACAGTGCATTTGGAAAGTATTCAGACCCCTTGACTTTTTCCACATTTTGTTATGTTAGACTTTTTCTGAAATTGATTAAATAATTTTTTCATTCATCCGTCTACACACAATACCCCGTACTGACAAAGCAAAACCAGATTTTTTTTCAAATGTACAAATGTATATATATATTTTTTACTGAAATATTACATTTACATAAGTATTCTCAGACCCTTTAATCAGTACTTTGTTTATCTGCCTTTGGTAACGATTACAGCCTTTTCTTGGGTATGACGCTACAAGCTTGGTACACCTTATTTGGGGAGTTTCTCCCCTTCTCTCCAGATCCTCTCAAGCTCTGTCAGGTTAGATGGGGAGCGTCCCTACAAAGCTATATTCAGATCTCTCCAGAGATGTTCAATTGGGTTCAAGTTCGGGCTCTGGCTGGGCCACACAAGGATATTCAGAGACTTGTCCTGAAGCCACTCCTGCGTTGTCTTGGCTGGGTGCTTAGGGTCATTATCCTGTTGGAAGGTGAACCTTTGCCCCAGAGATCCTGAGTGCTCTGGAGCAGGCTTTCATCAAGGATCTCTTTGTACTTTGCTCTGTTCATCTGTCCCTCTATCCTGACTAGTCTCTCAGTCCCTGCCACTGAAAAACATCCCTACAGCATGATGTTGCCACCATCATGCTTCACCGTAGGGATGGTGCCAGGTATCCTCCAGATGTGACGCTTGGCATTCAGGCCAAAGAGTTCAAACCTTGGTTTTACCAGACCAGAGAATCTTGTTTCTCACTTCTATATTGAGCGAGTCACTGGTATTGCCTGCTTTAGTTTTTGCTTGTAAGCAGGAATCAGGAGGATATAATTATGGTCAGATTTGCCAAATGAAGGGGGCGAGGGAGAGCTTTGTATGCATCTCTATATGTGGAGTAAAAGTAGTTTTTTTTTTCTTTCTCTGCTTGCACATGTGACGTGCTGATAAACATGAGGTAAAACGGATTTAAGTTTACTTGCATCTCCCCGGCCACTAGGAGCGCCACTTCTGGATGAGCATTTTCTTGTTTGCTTATGGCCTTATACAGCTCGATGAGTGTTGTCTTAGTACCAGCATTGGTTTGTGGTGGTAAATAGACAGCTACGAAAAATATAGACGAAAACTCTCTTGGTAGATAGTGTGGTCTACAGCTTATCATGTGGTACTCTATGTCAGGCGAGCAATACCTCTACTACCTTAATATTAGACATTGCGCACCAGCTGTTATTGACAAATAGACACACACCCCCACCCCTCGTCAAACTAGACATAGCTGTTCTGTCCTGCTGATGCATGGAAAACCCAGCCAACTGAATATTATCCTTGTCGTCGTTCAGCCACAACTCAGTGAAACACAAGATATTATAGTTTTTAATGTCCCGTCAATAGGATAGTCTCAAGTGGAGATTATCCAGTTTATTTTACCCACTCGCCAACAAATTCTCACAAGGCCCCACGATCTCCGCCCCCTGTATTTGTGTTTTCATACGAATTACGGGGATTTGGGCCTGGTCTAGGAGAAGCAGTATATATTTTGTGTCGGACACATTAAAGACAAAACATTTGTCCAGTTCAAGGTGAGTAATTGCTGTTCTGCTATCTAGAAGCTCATTTTGGTCATAAGAGTCTGTTGCAGCCCAATTATGTACAAATAAGTTACACACAAAATAGCACAGTTGATTAGTATCCCGTAAAATGGCAGTCATCCCCTCCGGCGCCATTATTAATTGATTGCATCTTGGAGCATTTGTGCTTCTATCCTACTGCCGGGTGCACATTGCTGCGCTTACAATGTGAAGAAATAGTTTATCAACATTTTAAGCTAAAATGTTCTGATCTGTTGCGTGGTTGTATTCATTTGGGATCTATCACATCCCACAACTGCCCCCGACTATGTTAGGAATATTTATTTCTCGGTCAGAATAGAGAAGGTTACATTTTTTACTATGGGGGATAGTAGACTGACATAGGCTAATACTTTTGCTGTTAGTTAGACCTACTCATCCTGTTGGCTGACAAAGTAAATGTGGACAGTTATTCCAATATCTTCAGTATGCGCCTTGGAATTAGGTAAGACATGTATTGTTCCATCCCCCATGTATCTGTCTTCACTTGTAGCCTGTGAGAAAGACCCAGTCACGTGACGCGCATTGGCTAATAAGAATTGAGCTGCTGTACTGAGTGAGAGATGCTTCGGTGCACTCAGCTGAGAGAAGGGAATTATACTTATTGTATTCAGCCCAAGGGCACAACAACCACTGGCCGCGAAAGGCATGGATATTTTAGGGGGCATTATGGCCACACAAAGGGGATGCTGCCGGGAAATTTGAGGCATTATCAAGTGCTTTTCAAATTATGAATAAGAGACTGATGAAGTGTGTACAGCCTGCACAGAAAAAACTAAGCAGAAATCATGCCTTTCATGCCACTTTCTTTTTTCAAGTCATCATTAGATTCACATTATGCAGCCTTAAGAATGTATTGCAAATGTAAACATATAGTCTAATGTTTGTATCACAACTAAAGTTGCATAAATAACTCTACATTAAACATATAGGAGGACTTGTTTTTTTGTTAACCCCTCAACACAGAAAACCCACATGTGCGTACTCCCTCAAATTGTTTGGAGAAAATATCCTTTCCATTTTATTCAGCTATGTTTAATTGGATTCTTCAAACTATAAAATAATGCCACAGAATTTTAAGCAAGTCTTGTCTGCTAAATAAACTAGTGTATTGAGGCCTATTGACTGACAGTGAGTGAGACATGGAGGTTAGAAACTTGGTGAGAGAGAGAGGCAGGCAGTCATTGAAAAGCAATCGCCATGGAAATAACAAAAGAACACAAGAGAATCCTAGGAGACCCAACCTGTACTTGATGAAACCTTACCTCTGCACTTCACAGTGCTAAGAAGCTACCCAGGGCATAGTCCCCAGTCAACACAGACACACACACACATCTAGTCCCCAGTCCTCCCTTCTACCTTTCTGAATAATTCATTTCTGCCGACGCAATTACTCGCTACACTAATACCAGGAACGATAGGAGCGGCTGCGTACGGCGGTGTGAGAACATTAAAACAGCACAGCACTCACACGCAATTCCGACATGCAAACACAGAGGCCAACCACAGGACCCCGTCCCTCCCCCTGCCACAGCACCAACACGCCGTTGTCTGGTTTATTTATCGTCACATTTATCTACCCACCGTGCACCGTGGCTGTGTGTGCTTACAGCCGAGAGCGACATGGCGGCACCCGGACGCCGCAGGCCAAGATTGCATTTCACCTTCCACTCCTGTGATGAATAAGTAAATGTCACGCCTCAGTACCCACGCCGGCAGGCTACTGCTGTGCATACCAGGCCTTAAACACAGAGGCAGCCCTGATGATGTCATGAGAAGAAATGTATTCACCTGTTGAGTTGGTTTAGGTTGTAAGCTGCGGTCTGCTGTGCTTATTACTATTGCTTTAAAGTGGTTGCCCACTTTGTTGTCCCGAGTATAGCTGTGTGTGTGTGTGTGTGTGCGTGCTCACTTTGTTGTGCCGAGTATAGCTGTGTGTGTGTGTGTGCCCACTTTGTTGTCCCGAGTATAGCTGTGTGTGGTTGCCCACTTTGTTGTCCCGAGTATAGCTGTGTGTGTGTGTGTGTGTGTGCCCACTTTGTTGTCCCGAGTATAGCTGTGTGTGTGTGTGTGCCCACTTTGTTGTCCTGAGTAAAGCTGTGTGTGTGTGTTTGCACACTTTGTTGTCCTGAGTAAAGCTGTGTGTGTGTGTGTGCCCACTTTGTTGTCCTGAGTAAAGCTGTGTGTGTGTGTTTGCACACTTTGTTGTCCTGAGTAAAGCTGTGTGTGTGTGTTTGCACACTTTGTTGTCCTGAGTAAAGCTGTGTGTGTGTGTGTGTGCCCACTTTGTTGTCCTGAGTAAAGCTGTGTGTGTGTGTTTGCGTGTGAATGCCTGCGTGCGTTATTTCCATTTGTGTTCCCACTCATTCCAGTCCATTCATTTCAACCCTCGCACCCCCTCACTAATAGCTCCGTCCAACCCCCATACTGTATGTTAGCTCTACTATTCTGGTCAGCGTTATTTCCATTCTCTCTAGAACACAGACTCCAGAGATTTGGTAAAAGAGCCCCTTGCCTAGAAATATAATCTATTATTCTATTTATAGGACCCCAATATCCCCCTACTACTAGAATCAGGCTTGGACACTCTGACTCTCTTCCAATATCTATACTAGCTTACTTAGCATGAAGCAATGTAATGTGTTGGTCACGCATTCTAAGTAGTATGCAAGTACAGACATTTAACCCTAGCCGTCATTTAAATAGGCTTTGATAGGCTCGATTACAGCCATATTCTCTAACAGCCGCATCATAAACCATGCTTCATATTTATATCATGAACATAACAAACAGCCAAATAACCCTAAGTGCATGCTTATACCGTCAGTCCCTATAGAACTATAGATAGTGCATCCCAAATGGCACCATGTTCCCTTTACCATACTCTACTTTTGACCAGAGCCCATCATAAGAAGTGAACTAAATAGGGAATAGGGTGCCATTTGGGACGCGTCACGTTTTCACATGAAGAACAAATGGGCGTTAAAGGAACATAATGATTAGATGATTCTCCATGGTGACTGTTATGTTCTGTAGTTCTGGATCACACCAGTGTAATTAAGCAGTACATTAAAACCCATCTTATGATCGTATCACAGTTGTCACTGATCCATTAGGAGCCATGTCTGCCAAGCAATGAGATTCTTAATTGTGCAATTAATTACAGTCCTTCTGAATGATGTGACAGTGGGATTGATGGTTCGTTCCCAGAGAGAGAGAGAGTTTTTCTTCTGCTGGTCCCTATCAAAGGGATCCCCACAGTGTTTTCTACCACTAAACTCAAATACAAACTGTAATGGCTGAAATCACAGTCGCCCCATAACCCTAACCCTTTAAATGGGTATTGAGTAAAAGGCTGCTGGGTTGGTTCCCTGATATGTCTCTGTAACCAAACAAGCATGACGTTGTTTTTCTTTCCCAAACCACGCCAATGAACCTTTATTGAACCATTTCCAATGGGTCCAATTATGCTCCGCAGATGATATCTCTTGGTTTTCCCCAATCACCCCACAATCTAGACAAAACAAAACGAGATATGTCCTTGTGCTTGTTTGAAGTGTCTGCGTGGTACAGTGTTGTTGTGAATGGGCTCCCATACATATTCAAATCAAGTCAGCCTTCCAACCGTGTTGCTAAATAATGAGTGTTTTAATTTGTCTCTGGATGAGAGATGAGACACTTAAGGTGTTGACTCTGTGGTCTGGGCTCCTTCCCTTTTTCTAACAGGGAATAAACTAACACATTCACAGAGTTCTCGGTCAAAAAAAAACCCCAACTGTACAGGTATCATTTCTCATCATCATGCAGTATTGAGAGTAATGTTACATGTATCCTGGAAGTGATCAACCCCTGGCTTAACTTCTGAGAACTTTTTTCCCCCCAGTACAAGTGAAAAGATTAGTCACAAACACAGAAAAAAGAAAAGCATTTGAAGGAAGTGGTGCAGAACGACATAGGAACTGACAACCCTCAATTTGATCATAAGTGCAGCCATTACTCTCTATTGTAAGTTGTGTTGACCTTCTCAAAGTATAGAGCTGTCTCTCTCTCTCTCTCTCTCTCTCTCTCTCTCTCTCTCTATGACTTGTACAGTAGTCCAGGGGGAGGGGGGGGGGGGGTAGTAATGGTAGCAATTCCATTGCTACTATTTCAGTGCTATCATTTAAGAATCAGAGGAACACGGAAAGGATTTGGGTCATTTGGGGTTCTCTCTCTGTTTCTCCCCCCTCTCTTTAACTATCTAGCCCCCTCTCTTTTACTCACTTCAATTTCATTTAATGTTAAGGAGCTTTATTGGCATAATGAACAAAAGTTAAATAAACAATACAACATTTACAGTAAACATTCATTTGTTAATTAAAGTTCCAAAAGAATAAATACATTTCAAATGTCATATTAGGTTTATATACACCGTGTTGTAATGATGTGCAAATAGTTAAAGTACAAAAGGGAAAATAAATAAACATAAATATGGATTGTATTTACAATGGTGTTTGTTCTTCACTAGTTGGGCTTCTCTTGTGGCAACAGGTCACAAATCTTGCTGCTGTGATGGCACACTGTGGTATTTCACCCAGTAGACATTGGAGTTTATCAAAATTGGATTTGTTTTCAAATTCTTTGTGGGTCTATGTAATCTGAGGGAAATATGTGTCTCTAATATGGTCATACATTTGGCAGGAGGTTAGGAAGTGCAGCTCAATTTCCACCTCATTTTATGGGCAGTGTGCACATAGTCTTCTCTTGAGAGCCAGGTCTGCCTTTGGCGGCCTTTCTCAATAGCAAGGCCATGCTCACTGAGTCTGTACATAGTCAAATATTTCCTTAATTTTGGGTCAGTCACAGTGGTCAGGTATTCTGCCACTGTGTACTCTCTGTTTAGGGCCAAATAGCATTCTAGTTTGTAAATGATTTCCAATGTGTTGTTTCTCATGATTTGGTTGGGTCTAATGGTGTTGCTGTCCTAGGGCTCTGTGGGGTCTGTTTGTGTTTGTGAACAGAGCCCCAGGACCAGCTTGCTTAGGGGGCTCTTCTCCAGGTTAATTTCTCTGTAGGTGATGGCTTAGTTAAAGAAGGTTAGGGAATCGCTTCCTTTTAGGTGGTTGTAGAATTTAACGTCTCTTTTCAGATGTTTTTATTATTAGCGGGTATCGGCCTAATGTTCTACGTTGTACACAGAGGAAATGGGTTTGTCCCATTTTGTGAATTCTTGGTTGGCGAGCGGACACCAGACCTCACAACCATAAAGGGCTATAACTGATTCAAGTATTTTATGCTATTTTTGATGGCATAGAAGGCCCTTCTTGCCTTGTCTCTCAGATCGTTCACAGCTTCGTGGAAGTTGCCTTTGGTGCTGACGTTTAAGCTGAGGTATGAATCGTTTGTGTGCTCTAGGGCAACGGTATCTAGATGGAATTTGTGTTTCTGGTCCTGGCAACTGGACATTTTTTTTGTCTTACTGAGATTTACTGTCAGGACCCAGGTCTGACAATCTGTGCAGAAGATCTAGGTGATGCTGTAGGCCCTCCTTGGTTGTAGACAGAAGCACCAGAACATCAGCAAAATGTAGACATTTGACTTCAGATTCTAGAAGGGTGAGGCCGGGTGCTGCAGACTGTTCTAGTGCCTTCGCCAATTCGCTGATATATATGTTGAAAAGGGTAGGGCTTAAGCTGCATCCCTGTCTCATCACCCGGTCCTGTGGAAAGAAAGAGAAGTGTGTGTTTTTTGCCAATTTTACCCGCACACTTGTTTGTGAACATGCTTTTTAGAATGTCGTATGTTTTTCCTCCAACACTACTTTCCATCAATTTGTATTGCAGACCCTCATGCCAAATTGAGTCTAAAGCTTTTTTGAAATCAACAAAGCATGAGAAGACTTTGCGGGGATCCGTTGCTCTGTTGCTCCTGTGTGAGGTGCTGGGGCTACAGTTGAGGGTGATGTCCTTCAGGGTCCTGGCAGAAATTGGGATTGCTTTCTTGTAGAGGTGGACCTGGTCGTTAAGGCTGTTCAAGTCCAGGGTGGAGTGGTGGGCCAGGTATACATTTAGGTTTTGAGGCACAGTCTCACGAAATGCTTCATTCACCCGCTGTATGGTGGCAGGGTGACAGTTTTTTTCTGGTAGCAGAGTGGAGATAACCACTTGTGCGTTTTGGAGAAAGTGGAAGAAGCTTTTTAAATCACTCCCTTGAGTGCTGTTGCCACCCTTTCCTGCTGGGCCCTCTGGTTGTTTGTGCCTGTGTGAATTATGATGTGACTGGGGACCCTAGTCTGACAACAGCTCCAGGTCATGATCTAGTGTTTGGGCATCAGAGTTTAGCCACTTTGTGTTTTAAATGTATTTGCCATTTGATTCAATGAGGAAGACAATCTCTGGATTTTGTGTGTCCCCAGTGGATGTGGGTGGGAGGTCTGTTGGGTTGGTGGGTCCTGTGTTGTCTGTCCCATTGTGGTGTTGAGGTTGTGGTCCGAGTCTGAGGTGGGCTGTTCTGCTGGCTTGTCTGGGAGAGTGTCCTGCTCTCTGTCACACCTCAGCTTTCTGACCTCGTCCTTCAGTGTCATGTGTGTCTCTTTAAGTTATCTCCCCTCAGTCCGTAGAGCAGCCAGCTCTTTCAGACAGCCGTCCATCTCCACCTTCTGCCATCCGGGTCTTGTTCTGTCTAGATGGAGTGGGCTCTCTGAACTCCACCATGTCTCTCTCCAGCTCTGTGAATTTATCCTTCTCAATGATGGAGGAGCAGTGCCGTTGTGGGACCTGGGTGTGTTCAATGCTGGTGGTGAGGGGACTATCCTCGTCTGCAGGACAGTTTGAACAGGTGTGATCAGACTCACTGAGGATGGCGGAGTTGTCACAGAGAGAGAGAGCTTTTCCCAGCTCTGCTCTCTCTTTGATCCTGTAAATGTCCTGCATGAACTGCATGAGGATGCCATGTACCATGACCATTCGTACACTTATTTACTTAGCTTTATATAACACAATTACCTAGAGATGGTTGTTTTTTACTTTTTGGTTTCAGAAGTAGTTTCAGACTGAATATTACTCACTCAGTTTTGTGTTGGATGGTATTTCCAGGTTCTGCAGTGTTTCTTCTTCAGGTTTTTTTCTTGAAAGTCCTTGGTAGTAATAGTTCATTCAGTTAATTTGGACCAAAATCAAGGTTTTAGGTCTGGAATTTGGATTTGGATTGAAAGTTTTAATGTTGAGGTTATTATCCTTGTGAAAAAATTGAAGTTTATCTACATTTATCCAACTCTAATTCTATCTCCTCTACCCTCTCTTTAAGTCTCTCTCCCACTTTCTTGGTCTATCTCCTCTCCCTCTCTCTTTAAGTCTCTCTCCCCTCTCTTTAAGTCTCTCTCCTCTCTCTTTAAGTCTCTCTCCCCTCTCTTTAAGTATCTCTCCCTCTCTCTTTAAGTCTCTCTCCCCTCTCTTTAAGTCTCTCTCCCCTCTCTTTAAGTCTCTCTCCCCTCTCTTTAAGTCTCTCTCCCACTCTCTTTAAGTCTCTCTTCCTCTCCCCCTCTCATTAAGTCTCTCTCCCCCTCTCTTTAAGTCTCTCTTCCGCTCTGTTTAACTGTCTCTCTCCCCTCTCTTTAAGTCTCTCCCCCTCTCTTTAAGTCTCTCTTCCACTCTGTTTAACTCTCTCTCTCCCCCCCTATCCTCATCCTCAACTCTCTCTCTCCCCCTCCTCAACTATCCTCCCTCCTCTCTCTCCCCTCTCCTCAACTATCCCCCTCGTCAACTCTCTCTCTCCCCCTCTCCTCAACTATCCCCCCTCCTCAACTGTCTTTCTCCCTCTCCTTAACTATCTTTCCGTCTCTCTAAAACTCTCTCTATCCTACTTTCTTCAACTCTCTCTCCACTTCTCCTTAACCCCCCCCCCTCTCACCCTCTCTCTAGAAATCTCTCATTCCTGCTTTTTCCCCCAACTCTGAAGAAAAACCTGTGCCATCGATCAGTGTGAGCTCCGTGGATTCACTCCAGTGTTTTACTATAGCACTAAGCCTTCCTCTCCTGCTGGGATTGAACATGGCCATTCTCCTTTAATGGAGATTTAACTGATATTGTGTGCTTGAAGCAGTACAAAATGGTCCCATGTCATTTTCTCCCCGTAAATGTTCTCACCAACTAGATGAGTTTCTGCCTCATTGTTTACTAGGGTTTTTAGACTGTTGTTTTTTTTGTATCGCAATCACAGTGCCAAGTTGGGTTCAGAGTCACACACTCACGCACTTAAACCTAAAGTGTGCCAGAAGACAATGCCACTCCGTTGACAACTTTCAAACTGTTTCGGAGCGCACCACCTGTTTTCATTTAGAGCTTTTCAACAGCTGTTACCTATAATTAGGCCTGCCGTTATAATGCCAGAGGAGGGGTGGTGGTGCTTGGGGGCATGGTGGTATTGTACAACTGGCTGATAAACAAAGTCATTTAGGGCAACCTATGAGGACCGAGGACACACTCCACCTCCCGAAGGAAGGGTCCAACCCGGTACCCACCCAGCCTGTCCGAAGGAGCAGGAACACACACCCAGCCGGGTTGAAGTGTGAAGTCGGACATACCGAGTGCTTTTACACTCAACATTAGGTAGAGAGAGCTGTATAGTAGAGTTGTGTTTATAGCCTGTACAGCAGATGTTTAATGCAGGGCTTAATTAAGATGTACCCCAGCCTGTGAATGGAACTGAAAGACTCATGTTTTCATTGTTTGTCACAGACCCATTCTATGTGGGAAAATACCATCATCCAACCCACTCCATTGAAATAGTGGGCAGCATTGAGTGAATTAGAGCACGACCCAGAAACTCCAGTATGTCTGTCGCTCAGATTGAGCTATGCTGCTATTACACCCTTAGTGCTGTTTGGTGTAAAACTATGCAGACATTCACACGTCCCACCTCGCCATTTGTTAAACAACTATACTAGACAGACATGTTGATTGAGCTTCCTTCCACCACTTTACCATCCCAATCCCATTTCATTAAAACTGGCTTAATTCATCCAACATGGTCCATACATTAAGCCTGGTGCAATAATATCCCTATAGGTCAAGCATGTTTACTTCTAATCCTGGCGCCCCCCCCCCCCACCCCCCCAGGGTCTCAAGCTACCCATGCCCTCATTAGTCTAGGTGACTAAATCCATTCTTCTTTGTGTGTGGTGTGCCCCAACCAGCACACTGGGGATGCGTTCCAAGGAGCACCCTATTCCCTACATACTGCTCTATGTTTGACCTGAGAGAACAGGATGCCGTTCTCTAGTTCTGTGTTTGTTTTAGGTCTTATTGCACCTGAATAGTCCTGATCCGCATTAAGCCAAAGGTGTTTGATAGTCACCCATTATCAGCAGTCTGTCGTCGAGTAGAGAAAGAAACAGAGCAAAGGGGAATTTGTGTTACAATACTACTTATCATGCATGGGCCCTCTTTGCAATTACATCCTTGACTGATTTCTTTTTAGGCTTTGAAATTCATTTTCAATGACCTTTATGTCACCAAATTTGGTCGTGTGTGTAGAAAAGTTTCCAGGGCTGCTCATTGTTTCAAGCGGTGATGTGCAGAAAAGCCTTTGAGGTGTGTGAAAGTGGGAAGAGGAGAATGTTTCGTCATTCACTTTTCTCTTTCATTGGTTCTCTATTTCGCTCTCCTTTTCTGCGCTCTTTCTCTCACCAAACACACACGCACACATTCTAACCTTAACCATAAACCCCATAGAAATAGCATTTGTGGGGACTAAAAACCCCACAACACACCCTGTTAGCAAGTGACAAACAGCAAAGTAGAAGAAAGACCCCCCCACACACACACACACACACACACACACACAGGGGGCTCTGGTACGGTGGCCTGCTCTGTTTCCACTCTGATCCCTCCTATGTTCCCTCCTCTTTCTCTCCTCAGACGATATCATTTACCCTCTCCTCTAGGACAATGGGACTTAATGAATGCACGCCACCCATGCTGACTATTCATTATTAATCAAGGACCCACAGCACATAATGGGCTGCGGCTGGGTCAATCGTTTATAGAGGAATGGATGGCCAGCCGGGCAGGTTGTTCTTCCTGTGTGAAGGAATGGCTGTGTCTAGGACTAGACTGGTGCACAAGGACCCAGTGTAGCGACTTGATTACTAGTGCTGAGAAGCAGTGGACTCTACCGAAATACAAATGACATAGAATACCTGCGCCGTATGTTAGTGTTACCTATTGGTGTAATAGTAATCGGTGATACAGCACAAGAGATGCTGTATTGACTTCACAGCTTAGCTTTGAACTAACCTGACACCTTGGGACCTATTCAAGCGTTATGTTGACTTATTCAACTGCTCTTACACCAGTGCAGTTACCCTGTGTTTTATTCAGGAACATCCAGAGATCTCTTTTGATGGATTAGAGCACTTTTTGTTGAGCTGTGTTCCCTTCACTCACATCAGGGTGGAGCTGCTGTCAGCTGGCTTGAAAAACTCAGTTGTCTGCCAGCGCTTGTTCCTAGCTGATGTAAATGTTACAATGCTTCTCTCTCTCATTCACTTACTCAGCCTTCCCTTCCCGGAATACAGATTGTGTGCGAACGAGGATGGTTATTGCATTGTCATTTTGCAGAGGACACAAAAAGTGGTCCTCTAGCCAATTATGACCGCTTTAATTTATGGCATCTAATATATTAAACAGCTGAGCTAAAAGCCTCTCTGGGGACATAACAGTAATTTATCATTTTTGTTAATAAAAACTCTTCATTAATAATAAAGACGTAGTTTGACGAATGTTGGCAATTTATCCAACTAGTTCTGAGTGTTTTTGAAAGCATAGTATTTTTTATTTATTGTTGCCATGGTCACGTTGTCAACAAGGACACATAAAGCATAAAGAGTTGAGTTAAAGTCTCGGGGCTTGTCAGAGCACAGCTGATTCAGATTGGCCCCGTGATGACAGATGATAGAAAACTCTAAACTAAAGGTTAATGGCTGGGTTACTGTTTGTTTGAATCAAACTAAAGCCTTGGCTGCATTCTGTATGACTTTGAACAAGACCTATGAGATCATGTTATACTGAACCATTATGAGCTGGGGGGTTTGAGCCCTGAATGCTGATCGGCTGACAGTCGTGGTATATCAGACCATATACTACGGGTATGACAAAACATGTATTTTTACTGCTCTAATTGTGTTGGTATACATTTTATAATAGCAATAAGGTACCTCGGGTTTGTGGTAGAGTATATGTCCGGACCTCTGGCAGTCTCTATGGGGGTGCCACAGGGTTCAATTCTCGGGCCGACTCTTTTCTCTGTATATATCAATGATGTCGCTCTTGCTGCTGGTGTTTCTCTGATCCACCTCTACGCAGACGACACCATTCTGTATACAACTGACCCTTCTTTGGACACTATGTTAACAAACATCCAAACGTGCTTCAGTGCCATACAACACTCCTTCTGTAGCCCCCAACTGCTCTTAAATGATAGTGAAACTAAATGCATGCTCTTCAACCGATTGCTGCCCGCACCCGCCCGCCCGACTAGCATCACTACTCTGGACGGTTCTGACTTAGAATATGTGGACAACTACAAATGCCTAGGTGTCTGGTAAGACTGTAAACTCTCCTTCCAGACTCACATTACCAATCTAAAATTAAATCTAGAATCGGCTTCCCTGTTTCGCAATAAAGCCTCCTTCACTCATGCTGCCAAACATACCCTCATAAAAATGACTATCCTACCGATACTTGACTTTGGTGACGTCATTTACAAAATAGCCTCCAGCACTCTACTCAGCAAATTTTATGTAGTCTATCACGTGCCCTCCGTTTTGTCACCAAAGCCCCATATATTACCCACCACTGCGACCTGTATGCTCTCGTTGGCTGGCCCTCGCTACATATCTGTCACCAAACCCACTGGCTCCAGGTCATCTATAAGTCTTTGCTAGGTAAAGCCCTGCCTTATCTCAGCTCACTGGTCACCATAGTAACACCCACCTGTAGCACGCGCTGCAGCAGATATATTTCACGGGTCATCCCCAAAGCCAACACCTCGTTTGGCCGCCTTTCCTTCCAGTTCTCTGCTGCCAATGACTGGAATTAATTGCAAAAATCACTGAAGCTGGAGACCTATATCTCCCTCACTAACCATAAGCATCAGCTGTCAGATCAGTTTACCGATCACTGCACCTGTTCATAGCCATCTGTAAATAGCCCACCCAACTACCTCATCCCCATATTGTTATTTATTTTGGTATTTTGCACCCCAGTATCTCTACTTGCACATCATCATCTGCACATCTATCACTCCCATGTTAATGCTAAATTGTAATTATTTAACCACTATGACCTATTTATTGCCTGATCTCCCTAATGTGTGTGGTGGCAACCAGGTGAGGAGTACAAAGACAAGTGTGTCTTGCCTACAGTCAAGCATGGTGGTGGGAGTGTCATGGTCTGGGGCTGCATGAGTGCTGCCGGCAGTTCATTGAGGGAACCATGAATGCCAACATCTACTGTGACATACTGAAGCAGAGCATGATCCCCTCCCTTCGGAGACTGGGCCGCAGAGCAGTATTCCAACATGATAACGACCCCAAACACACCTCCAAGACGACCACTGCCTTGCTAAAGAAACTGAGGGTAAAGGTGATGGACTGGCCAAGCATGTCTCCAGACCTAAACCCTATTGAGCATTTGTGGGGCATCCTCAAACGGAAGGTGGAGGAGTGCAAGGTCTCTAACATCCACCAGCTCTGTGATGTCGTCATGGAGGAGTGGAAGAGGACTCCAGTGGCAACCTATGAAGCTCTGGTGAACTCCATGCCCAAGAGGGTTGGAAAATGATGGTGGCCACACAAAATATTGACACTTTGGGCCCAATTTGGACATTTTCACTTAGGGGTGTACTCACTTTTGTTGCCAGCGGTTTAGATATTAATGGCTGTGTGTTGAGTTATTTTGAGGGGACAGCAAATTTACACTGTTATACAGGCTGTACACTCACTACTTTACATTGTAGCAAAGTGTCATTTCTTCAGTATTGTCACATGAAAAGATATACTCAAATATTTACAAGAATTTGAGGGGTGTACTCACTTTTGTGATATACTGTATACCACGGCCAAGGGCTGTATCCAGGCACTCCGTGTTGCGTTGTGCATAAGAACATGCCTTATCTGTCGTATATTGGCCATATACCACACCCCCTCTTGCCTTATTGCTTAATTATACTGTCACATGCGGTAGAGTAAAGTAGTCGAGGACAAATAACTACATTCTGCTGGTAGTGAGGAAGGATACTTCTCTCTCTCTACCTGACCTGTGCCCACTCCCTATCACCTTGCTGTAGGCTATGAATAGTGATTTCCTGACATGGTCCTCCAGTGGTGGTGTGTAATGGAAGGGTTGTGTGTTGAAATGCACTGTGATTAGAAGGATTCAGGGGCCTGTATTTTTACTTTGGGTCCAGTCATCCAGTTCATGGTCCAGAGGGGTTAGGGGGGCACAGCTGAGGAATGACTGGGGAATAGGGGCTCTCTCACGCACACGCACGCACGCACGCGCACAGGATTATTGGGGAATAGGGGCTCTCTTACACACACGCACGCACGCACGCACGCGCACACACACACACACACACACACAGAATGACTGGGGAATACGGTGTCAGGCCATGCTAGGTGTTGAAAAAAGCTTCATGCACCTGAATGCACCACTGCATCCTAATAACTCAGCCGCTGAAAACCTGCTTTGCTCTCACTCAGCAGCTGTGAAGGGCAGACACCTGGCTTTTCTGTGTGTGTGTGTGTGTGTGTGTGTGTCTGTGTGTGTGTGTGTGTGTGTGTGTGTGTGTGTGTGTGTGTGTGTGTGTGTGTGTGTGTGTGCGTGCGTGCGTGTGTGTGTGTGTGTGTGTGTGTGTGTGTGTGTGTGTGTGTGTGTGTGCGTGCGTGCGTGCGTGCGTGCGTGCGCGTGCGTGTGTGTGTGCAGAGCAATACTTTCATCAGTAGTGTTATAGGGGTCTTGGAGCATGGGTCCCAGGGTTGATTGCTCCTGTTGTTTGCATTATTTCCCATAATAGACCAGCCATGGCTATATCTGCAAGGCACACATGCGTACACACACACTCACACACGACAGCACATGATGAAGGCTTCATATCCCTCACAGATCACACTTTTCATCATTCACTCAATAACACCCCTCAAATGTATTCACATTATTGAACAAAGAAATGTCATAGCAGTACTCCATGCCTCTTTGTTTTATCATTCGCCAAACTTTTATTGGTTTTAAATTAAAAGCTTTTTTCATCTTCTGAGCGATACTAGTGGCTGCAGATTCCTCTGCACACGCTAGTGGTTAGTATGCATGAGCGGTCCTGATATTAGGTGAAATCGTTTTCATATTCAAGACAAGCTCTCTTCCTGTCCGTCACAACGAACCATATTCTGTCATGCACAGAGAAATATCATTACTGTCTTTTTTGATGTCGCGGGTGTTTTCCCTCCGACCTCTCGTTCCCCTTCACTCCCGTTCACTTATCTGTCTGAAAGAAAGGAAGAAAAGAAATAGCAATTTGTAATGACCTTAGTTAGCAAAAGCCTTTGATTTTTACGCCTGTCCTTTTAAAATTCTCCTTCCATAAACATTCGTAGAGAAGGGAGAATAAATTGAGTTTTGACACCCGTTTTGGTCGAACGTCTTCCAGTCTCAGTGGGTTTTAAACAGGTTTCACCCCCAAAGCAGTGTGAACACACTGAGACTAAACGGCAAATTTGAACCTCTCCTTTCTTTGAAAATGAACTCTTAACAAAACATCCCACAGAACATCAGATCACATAATGTATAGGTTGGACCTCAAACGCCTGACGAGAGAGCATCTTCTAAAGATGCACGGTGTGGACGTCAAAGGGAAAACGCTGTTGTTGGAGCGTACAATTGATACCTGGTGTTTTCAAAGTAGCTTTGATCCTGGTTCTCACACAGAGAGAGCTTATGACTGTGACAGCGAATTAGCGGCCGTCTCCTAGACAGTAAGGAAAAATGACAATGACAGCCACAATAATATATATAATAATAAATGTAAATGTATAAGATACGACACACACTCATCTCGCCCTCTTTTTTTCTTCTCATCTCCCTCTCTCCTCTCTCTCTCTCTCTCTCTCTCTCTCTCTCTCTCTCTCTCTCTCTCTCTCTCTCACTCTCTCTCTCTCTCTCCATATTGTTTCTTCTCTACCTATCCACCACCCTCACCCCTCTCCTTATAGAAGTCAGAAGAAGAGGACCTGGTGTTGACCCCAGATGGTACCAGGGAGTTCCTGACCTTTGAGATCCCTCTGAGTGACTCGGGGTCGGCAGGTCTGGGGGTCAGCGTCAAGGGAAACCGCTCCAAGGAGAACCACGCCGACCTGGGCATCTTTGTCAAGTCCATCATCAACGGAGGGGCCGCCTGCAAGGTGAGGATCACACATCCTTGTGTTCCATGGTTGATACATATACATGATAAATAAACCCTAATAAATGATTCAAATGTTTACCTTTGAGTTATTTAGCAGACACTCTTATCCAGAGCTACTTTCAATGAGCAATTAGGGTTAAGTGCCTTGCTCAAGGGCACACCAGCAGATTTTTCACTGGGATTCGAACCAGTGACCACTAGGCTACCAATGTCTGCGCTCCTCAAAGAAAATGCTCATGAGGTGCAGTAAGAATGAATAATGACTGTATTTGACTTCTGTTATGTATTGTCCTGTATTATCTAGTCTCCAATAGTTAGTTCATTACTCTGATTCACTTAAAGAAATTGTCAAGATTACATGTCCTTATCGTTATGCGTTGTAAAACAGGTCAATTTAAACATATATATATATATATAAATTATATATATACCATCAGATCACACCCTTCTCTTTTGTGTGGTTGATCAGGATGGCCGACTGAGAGTCAACGACCAGCTGATTGCCGTCAATGGCGAGTCGTTGCTAGGGACGCCCAACCAGGATGCCATGGAAATGCTTCGCCTGTCCATGTCGACGGAGGGCAACAAACGAGGGATGATCCAACTCATCGTTGCCAGGAGGGTTGCCAAGAGCAACGAGGTAATGAATGCACCATTGTGAGACTCTAAGGTCATTCCTGTGTGTGTGTGTGTGTGTGTGTGTGTGTGTGTGTGTGTGTGTGTGTGTGTGTGTGTGTGTGTGTGTGTGTGTGTGTGTGTGTGTGTGTGTGTGTGTGTGTGTGCGTGCTAAGCTTGGAGTCAATTCCATTTCAATTCCAGGCAATTCAGGAAGTACACAGAAATTAAAATTGAATTCGGGGGCGGCAGGGTAGCCTAGTGGTTAGAGCGTTGGACTAGTAACCGAAAGGTTGCAAGTTCTAGTCCCCGAGCTGACAAGGTACAAATCTGTCGTTCTGCCCCTGAACAGGCAGTTAACCCACTGTTCCTAGGCCGTCATTGAAAATAAGAATTTGTTCTTAACTGACTTGCCTAGTTAAATAAAGGTAAAATAGGAAAATAAAAAATTTCAATGGGGAATTTGGTTTTCTCTCAGAATTGACTGGAATTGAAATTAAATGGACCTCAAGCCTCGTGTGTATGAATGAAATGCTAGAGAACTAATTGTCTTTATTATGAAGAGCGGATGTTTTAATTGTTTGGCCTTAGCTGAGCTTCATAGGTTGATATTAGGGGTATTGGGAATGAAAGAGTTGATCTCTTTACCCCGCTCCTTTACTGCTTGTGCTGCTTGACTCGTCAGACAGACCAGTGGAGTGTGTGAGAACGAGAGAGGGATTGATGGATGGACCACTTGTCTGCTTTGAATGATAAACAATGGCTTTATGATTGACTTTTACCTTGCCACCTATCTCTGTGTATCGCCCTCCTTTTCTTATCTCTGTTTATCGCCCTCCTTTTCTTGTCTATCCCCCTCCTTTTCTTCTGTCTATCGCCCTCCTTTTCTTCTGTCTATCGTCCTCCTTTTCTTCTGTCTATCGTCCTCCTTTTCTTCTGTCTATTGCCCTCCTTTTCTTCTGTCTATTGCCCTCCTTTTCTTCTCTCTGTCTATCGCCCTCCTTTTCTTATCTCTGTTTATCGCCCTCCTTTTCTTGTCTATCGTCCTCCTTTTCTTCTGTCTATCGCCCTCCTTTTCTTCTGTCTATCGTCCTCCTTTTCTTCTGTCTATCGTCCTCCTTTTCTTCTGTCTATTGCCCTCCTTTTCTTCTCTCTGTCTATCCCCCTCCTTTTCTTCTCTCTGTCTATCGTCCTCCTTTTCTTGTCTATCGTCCTCCTTTTCTTCTGTCTATCCCCCTCCTTTTCTTCTCTCTGTCTATCGTCCTCCTTTTCTTGTCTATCGTCCTCCTTTTCTTCTGTCTATCGTCCTCCTTTTCTTCTGTCTATCGTCCTCCTTTTCTTCTGTCTATTGCCCTCCTTTTCTTCTGTCTATTGCCCTCCTTTTCTTCTGTCTATTGCCCTCCTTTTCTTCTGTCTATTGCCCTCCTTTTCTTCTGTCTATTGCCCTCCTTTTCTTCTGTCTATTGCCCTCCTTTTCTTCTGTCTATTGCCCTCCTTTTCTTCTGTCTATTGCCCTCCTTTTCTTCTGTCCTCCTTTTCTTCTATTGCCCTCCTTTTCTTCTGTCTATTGCCCTCCTTTTCTTCTGTCTATCCCCCTCCTTTTCTTCTGTCTATCGTCCTCCTTTTCTTCTGTCTATCGTCCTCCTTTTCTTCTGTCTATCGTCCTCCTTTTCTTCTGTCTATCGTCCTCCTTTTCTTCTGTCTATCGTCCTCCTTTTCTTCTGTCTATCCCCCTCCTTTTCTTCTGTCTATCGTCCTCCTTTTCTTCTGTCTATCGTCCTCCTTTTCTTCTGTCTATCCCCCTCCTTTTCTTCTGTCTATCGTCCTCCTTTTCTTCTGTCTATCGCCCTCCTTTTCTTCTGTCTATCGCCCTCCTTTTCTTATCTCTGTCTATCCCCCTCCTTTTCTTCTGTCTATCGTCCTCCTTTTCTTCTGTCTATCCCCCTCCTTTTCTTATGTCTATCGTCCTCCTTTTCTTCTGTCTATCCCCCTCCTTTTCTTCTGTCTATCGTCCTCCTTTTCTTCTGTCTATCGTCCTCCTTTTCTTCTGTCTATCGTCCTCCTTTTCTTCTGTCTATCACCCTCCTTTTCTTCTGTCTATCGTCCTCCTTTTCTTCTGTCTATCGCCCTCCTTTTCTTATCTCTGTCTATCGCCCTCCTTTTCTTCTGTCTATCGTCCTCCTTTTCTTCTGTCTATCGTCCTCCTTTTCTTCTGTCTATCGTCCTCCTTTTCTTCTGTCTATCGCCCTCCTTTTCTTCTGTCTATCACCCTCCTTTTCTTCTGTCTATCGTCCTCCTTTTCTTCTGTCTATCGCCTTTTCTTCCTCCTTTTCTTCTGTCTATCCTTTTTCCCTCCTTTTCTTCTGTCTATCCCCCTCCTTTTCTTCTGTCTATCGTCCTCCTTTTCTTCTGTCTATCACCCTCCTTTTCTTCTGTCTATCGTCCTCCTTTTTTCTTCTGTCTATCGCCCTCCTTTTCTTTCTTCTGTCTATCCCCCTCCTTTTCTTATCTCTGTCTATCCCCCCCTTTTCTTATCTCCTTTTCTTTTCTTATCTCTGTCTATCCCCTCCTTTTCTTATCTTCTGTCTATCCCCCTCCTTTTCTTCTGTCTATCGTCCTCCTTTTCTTCTGTCTATCGCCCTCCTTTTCTTCTGTCTATCGCCCTCCTTTTCTTCTGTCTATCGCCCTCCTTTTCTTCTGTCTATCGTCCTCCTTTTCTTCTGTCTATCACCCTCCTTTTCTTCTGTCTATCGTCCTCCTTTTCTTCTGTCTATCGCCCTCCTTTTCTTCTGTCTATCGCCCTCCTTTTCTTATCTCTGTCTATCCCCCTCCTTTTCTTCTGTCTATCCCCCTCCTTTTCTTCTGTCTATTTCTTTTCTTCTGTCTATCCCCCTCCTTTTCTTCTGTCTATCGTCCTCCTTTTCTTCTGTCTATCGCCCTCCTTTTTTCTTATCGTCCTCCTTTTTCTGTCTATCCCCCTCCTTTTCTTCTGTCTATCCCCCCTCCTTTTCTTCTGTCCTCCTCCTTTTCTTCTGTCTATCCCCTCCTTTTCTTCTGTCTATCGTCCTCCTTTTCTTCTGTCTATCCCCCTCCTTTTCTTCTGTCTATCCCCCTCCTTTTCTTCTGTCTATCGCCCTCCTTTTCTTCTGTCTATCGTCCTCCTTTTCTTCTGTCTATCGCCCTCCTTTTCTTCTGTCTATCGTCCTCCTTTTCTTCTGTCTATCCCCTCCTTTTCTTCTGTCTATCGTCCTCCTTTTCTTCTGTCTATCGCCCTCCTTTTCTTATCTCTGTCTATCGCCCTCCTTTTCTTATCTCTGTCTATCACCCTCCTTTTCTTATCTCTGTCTATCGCCCTCCTTTTCTTATCTCTGTCTATCACCCTCCTTTTCTTATCTCTGTCTATCGCCCTCCTTTTCTTATCTCTGTCTATCGCCCTCCTTTTCTTATCTCTGTCTATCGCCCTTCTTTTCTTATCTCTGTCTATCGCCCTTCTTTTCTTATCTCTGTCTATCGCCCTCCTTTCCTTGGTTTGGCTCTTTGAGATAGCCAGAGAGACACCTTCAGGAGCTCTACTGCCACCATGCAAATCTTCACAGCAAAGATCCAATTTTGATAATCTAACTCTTCTCTGCTTTCGGACCCATTGCATATGGTTGACTTAACAATGTGGGGCGCTATGATATGGCGAGAGCCACTTCATTGGTGGATGATTGGCAGACAGAGGCAGACACAGCCCACCACAATGTGCAGATAGGAAGGTTGGACTTTGAGAAAGAAAGTGAATTAAAGTGAGGAGTTGTTATCAGGCTGAAGCAGAAGTTGAGAGGATCGAAAGCAATTCAGCCTGTGGAATGCCCTAGCCCAGATATGGTTTTGATAGGTGCTGCTGGCTTTCGGAAATATCAAAAAAGATCAAGTCCCGTCACTCAACCCTGAATCTATTTATGTTTCTCTATTAACCAGCAGTCGAGCTGCTCTCATAACATCTTAAAAAACGAATTTATCTTTCAGAATACATTTCATTGGCTTTGAAGTGTTGAAGCAAATATATTATGTTGGTATCTATGGGGAGATGAATTGATATGGGAATGGGCTGATTATGGAGATGAGCTGGTTTTATTCAGCGGTGAAGTACTCGTCGTTGAAGTGTGTGTGTGCGTGTTTGTTTTGTGTGTGTGTTCCAATCCCCTGCAGCCTCTGATTCGAGATCAGTTTTGATTAGTGTTGGTGTGAGGATGATTGGTGCCTCTGTCCTGTGGTCCTTGAGCAGACTTCCTGCTGGGACACTCTTCCCTCATCTGCCCTTCGTCTGTCCCCCCCACGCACGCACACACACACACACACACACACACACACACACACACACACACACACACACACACACACACACACACACACACACACACACACACACACACACTCCCCCTCACCCCCTAACCCTTCTCCCACTCACTTTCCCTGGCCAAGGACACTTGTCCCTCCTGGGCCCTCCAAAATCCAAGGTCGCTCCTATCAGTCCAGCCAGTCAAGTTTCAAGTTTTAATGTCACGTGCACAGTGTAATACCTTTCTTGGAAGATCGAAACCAAACAATGCAGTAATCAATATCAATGTAGTACTAAACATAACACAAGGTAGAACAAAAACACACAAGAAATACAACTTAAAAAATGAGAACTATATAAAGGGTCAGTCAGTTCCAGTACCATATTTACGATGTGCAGGGATACTGGATTGATAGAGGTAGATAAGTACAGTACCAGTCAAAAGTTTGGACACACCTACTCATTCCATGGTTTTCTTTATTTTTGCTATTTTCTACATTGAAGAATAACTATGAAAGATTAAATAACACACAACCATGTGGTAACCAAAAAAGTGTTAAACAAATATATATATTTGTTTTAGATTCTTCAAAGTAGCCACCCTTTGCCTTGATGACAACTTTGCACATTATAGGCATTATCTCAACCAGCTTCCTGAGGTAGTCACCTGGAATTCATTTCAATTAACAGGTGTGCATTGTTAAAAGTTAATTATCAGAATTTCTTTCCTTCTGAATGCGTTTGAGCCAATCTGTAACGGCGTTCTTCGTTTGTCGAAAGAGAGGACCGAAATGCAGCGTGGTGGTTACTCATGTCTTTAATGAAGAAAAAAGCGATACATGAAAATACTATTAAATACGAAAACAACAAACGGAACGTGAAACCTAATACAGCCTATCTGGTGAACACTACACAAAGACAGGAACAAGGACACTAAGGACAATCACCCACGACAAACTCAAAGAATATGGCTGCCTAAATATGGTTCCCAATCAGAGACAACGATAAGCACCTGCCTCTGATTGAGAACCACTCCAGACAGCCATAGACTTTGCTAGATAACCCCACTAGCTACAATCCCAAATACATAACCACCAAAACCCCAAGACAAAACACACCACAATACAAAAACTCCATGCCACACCCTGGCCTGACCCAATACATGAAGAAAAACACAAAATACTGACATGGTAGGGGTGGTATACAGAAGATGCCCTATTTGGTAAAAGACCAAGTCCATATTATAGCATGAATAGCTCAAGTAAGCAAGAGAAACGACAGTTCATCATGACTTTAAGACATGAAGGTCAGTCAATCCGGAAAATGTTAAGAACATTGAAAGTTTCTTCAAGTGGAATCGCAAAAACCATCAAGCGCTATGATGAAACTGGCTCTCATGAGGACCACTACAGGAAAGGAAGACCCAGAGTTACCTCTGCTGCAGAGGACAAGTTAATTAGAGTAACCAGCCTCAGAAATTGCAGCACAAATAAATGCTTCAGAGTTCAAGTAACAGACACATCTCAACATCAACTTTTCAGAGGAGACTGCGTGAATCAGGCCTTCATGGTCGAATTGCTGCAGAGACTTGAAGAAATGTGAAGAAACACAAGCAATGGACATTAGACCAGTGGAAATCTGTATTTTGGTCTGATGAGTCCAAATTTGAGATTTTTGGTGGTGACACTGTCTGTGATTTATTTAGAATTCTTGGCACACTTAACCAGCATGAATTCAACAGTATTCACGCCATCCCATCTGGTTTGTGCTTAGTCAGATTATCATTTGTTTTTCAACAGGACAATGACCCAACCTACCTCCAGGCTGTGTAAGGGCTATTTGACCAAGAAGGAGAGTGATGGAGTGCTACATAAGATGACCTGGTCTCCACAATCACCCAATTACAACCCAATTGAGATAGTTTGGGGAGAGTTTGATCGCAGAGTGAAGGAAAATCAGCCAAAAAGTGCTCAGCATATGTGGGAACTCCTTCAAGACTGAGAGAATGCCAAGAGTGAGCAAAGCTGTCATCAAGGCAAAGGGTGGCTACTTTGAAGAATCTCAAATATAAAATATATAACTTTTTTGGTTTCAACATGATTCCGTATGAGTTATTTCATAGTTTTGATGTCTTCACTATTATATTCTACAATGTAGAAAACAGTAAAAAATCTAGAAAAACCCTTGATTGAGTAGGTGTCTCCAAACTTTTGACGGGTACTGTTTATCATCATTACCAAGTGCCTCTCACATTGTAACCTCTTCAAAAAGTTCTACATCTGCACCATCAAGAGCATCTTCACTGGCTGCATCCCCACTTGGTATGGCAACTGCTCAGCATCCGACCGCAAGGCGCTAGAGGTTAGTGCGTACAGCCCAGGACATCACTGGGACCAAGCTCTCTGTCATCCAGGACCTCTATACCAGGCAGTGTCACAGGAAGGCCCTAAAAATTGTCAGACTCCAGCCACCCAAGTCACAGTCTTATCTCTCTGCTACTGCACGGCAAGTGTTACCGGAGCCCCAAGTCTGGGACCAAAAAGCAACCTGAACAGCTTCTACCCCAAAGCCATAAGACTGCTGAACAGTTAATCAAATGACTCCCTGGACTTTCTGCTTTTCACCCCCCTACCTACATGAACATAGTACTTCAATCAATCACCTAATCAAACCTACATGTACATATTACCTCAATCAATCACCTAATTAAACCTACATGAACATAGTACTTCAATCAATCACCTAATCAAACCTACATGTACATATTACCTCAATCAATCACCTAATTAAACCTACATGAACATAGTACTTCAATCAATCACCTAATCAAACCTACATGTACATATTACCTCAATCAATCACCCCAACTACCTCGTCCCCCAGTACACTGACTCGGGACCGGTACTCCTTGTATACAGTTTAGCCTGTATATAGCCTTGTTATTGTTATTTTATCGTGTTACTATTTTATTTATTTTTTATTTGCTAATTTTCTTACTTTTTAACCGCATTGTTGGGAAAGGGCTCGGCTCGTAAGTAAGGATTTCACGGTAAAGTCTGCACTTTTTGTATTTGGCGCATGTGACATTTGATTGGATTACAAAATAGAACTTGTTCTAGAACAGTCACTTCAGTCATTGCATAGTTCCGACTGATAACTAGGACTGGCACATAGTTGAGGGAGTGTACTTCTGACCCATATACAGTATTAAAGTAATGTGATTGGTCATTGGGAATTTATGTTTGACGCATTATAATTTAATCAATGCTTCAGAGACTATGGCAGCATCCCAAATGCCACCCTATTCCCTATGTAGTGCACTACTTTTGACCACAGCTCTGAGCCCTGGTCCAAATAACTGCACTACAAAGGGAATAGGGTGCCATTTGGGATGCTGACTTTGTAATTTTCTTCTATTAATATATTGTCACGTGTTCAACGCAATTACATTCTTGGAAAGTCAATTCAATTAATTTTTATCAGGACTGTAAAATGTACTCATCCTATTCATGTTCCTTTGGTATTAATTATGCCATTTTATAACGATGTGTGTCATCACGTCAGCAAATAAAAAACAGATTGAATTAATTGAGCTTTGCATGACCTTTATTCCAAGTCACAAATGGAAGTCGATATTCAATATAATAAAGTTGTGAAAAGTTTTTATTTCACATGGATGAGCTTTCTGTTTCATTTACAGACCAGGACAACAGAGCCACTGCAGTCTCTGTGTGTGTGTGTGTGTGTGTGTGTGTGTGTGTGTGTGTGTGTGTGTGTGTGTGTGTGTGTGTGTGTGTGTGTGTGTGTGTGTGTGTGTGTGTGTGTGTGTGTGTGTGCGTTCATTTAGTTTGTGCGTGCCTGTGTGCGGGCGGGCTTTTCTGTGTCATCAAAGCATTCTTTTTTTTTGCAAAGCCCTCATGCGTTTGGCTCTGCTCATATGAATGAATGTATATCCTCATATTATCATGCTTATCCATTTATCATAATATTCCTCAGAAAGCGACAGTCAGAGCTGACGTCAACGTGTCTCTGAGAAACGCTTGTTGTTGTTGTTCACCTCAATTTAAAACTTGTCTGAAAGTATTCAGTCCATGTGACGGAGAGGCTTGTGAGAGTCATTTTCCATTGCCTCCAGCGTAATTTGGCGGGAAATCAGAGCTGCTGACTGAAGTCTGGGATTGGCACCAGCACAAACATATTTGTGAGGGGCGGTAGGGTATTGTGTGTGTGTGTACGTGTGCATGAGCGTTCTTTTTATTTTGGGTTTGTTGCCTGCTGATTTTGAGTCGAGAAAGGTCTGATTCCTATTTAGATATGTTTTGCCTTCCAGAACTATAAACAGACTCATTTATTTTAGAAAATGCTTTCCAGTTCTTCGCGGTGCCAAACTTTTTGTAGCTGATGTGAAGTGTACCACAGCGAATGTGTGTGCATCCATGCGTGCATCCGTGTGTGTGCACTCACTGATGTGTCGGTGAGCTGGTGACCTGCAACACTCTGCCTTCCCCTTCCTGGTCAGCTTTCTTTTGTCGTTGTTTTGTGCGACACTAAATCACTACAGTGGTCATAACAGCTTACCAAGCCAGCCTCATCAAGGTGCTTTACAAGCCAAACCTGACAAAAGTCTGCCAAAAGCAACCAGCTCCACAGCCGGCCCGCTCATTAGGCAGGATTATGCGGCCACCTATCGCGGCAGATTGACGACGGCGGCCTTTTCTGAGCTCAACTGACCAAGACACACCTCCAACAACTACACATAACACCTCTCCGGGGTGCTTCTGTCCAAATAATTATCTAGCATAAATCATATAGAAGATATAGCATCTGGTGGAAAGAGTATGTGGCCTTCTCTGTAGCCTACAGCCTGAAGATCAAATGTAATGACAATGTAATGAGACTTTTTACATCTTGCAAGTTTCTCTGATCAAATAGCCTCACCTAAAATGGCACCCAATCAAACAGAAAAATGCGCTGACATGTTGACAAACAACATCTTCTTTAAACAGGACAGGTCAAAGTCAAATGGACAATCAGGCTACTCCCAACTGCTGTCCACGAGTTTCATCCCGTGGGCTAAATTGTCATGATCAGTGGTTTCAACTTTTTATCCATACATTTATTGATGAGCTGATCATTGTGGAAAAAGAACATTCTGCTGCATTTCCCGCTATGTAAACACATTGCAAATAGTCTCAGGATACCTCCTCCTGATGAAGTTAGGTAGCTGATATTCAGAGCTTAAATAGCCCAAATTGATTCGTCACAGGAATCAGGACTAATAATGCCGACTCAACGGCCTGTTTTTACAAACAGCTGGGCCTACCGCATGGATGGACATTCATAAACATGCCGACATGGTAGGCTACACTCCAGTAAGCACGGACCGACGCCAACGTCTTTTGGACATCTTTGTACGGTCCGTACCGCCCATCTTTTTTATTGGTGTTTTACAAACTCTAGGCCTAGATGGGGATTCCTAAAATGACATTTCAGCTGACACTGTAGGCCAGGGGTATGCAACTCCAGTCCTCTGGGGACTGATTGGTGTCATGCTTTTCCCCCAGCCCCAGCTAACACACCTGCCACCAATAATCAACGAATCATGATGTTAAGTTTAGAAAGCAATTAGTTTCATGTGGTGACTAGGAAAGGGGGAAAAGTGTGACACCGCTTCGGCCCCTGAGGACTAGAGTTGCCCATCCCTGCTGTAGGCAGTAAGCACGCTGTAGGCAGTAAGCACGCTGTAGGCAGTAAGCACGGACTGACGCTGACTCCTTTTGGACATCTTTTTTTGGTCCTGTCTGGACCAGCCTTGATTTTTTTCTGGGGTGGGCATTCTATTTTTAGTTTTCTATGTTTCTTTATTTCTATGTGTTGGCCGGGTATGGTTCTCAGTCAAGGACAGCTGTCTATCTCTGTCTCTGATTGGGAATCATACTTAGGTAGCCCTTTTTCCCCTCCTTTCAGTGTGGGTAGTTATCTTAGTTAGTGGCACTTAGCCCTGTAAACTTCACGGTTGTTTTCTTCGTTTGTTGTTTTGTTGCCGTCATTTTCTAAAATAAAAGGAATATGTACGCTGACCACGCTGCACTTTGGTCCACTTCTTTTGACGGCCGTGACAGTAGGCCTTGAAATACATACATACATTGACATATTTATGTCAAATAGCCTATCAGAAGCTTCTAAAGCCATGACATTTCCTGGAATTTCCCAAGCTGTTTAAAGGCACAGTCAACTTAGTGTATGTCAACTTCTGACCCACTGGAATTGTGATACAGTGAATTATAAGTTAAATAATCTGTCTGTAAACAATTGTTGGAAAAATGACTTGTGTCATCCACAAAGTAGATGTGCTAACCGGCTTGCCAAAGCTATAGTTTGTTGACAAGAAATTTGTGGACTGGTTGAAAAATGAGTTTGAATGACGCCAACCTAAGTGTCTGTAAACTTCCAACTTCAACTGTACCTATTTTCAACTTTCTTTCAGAACTGAATATTAACCTTATTTCAACGCCTAGAAAATACGACTTTTCACCTTTCATTCAGAACCTAAATTGAACCTAGCTTAAATATCTGGACATATTTTCAATGTAATTTTGCTTACTTGGGACTATTCTTGTAGGGACAGCCATTTTTTGGCCTCGCCTGTGGCGGCAGAACGGCCAGGACCTGCCCTGACCAGCACACTTTTAGAATTAAGGCAGCCTTCATATTATGTTAACAATATGTTCTCTACATCTCACCTGTTCTGCTCTGTGCTTCGTTTTACTTACGGTACCATCCATATTGTACTATTTTTAAACTGCAGTATTTAAAATAGGCATGCCCACAGAATGGGACGTGCTGCTTATGTAAATTCATGAAGTGGAACATACAGCCTTAGGATGCTACTCTACCCTCTCTCCCCAATTGTTTCATTTCATTTATTGAAATGAAGATATTTCTATTTCCAACTTTCACTTCCTTTAGTTTCTGCGTGTCTCAGCAGAGTCCAGTGTCCCTGGAGGCAGAACATAAAAAAATATATGTAAAACATTTCCTTCTCTTGACCACATGAAAGCCTTTCGGAAACACTACTCTTTCTCTCAATTATGTAAATATCATTTGGAGGAAGAAACTGCTACACTGGCCTATTCTATTCAAACGACCTGAGTGACGCATTGTGGGTAATCGCTAGGCTATACCCCACACCCTCTGTAAGCTGAGTCATGTTGAGTAAGCACAAAATGATTTTCTTTAAAAAAATATATGTATTTTGAAAGGGAGAGAATCAAGGAAGCACTAGCTGAACTTAACTAAGATCATTGTTTTGTTAACGTGTGCCCCATTGAACATTAAATCAGTTAGGATTGTACACCAAATGAGTCCGTCTACAAAGCATTGGACAAAGCTTTGGCCTCTCTACCTTTTGAAGGCTATGAGGAGCTTCACTTACTGGTCAAGACCAGTCAGGTCCACTGGGAAGCACTGGGCCATCATCTGATAATGGGAGGATTCAGATGCCCTCTGCATTATAGATGAGCTACAGTACAGCAAGTGTGCATCCCAAATGGCACCCTATTCTACATACAGCGCACTATAAAGGGAATAGGATGCCATTTTGAATGCAGCCCCACCACATCAGGGTAGAATGGGAGACCTAGCTACTCTGCTCCTATCATGTGGCTTCATGTCATACATGAAGAAATAGAGGACAGGATACCTGCTGAAGAAGCCCTGTTCCTTCCACCATGTTGCTGTGTATTACAGATACTGAACAGAATACATTTGAGCTTACATTGAAGAGGGGAGCTAATGGAAAAGGGCCCTTTACGTAACAGGACATGAACTGCCCCTTTCTGCATACCAATGACTGTCCAGACATGTCCAGATGGGATTCAGCACAAGATCGTTGATGTGAGTTGACATTGTGAAGGAGGTGGCTTGGCTAACAGAAGAACCGCGGCCCTGTAGACAAGAGGAGAGCAGGCTTGATCAATATGGCTACAGAGAGAGATCAATCAGCCTGAATCTGCCTGGCACAGTAAACTATGGTTTTATTAGCATTGAGCTGACCGTCCATCCGCTGCGGATGGGGATGGGGACACAGTCTTACGACACTAATGCATTTAGATGCGTTCCCCAAAGAAAAGAGGGGGGGGATATAGAGAGATGGAGGTAGAGAAAGAATTGGAAAGAAAAAGAGAGTTAGATTTGCGTCTGACCTCTCCCTTAACGCTGTAATGTAATGTTATGGGGAGGGATTGAGGCCCCATTAGATGATGACATGGGGATCATGACAACCACTTAGCGTGATGTCATAGTAGATCAGAATGATTCATGTTGGAGGATAACAGGAAGAGAAGGGAGGGAGTGTTGCATGATGGGAGATTACTCTTTATTATGAACTGGGTAAATGTGGGAAAGTAGATAGTGGAACTACAGAAACACAACTCTGCACCTCCTGCAGGGCCATTCAACTGCAGCTGGTACCAGCAGACTAACTCATTTAGGACCAGCGACGGAAACTCAATTGGTCCAATTCAGAGAATAATTTATTGAATCAGGTGGTTTAGTGGTGTAGCTGAGTGCAATGGTGGACTGTTTGGGTAACGTGTTATATTAGCTCTCAGTTCAGCTCATTTCAGTTCCGTATGAACTCAAAAGGGGTTATTCTATTAATTCTTTACCATGATCACTTTGAACACACACGCACACGCACACACACACAAATGTATATTTTATTTTTAAGACATGTATACAACTTTTCATACCACCTGAACACTATTTATTTCCCTTAAACTCGCTCTCTGACAACTTGTACCCAGCTATAGTCACATACAGTACAATGTTTACAATCAATACAGACAGGGGGATGGCAATCTCCTGGAAACACGGGCAGTGGTATTGAATGCAGCAGAGGTAGAAATGGAGAGAGGGAACACCTGGGAGGATAAGGCTTGAGGCAGATGAAGGGATGAGGGGAAGCTAATGAGACGGAGGTAGCCACTGGAGACTTAGGTTGGTAGGTGTGTTGGTTGGTTGGTCCAAAGGTGGGCAGGATGCTGCAGTTTAAAGACTGTAATTACTAACAGCATCAATGGGTAAAGTTGACTGGATGATGGCCACATGAACAGGCTAAGGGCTAACCGTAAAACCATACATGAACAGGCTAAGGGCTAACCGTAAAACCATACATGAACAGGCTAAGGGCTAACCGTAAAACCATACATGAACAGGCTAAGGGCATGAACAGGCTAAGGGCTAAAAACCATACATGAACAGGCTAAGGGCTAACATGAACAGGTACAAAAACCATACATGAACAGGCTAAGGGCTAACCGTAAAACCATACATGAACAGGCTAAGGGCTAACCGTAAAACCATACATGAACAGGCTAAGGGCTAACCGTAAAACCATACATGAACAGGCTAAGGGCTAACCGTAAAACCATACATGAACAGGCTAAGGGCTAACCGTAAAACCAACATGAACAGGCTAAAACCGTAAAATACATGAACAGGCTAAGGGCTAACCGTAAAACCATACATGAACAGGCTAAGGGCTAACCGTAAAACCATACATGAACAGGCTAAGGGCTAACCGTAAAACCATACATGAACAGGCTAAGGGCTAACCGTAAAACCATACATGAACAGGCTAAGGGCTAACCGTAAAACCATACATGAACAGGCTAAGGGCTAACCGTAAAACCATACATGAACAGGCTAAGGGCTAACCGTAAAACCATACATGAACAGGCTAAGGGCTAACCGTAAAACCATACATGAACAGGCTAAGGGCTAACCGTAAAACCATACATGAACAGGCTAAGGGCTAACCGTAAAACCATACATGAACAGGCTAAGGGCTAACCGTAAAACCATACATGTACAGGCAAGGACGTTAGAGTAACACGCTGCCTTGTCATCAAGGGGCAACTTTTCCCTGTCTGTGCATGTGTGTTCTGTCTGTCATCCGGTGGGAATTTGGTGAACTCCCGACGAAGCTCTCTGTGGGCGAATCAGTAGCCTTCCTTCACAGCCGGATAATCCAGTCTGGAAATGAGTAGATTAAGAGAGATTAAGAGATGGTGAGAGCTGCTGGTAATACCACTAAAAAGCACACTGGTTTACTCATTCACTCAAACTCCCCCTCACACATACACATACAAACACACTTGTGCACAGACTCCTTTATGCAGGCACGTACACACACACACACACACACACACACACACACACACACACACACACACACACACACACACACACACACACGCACACGCAGACAGACAGACAGACACACTCGCATGCACCTCCCCCCAGACTAGCTACTGTACATATGAAGCCTGTTTAATCAATTCTCAGTCTCTCTGTCCTCTATGACGCCTGTCCGTACGTTATTCATTAGCTCTGAGAAGTCGGCCCTTTTCTCAGCCTGTGACTGTGTTTTTATAAGAAAAACAAGAGAGTGAAACCAATACAATACGTCCTCTGTTGTACCAGTGAAACCTTCTTGAGTCCAATTCATCCTGGACCGGGCTTTATTAGAAAGGATTGTAATTGCGTTAACCCTTTCCTTTGCGCGCCGCCGCCAATCATTCCATTTGCTGTGCGCTTATGAAGCCAAGGCTAGATAAAGTCCTCAGCTCCCAACTTCATTAAACTTCATTTATATTAAACAGACCGACCATGATAAGTCTCTTCCCCCGCCTGACCCATGCGTCACCATATAGACCCGGCACGGCTGTGCTACCCCAGCAGACTACAGAGCTGACCCAACGGCACTGGTCTGGTCCTATAGACAGCACAGGGCTTTCTTCCTCTGCAATCCTCTCACATTTGTTTCTCTATTTGTTTTCTTGAAGAATCTCCTCTTCTCTGGTTTCTGTTGCTTTTGGCCCGTGGTCAGTTTTGTGTCATGATACATCCATATTTGCAGGTCTGGGGTCAGTTCAGAGCTTGGTTCCTCTCTCTTTTGTGCTCTCCTGCTGTCTCTCTCTCTTGCTTCTCTCTCTTGCTTCTCTCTCACTCACTCGCCTCACTCTCTCTCGCTTCGCTCTCTCGCTTCACTCTCTCGCTTCTGTCTGTGTGTCTCTCTCTCTCTCTCTTTCTCGCTCTCTCTCTCTGCTTGGAATGAATCTGTAACAGATCTGTTGGAGGGCCAACTCGTACTGTATTCCCTGGACATAAAGAATCAACTCTGTGTGTGTTTGCGCATGCGTGTGTGTGCGTTGGTGAAACAGGGCCCGGCTGTTGTCTTTGGAACCGGCTCTGTTCTCTAACCAGTCGCACGTGGTTCCCTCACAGGTGACTGCCAAACAATGCTACAGTATTTTCTCCCTCTCTTTTTTCTCCTTCTCTCATATGTTTGTGGGAAATGTTATTTTATTCCCTGGGGCCATAATGCATCACAGCACATTCCCACCATAGCCTGTACAGTTTTACACTGTTTGTGTTCTGAATGACACCCTATTCCCTACATAGTGCACCACTTTTGACCAGAGCCCTATGGGTCCTGATCAACAGTAACACACTATATACGGAAAAGGGAGCCATTTGGGACACAGCCTGTTGACAAGGACAGAATGGTTGTAGGGGAGAGTGGGGTAAGTTGAGCCAAAGGCATAAGTTGAGGCTCCCTTTTTTTTAGGGAACCATACACAAAAAGTCTAATTTGACCACATATTTAGGAAGAGGTCATCATTCCATGGAGTCTGTGAAGAAAGAAACCACATGGAAAAAGTGGTAAGCAAGTTAGGTCCAAAAAAACGGATTTTCACCAAGTCAAATGAATCTATTACGTTAGAGGTTTCATGATGCTAAGTAGATCATTTTAAGATTGTTCCATACATCAGTTTATACTCAATTTACCCCATACCCAGCCAAGAGACCACTTGTTTAGACAAGCTATGTTTTCAAAACTGTAATGTTTACACGAATTAGGATTATTTCCAGGGATGCACAACACTCTGAAATATATACAGATATCTTTGTTAGAAAGAATACTGTATTTCCATTGACGGAGTGATGCTGAATATATGACGTTTCTCAACTTACCCCACTCCCCCCTAACATTGATGACTGGAAACACAAGACTCATGAAGTCTAGTTTTTCTTATTAGGTCCAAGCTAAAACCCTACAATGTCATTTCTTAACTGTCACTCAGTAATAGGGTTGTGTTAAAAGTGACACGTGTATCGAGTGGCCGGTTCGCCCAATAATCAATGTCGCAATACATTGACCACCGAGCAAAAGTCATTTGCCATTAAATGAGGCCCACTGGATGAGGCAGCTGTGTTTACAGCTATGGGAAATCTATGCCTCTTCATCTGACTGGGAGCACTGCCTTGTCTGTTGACTGGAAGATGAAACCGCCTTTGGTACTGGTTCCTACATGCAAACCCGTGAAAGATTGTATTGTATGTTTGAAGTGGCCGTGGACAGACTGAACCTTGTTTGAGACTTGAGACTTGGTTTTGCATCAAGGGTTTGATGTTCTTCTCTCTTTCCCCTCCACTGAGTGACCTCTCTTCTCTCTCTGTCCCTCTTTAGGAGGTTCCAGGAAGCTCGCGGGTGGAGGAGCAGCCTCTGACAGACCCTCTGGACGACCATGAGCGCCACATCTCCCACTCCATGTTCGGGACCAGAGAGTGCATGGACGACCAGCCCTCCATGCCGCCACGCAATGTGATGATGGGACCCCGCATGATGGGTGAGTCACCTGAACTCCTGGTGGTATTCGCAGAAATGCGTTGGTATAAACTACATGGTATAATGTTTGTCTTTGAAGCAAACTGCCGTTGGCCGAATGTCTTCTATGATAACATTCTAATTATTGCACCTTGATTGAAAGTGAGGTCGCGAGAGAGACGGCATTTATTTTTCTCTGAGTTAGCTGACCTCACACCTCTTCCATCTTCCTCATCCCTCCCGTCCTCAGCCCTCCATCACCTCCTGATTATAATCAGGGGGGTTAATGTCATTTTTGGTTCATCACCCCTTCACTCTCAACCTGCACGATTGCACTCAGGTCAATTCCCATTCCGTTCCAGGTCCAGTTTAGCTCCAGTTCTGCTAGTCAATTCAGTCCTTAACCAGTCACCTCCTGTCATCTCTGTATCGACCTCACTACCATGGAGCCACGTTTTGACACAGCTGGAGGAGCCTGACACCCCCACCTGACCCCACCTCTTCACACTCCACACTACACCCCCACTACCCACCATTACCCCCTCTCTCTTCCTTCTCTCCCATTTCCTGTCCTCCCCTCTGAGTTAGACCTAGCTACTCCAGCCTCTCCTCTCTTCCGCTCTCTTCCTCTGCTCTCTCCTCCTCTCTTCCTCTCCTCTCTCTCCGCTCTCCTTTCTCTAATCTCTCCCCTCTCTTCCTTACTTCTCACCCTCTCTTCCTCTACCTCTCCTCTCTTTCCCTCTCTTCCTTTTCTCTCTCCCCCTCTCTTCCTCTCCTCTTTTCCCCTTCCTCCCTCTCCCCCCGCTCTTCCTCTCCTCTCTCCCCGCTCTTCCTCTCCTCACTCCCCCTCTCTACCTCTCCTCACTCCCCCTCTCTACCTCTCCTCTTTTGCCCTCTATTTCTCTCCTCTCACCCTCTATTCCTCTCCTCTCTTCCTTTTTCTTCCTCTCCTCTCTTCCCCTTTCTCAATATCCCCTATCTTTCATCCCTTCTTCTTCTCTGAGTAGACCTAGCTTTTCCAGCTTCCTCATCACCATATTGTCAATAGTAGCAGTGCTTTCTCATCTCCAAATTGTCTATAGTAGCAGTGCTCTCTCATCTCCATGTTGTCTACAGTAGCAGTGCTCTCTCATCTCCATGTTGTCTACAGTAGCAGTGCTCTCTCATCTCCATGTTGTCTACAGTAGCAGTGCTCTCTCATCTCCATGTTGTCTACAGTAGCAGTGCTCTCTCATCTCCATGTTGTCTACAGTAGCAGTGCTCTCTCATCTCCATGTTGTCTACAGTAGCAGTGCTCTCTCATCTCCATATTGTCTACAGTAGCAGTGCTCTCATCTCCATGTTGTCTACAGTAGCAGTGCTCTCTCATCTCCATGTTGTCTACAGTAGCAGTGCTCTCTCATCTCCATGTTGTCTACAGTAGCAGTGCTCTCTCATCTCCATGTTGTCTACAGTAGCAGTGCTCTCTCATCTCCATGTTGTCTACAGTAGCAGTGCTCTCTCATCTCCATATCTCCATGTTGTCTACAGTAGCAGTGCTCTCTCATCTCCATATTGTCTACAGTAGCATCTCCATGTTGTCTACAGTAGCAGTGCTCTCTCATCTCCATGTTCTCCATAGCAGTGCTCTTCATCTCCATATTGTCTACAATAGCAGTGCTCTCTCATCTCCATATTGTCTACAGTAGCAGTGCTCTCTCATCTCCATGTTGTCTACAGTAGCAGTGCTCTCTCATCTCCATATCTCCATGTTGTCTACAGTAGCAGTGCTCTCTCATCTCCATATTGTCTACAGTAGCAGTACTCTCATCTCCATATTGTCTACAATAGCAGTGCTCTCTCATCTCCATATTGTCTACAGTAGCAGTGCTCTCTCATCTCCATGTTGTCTACAGTAGCAGTGCTCTCTCATCTCCATATCTCCATGTTGTCTACAGTAGCAGTGCTCTCTCATCTCCATATTGTCTACAGTAGCAGTACTCTCATCTCCATATTGTCTACAATAGCAGTGCTCTCTCATCTCCATGTTGTCTACAGTAGCAGTGCTCTCTCATCTCCATATCTCCATGTTGTCTACAGTAGCAGTGCTCTCTCATCTCCATATTGTCTACAGTAGCAGTGCTCTCTCATCTCCATGTTGTCTACAGTAGCAGTGCTCTCTCATCTCCATGTTGTCTACAGTAGCAGTGCTCTCTCATCTCCATGTTGTCTACAGTAGCAGTGCTCTCTCATCTCCATGTTGTCTACAGTAGCAGTGCTCTCTCATCTCCATATTGTCTACAATAGCAGTGCTCTCTCATCTCCATGTTGTCTACAGTAGCAGTGCTCTCTCATCTCCATGTTGTCTACAGTAGCAGTGCTCTCTCATCTCCATGTTGTCTACAGTAGCAGTACTCTCATCTCCATATTGTCTACAATAGCAGTGCTCTCTCATCTCCATGTTGTCTACAGTAGCATTGCTCTCTCATCTCCATGTTGTCTACAGTAGCAGTGCTCTCTCATCTCCATGTTATCTAGTAGTAGCAGTGCCACTCTGCCAATGAACTCCTTCTCGCTGGAGATCAGAGAAGGTGTCAAAGCCATCTGATGGCTAATTAAACCTCTAGCTCAATAGGCCCTGCTCCTCTCTTCCCCTCTGCTCTTATGTCTCTCATTCCTCCCTCGTTTCCTCTCTCCCACTCATTTCTCCCCTCCTCCTACGCTGACTTTGGTTGCCACAGATGCCTTATTATGAGACAGGCACTGACACAGCCTTTCAGAATGCCACTGTGATCACAAACAGTTTCTAGAACTAAACAATGGTTGTGGAATTCTAAAAACTTCTACCGTGCCAAAAAGCAGCTTTCCCTCCTGTGAGTGTGAGTGAGAGTGTGGCAAATGAGGGAAGTTGAAAAGTTAGTGGAAGTTAGAGGGGGTGATTTGGGGCCGATGTTATTGGCATGCTGGCTTGACAAACCTTCAGATCTCCATCTCGACTAATTTCTCAGGGAGAGAGTGCCAGATACTTCTCTCTCTTCTTTCTCTGTTTGTTTCCAGACAGTTTTTCTATTGTAGTGTTCATGCATCGACCGGCGTGTTTTGTCGGTGAATTACGGCTACAGTCATTGTAGAAAAACACCTTCAGAATAAAAAAGCTTAATGATGCAGATGATTGTTAGGCACCTCTTGCTGCCAGTCTGAAAGACAGACCTCTTGCTAATGTGACTGGTGTTTACTTCTTCGACTTGGATTGAAACTGAAATCAATAACGACGAGTGTATGAAACTCTGTGTGTCGGACAGCAGGGTCATGTTCAATAGGCACCAAAAGGAAGAAAATGGACTAAAACAAGGAGGGACTACCTGGACTTGTCCAATCAGGAACGCAAATGTTCCTTTTCCGTACACAACGTTTTACGCTGTGTGTCCTAATGAACACGACCCAGGTATTCCTCACACTGACCGCTGAGGACCTTTTAAACATGTTCTCACACAGATATAGAGGTGACCGTGTATTGTAGAATAGTTATCTCAGTCCCATGTTATGTTAGCATGGGAGGAGACCTATTGCCTGGTCTGTCTCGTATGACAGTCATGTAAGAGGACAGATGCTGAGAACCTACACAGCAAGGTCACCTCCTCAGTATGAATATAGCTACTGGTGTGTGATTAACAGCATGATGACTGGTCTCTAGAGCCTGGAATGAAAGCATGGCTTCACTATTAAGGCCGTAAACAGACATACAGTACCAGTCAAAAGTTTGGACACACCTACTCATTCAAGGGTTTTTCTTTAGCTTTACTATTTTCTACAGTGTAGAATAATAGCGAAGACATCACAACGATGACATAACACATATGGAATCATGTAGTAACCAAGTATATTTGAGATTCTTCAAAGTAGCCACCCCCTATATACACTGAACAAAAACAATATAAACGCAACATGCAACCATTTCAAAAAGTTGACTGAGTGGCAGTTCATATATGGAAATCAGTCACTTGAAATAAATAAATGAGGCCTTAGTCTATGGATTTTACACGACTGAGAATACAGGTATGCATCTGTTGGTCACAGACACTTAAAAAAATCTGAATCAGAATACCGGTCAGCATCTGGTTTGACCACCATTTGCCTCATGCAGCGCAACACATCTTCACATAGAGTTGAACAGGCTGTTGATTGTGGCCTTTGGAATGTTGTCCCACTCATTTCAATGGCTGTGTGAAATTGCTGGAGTTTGCAGGTCATGGAAGAACTGGGACATTTTCAGCTTTCAGGAATTGTGCACAGATCCTTGTGACATGGGGCCGTGCATTATCACGCTGAAACATGAGGTGATGGCGGCAGATTAACGCCACGACAATGGGCCTCAGGATCTCGTCACGGTATCTCTGTGCATTCAAATTGCCATCAATGAAATGCAATGGCATTGTCTGTACGGGCACCTTGTTCACAACGTTGACATCAGCAAACTGTTCACTCACATGACACCATACACAATGTCTGCCATCTGCCTGGTACAGTTAATACAAGGATTCATCAATGAAGAGCACACTTCTCCAGCGTGCAAGTGGCCGTCAAAGGTGAGCATTTGCCCACTGTAGTCGGTTACAACTCAGAACTGCAGTCAGGACCAGACCCCGGTGAGGACGACGAGCACGCAGATGAGCTTCCCCGAGACGGTTTCTGACAGCAGAAATTCTTCAGTTGTGCAAACCCACAGTTTCATCAGCTGACCAGATCCCGCAGGTGAAGAAGCCGGATATGGAGGTCCTGGGCTGGCGTGGTTACGCGTGGTCTACGGTTGTGAGGCCAGTTGGATGTACTGCCAAATTCTCTAAAACAATGTTGGAGGTGGCTTATGGTAGAGAAATTAACATTCAACCCTCTGGCAACAGCTCCGGTGCACATTCCTTCAGTCAGCATGCCAATTGCACGTTCCCTCAAAACTCGAGATATCTGTGGCATTCTGTTGTGTGACAAAACTGCACATTTTAGAGTGGCCTTTTATTATCCCCAGCGCAAGGTGCACCTGTGTAATGCTCATGCTGTTTAATTAGCTTTTTGATATGCAACACCTGTCCAGGTGGATGGATCATCTTGGCAAAGGAGAAATGCTCACTAACAGGGAGGTAAACAAATGTGTGCACAGCCTTTGAGAGAAATAAGCTTCTTGTGCGTATGGAACATTTCTAGGATCTTTTAATTCAGCTCATGAAACATGGGACAAACACACATATTTTTGTTCAGTGTACATACAGTTGAAGTCGGAAGTTTACATACACTTAGGTTGGAGTCATTAAAATTCACTTTTCAACCACTCCATAAATTTATTGTTAACAAACAATAGTTTTGGCAAGTCGGTTAGGACATCTACTTTGTGCATGACACAAGTAATTTTTCCTAAAATTGTTTTAAAGACAGATTATTTGACATATAATTCACTGTATCACAATTCTAGCAGGTCAGAGGTTTGTATACACTAAGTTGACTGTGCCTTTAAACAGGTTGGAAAATTCCAGAAAAGGATGTCATGGCTTTAAAATCTTCTGATAGGCTAATTGACATCATTTGAGTCAATAGGAGGTGTACCTGTGGATGTATTTCAAGGCCTACCTTCAAACTCAGTGCCCCTTTGCTTGACATCAGGTGAGACCTCAGATTTTTTTTTGTATACCTCGACAAGTCTGGTTCATTATTGGGAGCAATTTCCAAACGCCTGTAGGTACTACGTTCATCTGTACAAACAATAGCACGCAAGTATAAACACCATGGGACGACGCAGCCATCATACCGCTCAGGAGACAAGAGACACTTTCTGTCTCCTAGAGATGAACGTACTTTGGTGCGAAAAGTGCAAATCAATCCCAGAACAACAGCAAAGGACCTTGTGAAGATGCTGGAGGAAACGGATACAAAAGTATCTATATCCACAGTAAAACAAGTCCTATATCGACATAACCTGAAAGGCCGCTCAGCAAGGAAGAAGCCACTGCTCCACTCTTCCAAAACTGCTCGTGGGGACAAAGATCGTATTTTTTTGAGAAATGTCCTCTGGTCTGATGAAACAAAAATAGAACTGTTTGGCCATAATGACCATCGTTATGTTTGGAGGAAAAAGGGGGAGTCTTGCAAGCCGAAGAACAACATCTCAACCGTGAAGCACGGGGGTGGGAGCATCATGTTGTGGGGGTGCTTTGCTGCAGGAGGGACTGGTGCACTTCAAAATAGATGGCATCATGAGAAGGAAAAGTATATGGATATATTGAAGCAACATCTCAAGACATCAGTCAGGAAGTTAAGGCTTGGTCACAAATGGGTCTTCCAAATGGACTGTGACCCCAAGCATACTTCCAAAGTTATGGCTTAAGGACAACAAAGTCAAGGTATTGGAGTGGCCATCACAAAGCCCTGACCTCAATCCTAAATACATTTTGTGGGCAGAACTGATTAAAGAGTGTGCGAGCGAGGAGGTCTACAAACCTGACTCAGTTACACCAGCTCTGTCAGGAGGAATGGGCCAAAATTCACCCAACTTATTGTGGGAAGCTTGTGGAAGGCTACCCGAAACGTTTGACCCAATTTAAACTATTTAAAGGCAATGCTACCAAATACTAACTGAGTGTATGTAAACTTCTGACCCACTGCGAATGTGATGAATGAAACAAAAGCTGAAATAAATCATTCTCTCTACTATAATTCTGACATTTCACATTCTTAAAATGAAGTGGTGATCCTAACTGACCTAAAACAGGGGATATTTACGAGGATTAAATGTCAGGAATTGTGAAAAACTGAGTTTAAATATATTTGGCTAATGTAAACTTCCGACTTCAACTGTACATACGTAAACTTCCTTTAATAGTGGAATAAACGCATGTATTGACACGCGTACGGACGTATGCACACACACTGTTCCATAAAATAATTACTGCAGGAAGGGATATAAAGTTAACTGGGTGAGGTCCAGAAATGGAAACAACCATTTTCATTAAACAAATCAAATGATTTGTGACAAACCTCTCCTATTCCAGTCTCAAAAGTACCTCAGAGGAGAGCCCTGTAACTGAATCAGCCCTCTAAGTTAGTGCGTACTTAGGCAATGACTGCACTACTGCTTCTCTTTGTGTATGTTATTCTCCCTACTACAGATGAACCACACTGAGTTAAATGGGAATGCAATTGTTCTTCTTCGATATCAAGAACTGACTTTGTAATTTATTACAAACGGCAGCAAATCAATAGAGCAAATGAATGCAAACATGTCATGTATTTCTGCCAGCCATGACAGTTAACTGCTCCACCTGTATTTAAACTGGGCTTTCTCCCCACACAGAAACATCATGTCAAATCAAATTGTGTTTGTCACATGCACCGAACACAACAGGTTTTGACCTTACCGTGAAATGCTAACTTACAAGCCCTTAACCAACAATGTAGTTTTAAGAAAATAGAGTTTAAGGAAATATTTGCTAAATAGGGGCGGCAGGGTAGCCTAGTGGTTAGAGCGTTGGACTAGTAACCGGAAGGTTGCGAGTTCAAACCCCTGAGCTGACAAATCTGTTGTTCTGCCCCTGAACAGGCAGTTAACCCACTGTTCCTAGGCCGTCATTGAAAATAAGAATGTGTTCTTAACTGACTTGCCTGGTTAAAGGTAAAATAAAAAATAAAAACTAAAGTAAAAAATTAAAAAGTAACACAATATAATCACAATAACGAGGATATATACAGGGGGTACTGGTACAGTGTCAGTGTGCAGGGGTATGGGTTAGTTGAGGTAATTCATACATGTAGGAAGGGGTAAAGTGACTATGCATAGATAATAAACACTAAGTTTATTGTGTCAATGCAAATGGCGACCATTTGATTAATTGTTCAGCAGTCTGATGGCTTGGGGGTAGAAGCTGTTAAGGAGCCTTTTGGACCAGGACTTGGCACTCCTGTACCGCTTGCCGTGTGGTAGCAGAGAGAACAGTCTATGACTTGGACAATTTTGACAAGTATTTGACAAAATTGGGCCTTCCTCTGACAGCGCCTAGTATATAAATCCTGGATGGCAGGAAGGTTGACCCCAGTGATGTACTGGGCTGTACGCACTACCCTCTGTATCGCCTTATGCTGAGCAGCTGCTAAACCAGGCAGTGACGCAAACGGTCAGGATGCTCTCGATGGTGCAGCTGTAGAACTTTTTGAGGTTCCTGGAACCCATGCCAAATATTTTCAGTCTCCTGAGGGGGAAAATGCGTTGTCGTGCCATCTTCACTACGTTCTGGGTGTGTTTGGACCATGATAGCATGTTGGTGGGAATTTGAAACTCTCAACCCACTCCACTACAGCCCCATCGATGTGAATGGGGGCATGTTGGCCCTCCTTTTCCTGTAGTCCACGATAATCTCCTTTGTCTTGCTCACATTGAGGGAGGGGTTGTTGTCCTGGCACCACACTGCCAGGTCTCTGACCTCCTCCACATCGTTGTCGGTGATTATGTCTACCACTGTTGTGTCATCAGCAAACTTAAAGTTGCTGTTGAAGTCGTGCTTGGCCACGCAGTCATGGGTGAACAGGGAGTACAGGAGGAGACAAAGCACACACCTCTGAGGGGCCCCCCATGTTGAGGGTCAACATGGCAGATGTGTTGTTGACTACCCTTACCACCTGGGGGCGGCCCGTCAGGATGTCCAGGTTCCAGTTGCAGAGGGAGGTGTTTAGTCCCAGGGTCATTACCTTAGTGATGAGCTTTGTGGGCACTATGGTGTTGAACGCTGAGCTGTAGTCAATGAACAGCATTCTCACATAGGTGTTCCTTTTGTCCAGGTGGGAAAGGTTAGTGTGGGATGCGATTGAGATTGCGTCATCTGTGGATCTGTTGGGGTGGTATGCGAATTGGAGTGGGTCTAGAGTTTCTGGGATGATGGTGTTGATGTGAGCCATGACCAGCCTTTCAAAGCACTTCATGGCTACCGACAATATATTTGTATTTTTTATTTAACATTTATTTAGGTATTACAGACTCTGTCAGGGAGAGGTTAAAAATGTCAGTGAAGACACTTGCCAGTTGGTCCGCACATGCTCTGAGTACGTGTCCTGGTATTCCACCTGGCCTTGTGAATGTCGACCTGTTTAAAGGTCTTGCTCAAATTACCAGCAGCATACCACCCTGCATCCCACTGTTGGCTTGCTTCTGAAGCTAAGCAGGGTTGGTCCTGGTTGGTCCCTAGATGGGACGCCAGATGCTTCAGGAAGTGGTGTTGGAGGGCCAGTAGGAGGCACCCTTTCTTCTGGTCTAAGAACATTTCTGAATACCCTAGGGCAGTGATTGGGGACATTGCACTGTGAAGGGTGCCATCTTTTGGATGGGACGTTAAACGGGTGTCCTGACTCTCTGTGGTCACTAAAGATCCCATGGCACTTATCGTAGGAGTAAGGGTGTTAACCCCGGTGTCCTGGCTAAATTCCTATTCTGGCCCTCATACCATCACGGTCACCTAATCATCCCCAGCATACAATTGGCTCATTCCTCTCCACTGTAACTATTCCCCAGGTCATTTCTGTAAATGAGAATGTGTTCTCAGTCAACTTTCCTGGTAAAATAAGGGTAAAATAAAATAAACATTGTCTATAGGGAGTGTTATCACACAGTCGTCCGGAACAGCTGGTGCTCTCATGCATGATTCAGTGTTGCTGTTCTCGAAGCGAGCATAATAGGCATTTAGCCTGTCTGGTAGGCTCACTTCACTGGGCAGCTCGTGGCTGGGTTTCCCTTTGGAGTCCATAATAGTTTGCAAGCCCTGCCACATCCGACGAGTGTCAGAGCCGGTATAGTAGGATTTAATCTTAGTCCTGTATTGATGCTTTGACTGTTTGATGGTTCGTCTGATTGCGTAGTGAGATTTCTAATCAGCGTCCAGATTAGTGTCCCGCTCCTTGTAAGTGGCATCTCTAGCCTTTAGCTCGGTGCGTATCTTACCTGCAATCCATGGCTTCTGATGGTGATATGTACGTACGGTCACAGATGTATTCGATGCACTTATTGATGATGTCGGTTACTGAGGTGATATACTCCTCAATGCCATTGAATGAATCCCGGAACATATTCCAGTCTGTGCTAGCAAAACAGTCCTGTAGTGTAGCATCCGCGTCATCTGACCACTTCCATATTGAGCAAGTCACTGGTACTTCCTGCTTTAGTGTTTACTCGTAAGCAGGAATCAGGAGGATATAATTATGGTTAGATTTTCCAAATGGAAGGCGAGGGAGAGCTTTGTACGCATCTCTGTGTGTGGAGTAAAGGTGATGTAGGTTTTTTTTCTTTTTCTGGTTGTACATGAAATGCTGGTAAAAAAAAATAGCAAAACGGATTTATGTATTAAAATCCCCGGCCACAAGGAGTGACCATTTTGTTGATTCTTATACAGCTCGTTGAGTGCAGTCTTAGTAGCAGCGTCGGTTGGTGGTGGTAAATAGACAGCTACGAAAAATATAGATGAAAACTCTCTTGGTAGATAGTGTGGTCTGCAGCTTATCATGAGATACTCTATCTAATTTGAGCAATACCTCGAGACTACCTTATTATTAGACATCGCGCACCAGCTGTAATTGACAAATCGAGACAAATAGAGGCACCCTGATTTCATCCCCCTGTACTTCCTTATTTTCACATGCGAATGACAGGGATTTGGGCCTTGTCTGGGAGCAACATTATATCCTTTGCGGGAAAAAATTGTCCAGTTCGATGAGTAATCGCTGTTCTGATATCCAGAAGCTCTTTTCGGTCATAAGAGACGGTAGCATTAACATTATGAACAAAATAAGTTACCAACAATGCAAAAAACCACACAAAATAGCACAATTGGTTAGGAGCCCATACAACAGTAGCCATCCCCTGCGGCAGCATTCTTTCTAGATGGATACTGGTTTCTCTCTTAAAGGCTAATTCAGGTAGCTCTCTATCCTTTAGCCAAGCACCACATAAATATGGAATGTTCGTATCATACGACAATGAAATGTGTCACCATGGCAACGACGGTATAGTGCCGGTGTGATGTGCAGAGCGATGTAAGGATGAGGTCCATTAATCTGACTGGCTGGCTGAGATAGTGCCATCCCATTGATTGGCTGAGGCAAGGTGAGGCACGGAGCAATGAGGCACCTCTCCATGCATTGAGCTCCCTACAGTGTTAGAAAGCTGTCAGTCGGAACGGAGCTTGTCAGTGAGGAGGTGGGGGAGGGTTAGAGGACGACTTTTCAGTGAGGGGGTGTGGATGGAGGGGTGAATGGATGGATAAACAGATGGGGATGGAGCTTGTAAGAGTATTGTCATTCAGGGGCGTGAGGATGGAGGCTTGGAGTGAGGGATAGAGCCTATAGATAGGCAGCAGTAATTTCAGGGCTGTCTGCTTCACTAAATCATTGGTGCTGTGACATTGTCAGCTACCTTCACACATCTACACATCCTCTGTCCTACTTACAGACATAGGCCGCAGCCAAAATGGCGCCCTATTTCCTATATCTGGGCCCTGGTCAAAAGTAGTGCACTATATTGGGTCCGAGTGGCGCATCGGTCTAAGGCACTGTATTGCAGATGCTAGATGCACCACTTCAGACCCAGGTTCGATTCTGGGCTGTATCACAACCGGCCGTGATCGGGAGTCCCATACGGCGGCTCACAATTGGCCCAGCGTCGTCCGGGTTAGGGGAGAGTTTGGCCCGTGGTAGGCCGTCATTGTAAAGAAGAATGTGTTCATAACTGATTTGCCTAGTTAAGTAAAGGTTAGATTAAAAATGGTTGCCATTTGGGATGCAGTCTTACAGTTGCATGGCCATGAGGTAGACATGGCCATGCAAGGTAGGGTGATATGAAGCTGTGGCCTGCCTGAGAAAAATACTATTTTTCCACCCATTTCTCATCCTCTTCCTCCTTTCTCACTCTTGCGGTGCTTTAAGACTGGTGAAAATGAGAGAATAAAGGAAAAAGAGGAAAGTGAAGAAGAAGAACATTATGACATAATAATGAAGGGGCCTGGTTGAATCTAAAGTCATTAGCCTCCTCTCTGGCGGTGCCTTCCACTCTCCTGATTGAAAGTCCAGCTAGGAGCAGGAAGTCGCACTGTGGTCGAAAATTGAGGCCCCGCGGACCAGCGGTGGATGTGCTGTTTGACAGAGTGTCCGACTGAAACCCTGTTAAACACGGTCACCAAAGGAATAGGGATGGAAGGACGGAGGGTGTGTTTGTGTGCACCATCATTGTCCTCCCGTGTTCATCAATGCATTAGCATAAATATAATTATATTTCTACGCCCCGTTTGTCTATCTCTCTCCCTCTCTTACATGCACACACGCGCAAATACACACACACGCACACGCGCACACACACCCGCAAACACACACGCAGGACATCTTCCCAGGGCTTGACAATGTTTGACTCACACTGCGCTGGGGCTTTTTATAGATCTAGCAGTGTCATCCTCTTCATCCCCTCTGTGCACATTCATCAAGCCAGGAAATGAGATAGCATGACCTTCCATTTATGTGCCGTATAGAGACTTCCTGAGCCATGCTAATAATATACCTACAGTAGCCTACCTGAGAATAGTAATTAGGATTCATACAGTAGAGAGTGTATATAATGTTCTGGCTTCAGGCACCTGCAGCATACTGGTTTTATTTCAAGAATATGAGTGTATGAATCACATTTTTTCACTCCACATAAAATACACTGAGTGTACAAAATATTAAGCACACCTTCCTAATATTGAGTTGCACTCCCTTTTGCCCTCAGAACAGCCTCAATTTGTCGGGACATAGACTACAAGGTGTCTAAAGTGTTTCACATGTATGCTGGCCCATGTTGACTTCATTCTTGATACACATGGGAAACTGTTGAGTGTGAAAAACCCAGCAGCGTTGCAGTTCTTGACACACTCAGACTGGTGCGCCTGGCACCTACTACCATACCCCGTTCAAAGGCACTTAAGTATTTGGTCTTGTCCATATACCCTCTGAATGGCACACACACAATCCATGTCTCAATTGTCTCAAGGCTTAAAAATCCTTCTATAACGTGTCTCCTCCCATTCATCTACACCTGGACTCATCTGGTCAGTCTATATCATGGAAAGAATGTTCCTAATGGTTTGTACACTCAGTGTGTAGTCATATAGTAACATCTAGTCACTTATCTCAAACAGTCCATGCCCATCTAATTTACTTAAGTGCTTACATTCTTTACCGGTTTGTTATAGAGAAATGATTAAGAAACTTTCTTTAATGAGTTCTGTGTGCGTCCGCCCACGTTTAACAGTACATTGGATGGTAATGTTATAATGTTAATGTGTGGGGCGTGTCAGCGAGCAGATGGATTTTTGATGAGAGATAATAGAAGTAATGAAGGGACCATCATCTGAGCTGAGAGTCTGAATCAATCACGAGAGAGGGAGAGGGAGAGAGAGAGGGAATATCAATCCCTAGCAGATGTGGCCCACCTGTGAGACTGACATGTGTTATCTAAGTCATTATTCCTATCCTTCAGCTTCACTTGGTGTGACGATTGTAGGAGGGTTGTGTCATTTAGGAGTGGAACACACTGGAACACCGACATGGAACATACACACACACACACACATTCAGGCTCATTTCTAGCATCATCTTCACTGTTGTCAACCTGTACTGCTCTGAGAAGTTCGGGAGAAAGTTTTGAGTATATTTAAATGATGTAAAGGTTCCGCCTATCCCTGCTTGGATGTTCTGTACCTTGTTTGAGCTAGCTCCCTTCAGCCTGTGTCTGGTGTGAAAAGGTTGAGGTGTGTTTAAAAGACACATAATGAAGTTGGCATTTAAAGGCTAAAGGCATTTAAAGGCTGGGATGGGTACGTGTGCGACTAGACCGCCCTACCCACTTTTAATAGCCTGACATCGCCGATACAGAAACATTTTGATCTTATGCCCCAAGGATGATCGATTTCATCTGCTTGTGACACTTTTTGTTGTGGTTGCTTTCTGTGAAACATGAACCTTTGCCTGCTTGGGGTCAGTTTTTACAATTCAAACGCTTGTAATAGCAGTGTTTTAGTCCATACTAGATACATCAGACATGGGAGCAACAGACAGAAAACAGAGTGGCAGGGATCAAACGGCAACATCAACAAATCCAATCTAGCCAAACACTCCAATCAATTCAATTGACCGAGTGGGTGGAGCTGTTTCTGGTGTAAACATAGTGGAAATGGCCAGAAAACATTGTCTAACCCAGGTCTCGTTTTGCCAGTGTGTATTTAAGGTGATTACCTGCTTAAGTTTGTGTATTGGCCCTGATATTGTTAACCAGTATGGATCTGGTAAAGATCTCCAGCCCGATCAATGGGGCCAGAGTGTCAGATTAGCCTTCTGAATGGGTGATGCTCTGAAACAAGAGGATGGGAGGATGAATTAGAGCTATTAGTGTGACCTCTCACCTCCGACTCAATGATCTGTGGCTGAAAGTGAGCACTCCTCTTCCTTCCTCTCAGATGAATGTGTCCAGGTGGCCTCTTAGCTCTGAGAGCTCCCGTCTCAACACCCTGCTCTAGCATGGCCATGGCCCTGACTCTGGAAATGGCTCCACCCCTCTCTCTGGGTTTAATACTTTGGATTGGCCCTCACAGAGGCAGGCTCTGTTGCTAGGGAGGCTAAGAACTGAGGCGATGTGCACCAAAATGGCTCTCTGACTCTCTCCATCTTCCTTTGGATGAAGGAGTGACCGTTCTTTTCTCCATCCCTTCCTTCCTCCATTTATCTCACCTTCCTGCCTGTGCAACTCTACAGTGTTCTATTCAGCCGACTGTGACTAGTAATTTATCTCAAATCATGCCATTACACCTACAGGACTAACCACTCTGCGTGTGTGTGTGTGTGCGTGCGTGCGTGCATGAGTCCCATCTCAACAACCATCAAACAGCTGCTTCCCAGCTGCAAAGCCGGCGGTCACATGGCCAGCCAGACCTTATATCACATAGCTACATGCTCAATCTGACTAAAACACATCCGTGGCAACAGGTTTTCATTGTATGACGACTGGGGACTTCAAGTTCAAAGCCATCTCCCGCAGTGTTGCTCTGAAACAGGCACTGTTGTTGCGTTCCTTCCTGGAAACCCTTTCCCCCTCTTAGGTTATTTATCTGAGGTCTGTAGAGAGTGTGGGGGGGGGGGGGTGTTGGAGTCTAGCGCCACTTTGTACACGACCCACAGCCCGGGTACCATGGTACCACTGTTCACTGCTTTACCCCATGTAGCTAGGTTCTGCTTGCTATTGTGTGGGGGCAGTATAGGCCTGGCACCACAGCACCGCTGTTCACTAATTCACCCCATGTAGCAAGGCAGCTAGGTTCTGTTTGCTATTGTATTGTATGGGGAAGTGGGAGAGTAGGCCTGATGGTACCACTGCTCAGCCCATGCAGCTAGGTTCTGTTTGTTATTGTATGGTGCAGTGGGAGGTGTAGGCCACTGTGTCCATATCCATGGTACCACTGCTCACAGCTCACCCATGCAGTTAGGCAGTAAGGGTATGGTACCACTGCTCACAGCTCACCCATGCAGTAAGGGTATGGTACCACTGCTCACAGCTCACCCATGCAGTTAGGCAGTAAGGGTATGTATGGTACCACTGCTCACAGCTCACCCATGCAGTTAGGCAGTAAGGGTATGGTACCACTGCTCACAGCTCACCCATGCAGTAAGGGTATGGTACCACTGCTCACAGCTCACCCATGCAGTTAGGGCATGGTACCACTGCTCACAGCTCACCCATGCAGTTAGGGTATGGTACCACTGCTCACAGCTCACCCATGCAGTTAGGGTATGGTACCACTGCTCACAGCTCACCCATGCAGTTAGGGTATGGTACCACTGCTCACAGCTCACCCATGCAGTAAGGGTATGGTACCACTGCTCACAGCTCACCCATGCAGTAAGGGTATGGTACCACTGCTCACAGCTCACCCATGCAGTTAGGGCATGGTACCACTGCTCACAGCTCACCCATGCAGTTAGGGTATGGTACCACTGCTCACAGCTCACCCATGCAGTTAGGGTATGGTACCACTGCTCACAGCTCACCCATGCAGTTAGGGTATGGTACCACTGCTCACAGCTCACCCATGCAGTTAGGGTATGGTACCACTGCTCACAGCTCACCCATGCAGTTAGGGTATGGTACCACTGCTCACAGCTCACCCATGCAGTTAGGGTATGGTACCACTGCTCACAGCTCACCCATGCAGTAAGGGTATGGTACCACTGCTCACAGCTCACCCATGCAGTTAGGGTATGGTACCACTGCTCACAGCTCACCCATGCAGTTAGGGTATGGTACCACTGCTCACAGCTCACCCATGCAGTTAGGGTATGGTACCACTGCTCACAGCTCACCCATGCAGTTAGGGTATGGTACCACTGCTCACAGCTCACCCATGCAGTAAGGGTATGGTACCACTGCTCACAGCTCACCCATGCAGTTAGGGTATGGTACCACTGCTCACAGCTCACCCATGCAGTAAGGGTATGGTACCACTGCTCACAGCTCACCCATGCAGTAAGGGTATGGTACCACTGCTCACAGCTCACCCATGCAGTTAGGGTATGGTACCACTGCTCACAGCTCACCCATGCAGTTAAGGTATGGTACCACTGCTCACAGCTCACCCATGCAGTTAGGGTATGGTACCACTGCTCACAGCTCACCCATGCAGTTAGGCAGTAAGGGTATGTTTGTATTGTGGCTGGAGGGTATATAACCTAGGCCGGATTTACTTCTAACTGACAAAGGCTACAGTACTGGAGTTGAGGAGTTTGGATCCTGCTGCTGCCAGCAAACTGACGGGAACTGTGTGAGTGGGTCATATTGGGGCATTAGACTAAAGGGGCAGTTTCTAATTCAAACAAGCCCTTGTTAATAGTAACGGGAAGCACAGTCTGGCAAACATTAGCCATAATGAGGGGAATATTTATGTATTCATTTTATCTCCAAGTGACCTTGATTAAATGTCTACAGGATATGAGCGTGACTGACCGAACTGGCTCTTTTTCAGGCATCGTGATATTACAGTATGTTTATGTATCCCAAATGGCACCCTATTGCCCATATAGTGCACTCCCTTTGACACATGGGCCCTGGTCATAGGTAGTGCACTATAAAGGGAATGGGGTGCCATTTGGGATGCTGCCTATTTTCTGGTTCCTGAACTCCCCAAAACAAAAGCATTTTGTGTTTGCTTAGCTGATGTTTGTTGTGTGGGTTTCATGCACATTTTTTTGGGCCCGGATAGAGAGTCTGGAGTTTCTTGGCCATAACTTCAGTATTTCTGCATTAGTGGATCAGTAAATAACATATAATTGTGGTAATGAAGAAACCCTGCCGATTAATAACAGGATAATAGTAATCCCATTCTAGTAACAATGTCTTATCCGAGTAGATTTAAAGGCGAACTCAAAAAATATGCTCATGTCAGATAATCAAAAGAGCTTGTTATATGTCATTTGGCACCATCATTAAGGACTAAAAGTGAACAAAAATCTGTCATATCAGCCATAGTTACTGTTGAATGTCCCCTCCCTCCTAGCCTTCAGGCCTCCCCACAGCCTCTGTTCCCTCCTGCTCTGTGCTCTGACACTGACTGGCTAATGGTTCCAGACAAGTGTCAAAGGAAGTGTCTCAGTGATCTGTCGCTACGCTAACTAACACCTCCCACCATCCACTGCCCTTCTATAGTGACACACAGACACACACACACATCAGCAGGAAGTGATGTGCCAGCTTCCTATCCCAGAGCTCCCAGCTGTGAGGACACTGGGTTAAAAAGATGGCAGTATAGGGTCATACTCATTATGGTATAATGTAGCAAAGAAAATGACGCTTTCTTATTGGATTTCTATGTCAGGCAGTCCTTTCCTCTTTTAGCCCATTTTCTTATGTTTGGTGGCTAATGAACACGACCCAGGCATTAAAGTACTGCATGTGCCAGGCCTAGGCTGTTACTGCTCATTATAAATGAACAAGACAGCACAGACAGTGGCAGTTAAGTACCTGCTCTTGGAGCACGCTTCTCTGTTCTTTTATGTTCAAGCCCCAGTCGTTTCTCTCTTCCTCCCCGTTTCCTCTTTCTCAGCCTATTTTAGGAAATCAGAAGGCCTTTTCACTCGTTAACTATCTATCCACTCTGAGGCGATTGCTTTTTCTTCTTTCCTCATTGTTAACGCGGCAGCTGTAATTATTCACTGGGGGGCGGTTCTTGTCTCTGCCGCAACAGGTAGAGGGAATGTAATTTGTCATTTTCCTCTCATGCTAATTATCTAGACGACGAAAGCAGAAAAGCCATCGCTGCATTTCCCTGTTAATTATTCTCACCTTTCAAAGGGCCGGTCGTTGGGTCTGAGTCGTCCTGGCTACCTGTCCAGTGCTCGGCGTGTGTTTACCAGAAGGAAACAGAATGCCACTAAATGCTCCTCATCTGGAGAGCTCAGCACTTGTGTCAAGGGGTGCTGGATGGAATTGTTTCAGGCGGAGGAGGAGGAGGGAAGCGTGGCCAGGCATCCAATTAAAACCGCGTTCTCTGTGGACTGTGCTGCTCTGTAAAAAGCATGAAGGGGAAATTGGAACGCATTATAACAAGGCTGTTTGGCTTGAAATGTAAGGGAAGTGACAAAAGGGAGACTGTGTGTATGTGTCCGCTTGTTAGTGTCTGTGTGCGTGCGTGCGTGTATGTTGCATATGCTTATTTGTGCACGTGTGGTATGTGTATCCATATGTGAAAATGCAGCCAGGTCACCCATGATACAATTCAGTATTCAACGTTCATCCATGTCTGAGGACGTCGGGAGATGACGTGGAAGTCGGCCACTAGGGGCAGCATTGAGCGCTGTTACCAAGTAGGTTTTGGTTTTGCTATGGCGTTGTCAACGGGCACGGTGGATGGGCTTAAGCATCTGCCTCTGATTCCAAAAGTTGCCCATTTGAATCCAGTGATAGAAAGTTGTTTTTGAGATGTTTGTTTTAAGCCTATCCCTAACCTTAACCCTTACCTTAACCATTCAGAGTTCAGGGCTCCCGAGTGGCGCAGCGGTCTAAGGCACTGCATCTCAGTGCTAGAGGCGTCCCTACAGAACAATGGTTAGATTCCAGGCTGTATCACAACCGGATGTGAGCGTCGTCCAGGTTAGGGTTTGGCCGGGGTAGGCCGCCATTGTAAATAGGAATTTGTTCTTAACTGATTTGCCTAGTTAAATAAAGTTTTTATTTATTTTTATGCCTAAACTTAAGATTTCGGATGAATGTGTAATTCGGACGTGAGACTGAGAGGTACTTGGAATATGTCGGTCCGTAATAGACAGATTTAGATAAAGGTGTTTTGAAGCACACACTCTCTCTCCAATCCAGGCATGTCTGTACTTGTTATTAAAAGTGGATCTTTGAAGTGATGATGCAAGGTGGTGGTAACCAACTCCTCCATTAGAGGGAAGGGAAGTGAGGAGTGGCACGGGGCGATGCGTGCTGTGCTGTGGAAATGAGGATGGGCATGGGCTCGACTCTGACACTGGAACTGGAACTGGGAGGCTGGAATCCTGCACTGGTTGTTTCAGGCCTTGAGAAAAGACCAGAGGGGACAGAATGGGAAATACTGACTTGGACGGGAACAGACACCTGCTTTGTTCTGTGTGTGTTTTTCAATCAATATGAAGTATAGTGAAGCGGGCTTCTCTGTGTTGCGGAACACTGATCTACAACAACAAACATATATTAAGATGATATTGTTACTTAAAACACGTGATCATATTTAAAGAATGAAAAGGTTGCCTGCCTTGTCTCCCCAGAGCACACTGCATCCTCATACCTTAATGAACAGACTCACACAAACACACCTACCCACCGACACACTCCTCCCTCCTTACTGGGAGATGCATATTCTGTTTAAGAAACTAAGGGGTCGTTTGGTGTTGTGTTAATCACCTTGGCATTAGTTCCCAGGCTGATTTGATTAGTTCCTGTTAAGTTTAACTAACTTCCCATATCTGAGGGCCCGGGGGTAACTCCTAGACCTGAATTACACAGAGAATTCAATTATACCGTGTCCCTTTTGGGCCGGTGGTGGTCCCTCCTATCCAACAGACAAGGCTTTGGGTTGTATTAAAAACAGCTAAACATGTTAAAAACGACTTTGACTTTTCAGTGTAGTATGAACACCATCATTAAAAGAGGCTTGAGAAAAGAGTCAAATGAGAAGTAGTCCCCTATATACACATCAGTGAGACAGCTATTATAAATGAATCTTCTGTGAAATTCATCAGAACTCACGTTTAGCCAAATGAGATCCAGCCAACATAATTTAATTTGTCATTGCAAGTTGTCATTCATTTCTGTGAAATCCATTTGTCATGTAATAAAATGCATTTCAGAGTACTGTTGGGAGAGGGCCAGGGTAAATATCCCCCCCCCCTCTGTAATTACCTGCAATTGCTCTTAAGCTACTAAATTTGCAAAATGACCCTGTGATAATGGAAACAAATGTACTTTCAGCAACGTACATAGGAAGTCATGGATTTTGTGTTATTTTTACCCTCTCAGATGCTTTTTTGTAATGGTAAGCATATGTGTAGTTCTGGTTTTGTTATTTTTTGTTATATCTGCCTGAATATATGGCTACGTCTGAAAAAGTGATATCCTATTCCCTGGGTCATAGTCTCATAAGGTAAAAAGTAACACACTTTGTTGGGAATAGGGTGCCATTTCGGACCAAGCCTATAGTGGTGAATTGTAACGGCTCTTCTTCAGGAAATGGATATCCTCCTGCTCAGTGAGTGGTGGTTAGGCTGTAGATTGCACCGCTGACCCTGACTCTGAGATGAACTGATAAGTGGCCTCTCTCCTCTCCTCTGCAGCACAGTGAAGCCTTAGCTCGGCCTGGGAGAATACAGATCAGTGTGTGTGTGTGTGTGTGTGTGTGTGTGTGTGTGTGTGTGTGTGTGTGTGCTCTGTCCTTGGACAGGAGAAGGGGACTTGATCATAATAACACGATGGGACTGGGACACTTGTTTTCTGTCTAGAACAATGGCTTTTCTCATGTGGGATGGAATACTGAAATGGGAGAACTAACCCAGGTCTTTTGGATGTACGAAATGTCTGGTTCCATGGCATCTTACTATAATGTCCCTAATGTGAACTAATTCCCTTGATCAATGTTGGTGTAACTTAGCTAGCTAGCTTGTTCCGCTGAACTGAAACAGTGCATGTCTAATGTGCTCCCTCCTCTCTCCTTCACTCTGGTCACACACAGGTAACTACCAGCTGTCTCCGACTGTGAACATGCCCCAGGACGACACCGTCATGATCGAAGATGATAGGCCACCTGTGATCCCCGCCCACATGTCTGACCAATCATCCTCCAGCTCCCACGATGACATGGGCTTTGCTGCAGATAACCCAGTGACTTGGGCTCAGGACGTGCCAAACCAAAATGAGTGGTGAGAGAAAGAGATGACATTTTACACCCCAGCAAGGTTTTCTTTACTTTTTGGCTGTAGCACCCACTGTCTGATTGAATTATTGATATCATGATGTTCTTGAAAGATGCCCTTTGTGTCTAGATTCCGTGTGTTATGGAACATTTCGTATGTGGGGAGCGTTAGGGCATGAGAAAGTGATATCTGACACTATTCTTTTAGTGTAGTCAAGTGTCTGTGTGCCTGTGCTTGAGTGTGTGCGTGCATGTGTGTGCGCACGTGGCCTTGTGTGTCTGTGTGTGCGGGCGCGCGTGCACACACCTTCATGACTGTGTGTATGTGCGTGTGCGTGTGTGCGTGCACGTGTTTGCCTTTGTGAGTGTTTAATAATGGATGTGACCTAGAAGGAATATGGAAGATGGTTGAGTTAAACATCTCTCTGGGGTCCTAGCCAGTCCTCTTTCTTCCCCAGGGTGTCTCACACTTCCCCCTGGTTTGGCCTTCTAGAACATCTTGAGCAGCTAGTATTAAATATGGAACCAGGGGCTCAGCAGCCCAATGACGGGCAGGGGCCATGAGTCCTCTGGGACCGTACACTCAATTCAATGGTGCCTTACCTAGTGGTTCTGCAGTTTTATGAGGAAAATTGGGCTCCAGTGTCTCTGGCTCAGTGTAAACAATGTAGGTATATATAATGCTTCTGTATAGAAACCCTGATCGTACATATGAAAGCGTGAATGGTATTTATTGATTACAGTGTTCAGCTACAGGAATTGGTGGTGGCATTTAAGTAGGTTTGCAAAGCTACTGGTAATTTACCAAAGTGACCAGAATATTCAGTAACTAACAGGTAATCTATAGCAATCTATGGTGACTTTGGTAATTTATACAAAAAAATGCATCTATAGTAAACATTTTATATGTATGTGTTCATATTGAGTTTTTAGTGGATGGACCATATCTTTCAAGAGAAAATAGACTAATTAATGAAAAAAACATCTAATCGTCAAATGGCATTATTTTCAATTAATTCTCCCAACTATTGACTTTTTTCACAACTGCCACCAGTTTGGCACCAAAACAAATAAATTGACAGAGTAAAATAAACAAGTGTGTTCAAACATAGTTCATGCTGAAACCCTCATATTAAACACATTCACTAAATGGATGGTTTATATTTAGGGTGATGTTTTACAGCATTTAGGATGTTTTACCGTTGTGTCATTCTATTTTTTATCTTAAATCATCTTATTTGAATATTTGATATATTGTACTTGTGATTAGAACACACAGAGGGCAAGATATACTGTAATTACAGACATGTATTGATCATCTGAATTACCCCAAAGGGCCACTAGATGTCTTGTAATAAATTACATATAATCCTTGAGTTAGCAAGATTCTGGTAGTTTACTGGTAAAACTTCAAAAGTTTCCAGTAATATACCCTCCCTTTGCAACCCTACATTTAAGTATAATATCTTTTTTTATGACTGTCCATGACAGATGTTTGTACCAGGACTCACATCCGGCCTCCTAGAGACCGTATCAAGATACACTATTTTCTTTCCTTTATCTCGATTGGTCAGGCAAGATCATGTGAAACATATTGCAATATGCTATTGGACAGTACAGCAACACAGTGATTGACTAGCAGGGAAGAGTTATTCTATTAGTCAGAGATTCCATTCTGCTGGAAGGAAGGAGAAGCCTGGTCAATCTCTCTCTCTGTTTTTAGTATTTTTATTTTAATCCCCCAAGAGACATACCTCCATATTTCCTCTCCATCTCTCTCTCTCTCTCCTCCATCTCTGTCTCTCTCACTCCCTCCCTCCCATCTCTCTCTCTCTCTCTCCCTCATATCTCTCTCTTCCCTCTCCCTCTTTCCCATCCATCTCTCTCTCTCTCCCTCCCATCTCTCTCTCTCTCCCTCCCTCTCTCTCTCTCTCTCTCTCTCCTCCATCTCTCTCCCTCTCTCCCCCATCTCTATCCCTCATATCTCTCTCTTCCCTCTCCCTCTTTCCCATCCATCTCTCTCTCTCTCCCTCCCCATCTCTCTCTCTCCCCACCTCTCTCTCTCCATCTCTCTCACTCCCATCTCTCTCTCTCCCATCTCTCGCTCTCATGCTCTCCCCCATCGCTCTCTCTCTCTCTCTCCCCCCATCGCTCTCTCTCTCTCTCTTTGATTTATTATGAATGAGTAGCTTTAAGTTTGCATGTCTGTTGGTTGTGTGATGTCTGAGTTTTGTCATTGTGGATTAGGGCCACAGCACATGCTATTACAACACTCAAGCTTTCTCACACGCTCTCTCTTTCTCTCTCTCCCTCTTTCCTTTCTCTATCTCTCTATCTCCCACATGCACGTGCACACACACACACACACACACACACACACACACACAGTGTACCACTGCCTTGGGTTATTTTGAATTATTCATATCTCAGAAGCCCAGTACGCACGCCACACACACATTCTCACACACTCCCTCCACAGTCCCACAGCTGCTCAAATACGCGCGCGCACACACACACACACAAAAGACTCTTTCTCTCTGACACATACACAGACACGGGCGCTCACACACGTCATACCGTGGTAATAGCAGTGCTTAGACTGTAGGATCTGGGTCAGCCATGACCCCATTTTCTTAGAATTGTTGGTTTTTAATTAAGCTGCACGCCACATCCAACCAGGCCCTGGAATCATTGAATATGCGTTATGTGGAGCTGTGAAAGACTCACCTCCGACCCGTGTGCGAGTATGAGATGTGTGTTTCTCGAGCCGTAGCTCTGCACTACACAGCACCAGGGTTACACACCTTAGTGCATACATAATGGCACTGTCTTTTCCCCCATATGAAACCTTGTAGTCTGTATTTTCCTTCATTTTGCTCAAACATGGTCATAGTGTGAGCTGAGTACAGTGCATCAAATGGCTGGCCACAAGATAAATTGTTCTTTTGCAGGCAAAGAAAACCCCATCTCACACGAGACACATTATTACAGCGACCTAGTTTTCCAAGAGATGCAGGAGCAATCTAGTTTTGTGCGTGTGTGTGTGTGTGTCTTTTGTTTGTGTTTGTGTTGCAGGAACATGTTGTGGGTGGAATGAGCGCTCTCCTATTGTTACAGCTGTATAGTTTCTACTGAAGACAAGGGATTGAAATTGTACCAGCCAAAAGAATCCCAGAAAACATCAATTGAAAATGGTATGCACGACGATCCAGGACAGACACAGGCATAACCCATAACCTCCGTCTCTTTTTACCCCCCCCTCACCACTCCTCAATCACAATATCATATCAAAAGCCAAACAGGCCTACATTCACATTTGAGTCGTTAGCAATTTAGCAAATGCTCTTATCCAGAGCGACTTAGTGAGAGCATTCATGTACACACTTTTCATACTTAATGGTTTTTTAATAACACGTACCACTTCCTGATTATCTCAGTGATTTACAGTACAAGGTACGGAGGCATTTATTCAAATAAATCTGCTCTGATACTATGGGACAGCCTTGCTAATGTGAATGGAATGTGTGGTGGTGGAGAGCACGGGAAGGTACAGGAATGGAGGCCTGAAGGAACGGTGAACTATAGGAACTTGCTTAAGCTGACGTTAGTTCAACATGATGCATATGTTTAGTGTTCGTTCTGATCTCCTACACATAAACTATGATCAACTGTATTGGAGAGCAGTTACAGGGGCACCTGCAATTCCTCGTAATGTGGTAGTAGCTCTTGGAATGAACTACAGGCCTATATTCCCCCTTGACGTTCCCTTCTCTAAGCAGATGTCAAAGGAGATGGATGCTTGTTATTACTTTCCAGATTAGCCACTCTACCACCCTGTTACTGGAACCAAAGTGGGTCGTTTTAGTCCTCCTACAGAGGCTAAGGCTGCTTCCCAAATGACACACTAGTTCCTATATTGTGCACTACTTATGACCAGGGCCCTGGTAAAAAAGAAATGTGCCATTTGGGACAGATCCTCAATGTAATGGGGGTGGATGTTAGGGTGGGCCTGCGCTGCCATCTTAGTCATTTACATCCACTACCATGCCCCTCTGGCTCGACTAGGGCCAGGGACCGTCTTACCCACCAGCCCAATTGAAACCCAGAGTTTGTAATAAGAAGGCTATGGAGAAAACATGTACTTTTAGCATGTTGAGTTGTAGTGAACGTTTAGCCTTTTAGAAGTAGACATTAATGGATGTCTATTTTCATAATGCTCTGATTCATAGAATGATTGTGAATTTCCATTGAAAAATGAAATTGAAAAATGGCCACTCTACTCTGACTCATAGATGTGTGCCTTTGCTCTTGCAATAATGACTAGCAATTATGAAATGACTGATGGGAAAACCTCTTTGGCCAGAGAACCATTAGAGAGATGACAGGTTAGTATGGTCACTTCAGGCCAAATAGGGAGAGGAAAAGATACTGCAAATTTGGAAAATTTGTCCTTAGTCCACCTAACACCCAATACCTGTAACATTTACTGTGAAAGTTATTTATCTGCTTTATTTTTCTGTTCTTACTATTGTCCAAACTACATCAGTATTTATCTTTCCTCATATAATTGTCCTATGCTTCATTGATCTTGCATCCAGTTCTCCTTTCCAAACAGAACGAGATGTTCTCATTTGTCGTACCACATCTTAACAGGAGTCACAAACCTCCCCCTTTTGTGTGAGGGAACAGTGTCTGCGAAACAGTAACTGAAAATTGCTTGCATACAAAGTGCCAAATAAAGGTGTTTTTCCTTTGAAGCTGCATTTATGTTCTCTCACTCATTCTCTAACTCGCTCTCTCTCTCTCTCTCTCTCTCTCTCTCCACCGCTCTTCTCTCTCTCACACTCTCTCTTTCTCTAACTCTCTCTCCACCTCTTCTCTCTCTCCACATCTCTTCTCTCTCTCCGCCTCTCTTCTCTCTCTCCACCGCTCTTCTCTCTCTCACACTCTCTCTTTCTCTAACTTTCTCTCTCTCCACCTCTCTTCTCTCGCTCTACCTCTCCTATCTCGCCACCTCTCCTCTCTCTCTCCACCTCTCTTCTCTTTCTCTAACTCTCTCTCCCCCTCTCCTCTCTCTCTCTCCCAAACTATATCACTTCTCTCCTCCCCTCCTCTCCTTTTCTCACACAGCAGCCTCACCTAGTTCTCCTCATTGAGCTGCTGGAGGTGTAAGTTAAGTTAACACTGTTCATATGATGCTCCCTTTACAGAGAGTGAGGTAACTACTGTATGCAAACGTGTCTGCAGGTGTTCTGATCAGAACACTGATCAGAACACCGGCATGTGTTACACAACAGTAGAGAGAGTCAGAAACTATCTACTTAGCCTGCAGCGCTAAGATAGTTCCCTGCCTAGATATCACCACAGCACAGCATAGAAGGAGCACAGTATCATTGGACTGGAGCGAAACAGAAATTGAGACCAAAAAAAATGTGTGTTAGTATTCTTATTATTATTAATAGTAGTAGTATTCCCCAAATGTATAATCTGGGTTGATATCCCTTACACTATTAAATAGTAAAAGCATTAATCGCGAAGGGTTTTCTCACCCTCCCTCGCTCACCTAACGTTAATTTGAAATCCCACATTCTAGCTCACCTAGCGTTCATTTGAATACCCACATATTAGCTCACCTAGCGTTCATTTGAAATCTCACATTCTAGCTCACCTAGCGTTCATTTGAATACCCACATTCTAGCTCACCTAGCGTTCATTTGATTACCCACATTCTAGCTCACCTAGCGTTCATTTGATTACCCACATTCTAGCTCACCTAGCGTTCATTTGAAATCCCACATTCTAGCTCACCTAGCGTTCATTTGAAATCCCACATTCTAGCTCACCTAGCGTTCATTTGAAATCCCACATTCTAGCTCACCTAGCATTCATTTGATTACCCACATTCTAGCTCACCTAGCGTTCATTTGAATACCCACATTCTAGCTCACCTAGCGTTCATTTGAATACCCACATTCTAGCTCACCTAGCGTTCATTTGAATACCCACATTTTAGCTCACCTAGCGTTCATTTTATTACCCACATTCTAGCTCACCTAGCGTTCATTTGAATACCCACATTCTAGCTCACCTGGCGTTCATTTGAATACCCACATTCTAGCTCACCTAGCATTCATTTGAATACCCACATTCTAGCTCACCTAGCGTTCATTTGAAATCTCACATTCTAGCTCACCTAGCGTTCATTTGAATACCCACATTCTAGCTCACCTAGCGTTCATTTGATTACCCACATTCTAGCTCACCTAGCGTTCATTTGATTACCCACATTCTAGCCCACCTAGCGTTCATTTGATTACCCACATTCTAGCTCACCTAGCATTCATTTGAATACCCACATTCTAGCTCACCTAGCGTTCATTTGAAATCCCACATTCTAGCTCACCTAGCGTTCATTTGAAATCCCACATTCTAGCTCACCTAGCGTTCATTTGAAATCCCACATTCTAGCTCACCTAGCGTTCATTTGAAATCCCACATTCTAGCTCACCTAGCATTCATTTGATTACCCACATTCTAGCTCACCTAGCGTTCATTTGAATACCCACATTCTAGCTCACCTAGCGTTCATTTGAAATCCCACATTCTAGCTCACCTAGCGTTCATTTGAAATCCCACATTCTAGCTCACCTAGCGTTCATTTTATTACCCACATTCTAGCTCACCTAGCGTTCATTTGAATACCCACATTCTAGCTCACCTAGCGTTCATTTGAATACTCACATTTTAGCTCACCTAGCATTCATTTGAATACCCACATTCTAGCTCACCTAGCGTTCATTTGAATACCCACATTCTAGCTCACCTAGCGTTCATTTGAATACCCACATTCTTAGGATCATTGTTATCTTACACCTTCACAAAGGCTGCTCTGCTCCCCTCAGAAGGCCTGTGTGTGAGAGCATTTTGGTCTCCGAGCATTTTATATTATTATGTACGTAAATCCGAGGGATCTCATTTAGTATGATATGTTAAGTTTTGTATGGTATGTATTAATCTGTGGATGTCCATCACCCATTTCATAAGTTAAGTTATGGAATACAATAAGTATTATATGTTCAGAATTTGCAAAATGTACAATATGTTACGAATTTTCAAAAAGTATGATATGTTACAAATTCCAACTAGGTTACTAGGTGGCTAATGTTAGTTAGCTGGCTAACGTTATCTAGGCTAGGGGTTAGGGTTAGGAGTTAAGCTTAGGGTTAAGTTTAGGAGTTAGCTAAAAGGGTTAAGGTTAGGGTTAGGGGAATGGTTAGCTAACATACTAATAAGTTGCAAAGTAGCTAAAAAGTAGTAAGTAGTTGAAAAGTTGCTAATTAGCTAAAAGTTGTGATGAGATTCAAACTCACAACCTTTGGGTTGCTATATTTTGCGTTATACACCCACCCATCCAACCCGACCAACACCACTACTTTTGTTTTTGCCTTAAGTAACCATCTGCCTTATGTAACCATCCCAAACATAAGATATCGTACGTATTTTTGTATCCCGGATTTACATTTCCTATGTTACGTGTAGTCTATGAGACCAGGCTGGTGAGAGAAACGGTGTAATGAGAGAAGAGAAGGGTGTGGGCTGGATGTAGATCTGGATGGCTTCTCTCTCTCTCTCTCTCTCTCTCTCTCTCTCTCTCTCTCTTACATTACGCTGCTTTGATCTGACGCATGCCTCACTATCTCTGAAGGAGTAATCACCTCCCCCTTTGAACAGGCAGGAGACTCAGAGACACAGAGAGACGGAGACAGACCAGAGCCCCATCTCTACTAAGACAGGTGAAGAGAGGAGACCGTTAGGAGAGAGAAGAAGAGAGGGAGTAATGATTGGGAGAGGGAATATATTGTGAGAGAGAGAGAGAGAGACTGATTCAATATTTGTCTAGAGGTTTGAAAATGTGTATGTTAACACTTTCCATGCCTTTTTACTTATATTTAATTGCTATACAATGGGCAGGAGAGAGCGCAACAAGAATGAAACGTTCATCCATGTTTCTCAAGCGGAACCAGAGGCAGATGCTTACACCCATCCGACTTCCCCATCCACAACGTTGAAACCTACTTGATGGTAACGGCGCTCACTGTTGCCTGTAGTGGCTTGTTTCCACGTCATCTCCCGATGTCCTCAGACATGGATATACTGACTTACAGTACCAGTCAAAAGTTTGGACACACCTACTGTTTCAACGTTTTTCTTTATTTGACTATTTTCTACATTGTAGAATAATAGTGAAGACATCAAAACTATGAAATAACATGTATTGAATCATGTAGTAACCAAAAAAAGTGTTAAACAAATAGATTGAGATTCTTCATAGGAGCCACCCTTTGGCTCGATGACAGCTTTGCGCACTCTTGGACTTCTCTCAACCAGCTTCACCTGGAATGCTTTTCCAATAGACTTGAAGGAGAGCCCATATATGCTGAGCACTTGTTGGCTACTTTTCAACTCATCCCAAACCATCTCAATTGGGTTGAGGTCAGGTGATTGTGGAGGCCAGGTCATCTGATGCAGCACTCCATCACTTTCCATCTTGGTCAAATATCCTTTACACAGCCTGGAGGTGTTGTCCTGTTGACAAACAAATGATAGTCCCACTAAGCGCAAACCAGATGGGATGGCGTATTGCTGCAGAATGCTGTGGTAGCCATGCTGGTTAAGTGTGCCTTGAAATGTAAATAAATCACAGTCAGTGTCACCAGCAAAGCACCATCACACCTCCTGCTCCATGCTTCGTGGTGGGAACCACACATGCAGAGATCATCCATTCACCATTCTCTACATCTCACAAAGATACAAATTTGGACTCATCAGACCAAAGGACAGATTTCCACCGGTCTAATGTCCATTGCTCGTGTTTCTTGGCCCAAGCAATTCGACCGTGAATGCCTGATTCATGCAGTCTTCTCTGAAGTTGATGTTGAGATGTGTCTGTTACTTGAACTCTGTGAAGCATTTATTTGCGCTGCAATTTCTTAGGCTGGTTACTCGAATTAACTTGTCCTCTGCTGCAGAGGTAACTCTGGGTCTTCCTTTCTTGTGGTGGTCCTCATGACTCAGTTTCATCATAGTGCTTGATCCTTTTTGCGACTGCACTTGGAGAAACTTCTTGAAATGTTCCGTATTGACTGACCTTCATGTCTTAAAGTAATGATGAACTGTCAATTGTCTTTGCTTATTTGAGCTGTTATTGCCATAATATGGACTTGGTCTTTTACCAAATAGGGCTATCTTCTGTATACCACCCCTACCTTGTCACAACACAACTGATTGGCTCAAACGCATTCACTTTTAACAACGCACACCTGTTAATTGAAATGCATTCCAGATGACTTCCTCATGAAGCTGGTTGAGAAAATGCCAAGAGTGTGCAAGGCTGTTATCAAGGCAAAGGGTGGCAACTTTGAAGAATCTAAAATCTAAAATATATTTTGATTTGTTTAACACTTTTTTTTTTGGTTACTACATGATTCCATATGTGTTATTTCATAGTTTTGATGTTTTCATTATTTTTCTACAATGTAGAAAATAAGAAAAATAAAGAAAAACCCTGCAATGATTAGGTGTGTCCAAACTGTTGACTGGTACTGTGTATCACAGGTGACTTGCATGGAGACAAAGGGTGTGTGCTCAGTTGGAGACAGTTCCCCAGTTTCACCACTAGGAGTGCTCTCAGATGGGTACAGTCAGTCAGTTTGCCCGTTTCACCACTAGGAGTGCTCTGAGCTGAGCAGCGGTAGGGTTGTCTTCATAGTATGGATGCAGCAGTGGTGGATTTAATTGACATGGTGCAGGAGAACAGTCAGCTCTGATTAACTCCTGGGTTTGTCCTCAGGTGAAAGAGAGGAAGGGATAAAGGGGGTGGAGAGTGAGAAGGAATGAGATTGAGAGAAAGAGTGAAAGCAGTAGACCGTTTTCCCCTCCTTTGTGAGATGTCACAGTGGAGACATAATTCCTGGGACAGCTCTGACAGTCTGACGGACTAGGAGAAGCTTACTCACAAAACATACACACACACACACACACACATACACACACACACACACACACACACACACACACACACACACACACACACACACACATACACATACACACACACACACATCATTCTACCCACGTGTATTGTTAGGTACACATACCACATATTAACATAGAAATTAGTAATTATTGGCCAGAAATGAAAGCTGAACCACAGAACATAAGAACAACCTCCTTTACACATACACAACCTTTGAACTAAAGCCTTGGACATCTTTCCTTTTGTTGAAGTTATTTAGTACCAGTGCTTGTTATGTAGGCCTACACTAAAAAGTGCTGGGTTAAAGACCAGAATATGTTGGGTTATTTTGACACAGCCAATTGGTTCACAAACAACCGATTGTTTTCTTTAAGTTGGGTTGTTGATGCTGGGTTATTGAGCTATGATCCACCGGGTCAGATTAGAAGACAAGGGGTGTGGCGTTCATATAGTTATTTTTGGCCACCCGTGAGAGTAAATGTCATCCAGGTTCATCTGTTCTGTTATATTGACAACAAATGTTAAGGTTGAGCACTGACACTTTTGTAGCTTTAAAGATGCATTATGAAGAAATTGATCCGCCATTTCCTCGTTTACTGAAATGTGAATAGTTTGCCTAATTTCAGGTTGTGACAAAACACGAAAGTATTGTGTAGAGAATCATTGTACCGTCGAAAGTAAAATTACAGATGGCTCTCATCGGTGGATTCCACTTCAATTGCGCTGCTTTCATGTGTCCCGTTTACAGCGCACAGCGGAGGGAAAGTGTACCGACACATGCCACAGTCTTAGCTAGGTTACTAAAATGTTGCAGTTTGGCAACATTTGGTTTTTAAAGCTTGACAATAATTAACCAAATAACAAAACCTGCAACATAACATCATACAAAGGAGAAACATGTTGGCCTATTACAGCAACATTTGAGCAGTAGCCTAGACTGGCTACTCAACTACAATACATTTTGAGTGCACCATACACTAATGCTGCATTCAATCGCACCAGTGAGCCATGCAGTGTTTTAAGTCTACAACAACCTATACAGTAGCTCCGTTTTTTGTTATTTGGAGTTATTAAATACTCTTTGATTAGGGCCGCAGCATACTATGTACATCTGCAAGCATAGCAGCGATGGCTGGGCAAATATTATATATCTCTTCTTTTGTCTTAATATGTTAAAATGTTATGCTCAGCATCCTATGTTCAGTGCCTTCAGGAAGTATTCACACCCCTTGACTTATTCCACATATTGTTGCGTTCCCGGCGGAATTCAAAATGGATTCAATTGATTTCTTCTCATCTACACACCCATCTACATGCCTCATAATGACAAAGTAGCATTTTTTGTTGTTGAATTTTTTTTGCATGTTTATCGAAAATGAAATACAGAAATATCTCACCCCTGGGTCAATACTTTGTAGAAGCCCCTTTGGCAGCGATTCCAGCTGTGAGTCTTTCTAGGTAAGTCTCTAAGAGCTTTCCACACCTGGATTGTGAAACATTATTATTTTCAAAATAATTAAGCGCTTTCAAATTCTTTCTTGAACATTGCTAGGCAACGATTTTCAGGTCTTGACATACATTTTCAAGTAGATTTAAGTCAAAACTGTAACTTGGACACTCAGGAACATTCATTGTATTCTTGGCAAGCAAATCCAGTGTAGATTTGTCCTGGTGTTTTGGGTTATTGTCCTGTTGAAAGGTGAATTAATCTCACAGTGTCTGGTGGAAATCTGACTGAACCAGATTTTCCTCTAGGATTTTGCCTGTGCTTAGCTACATTCAATTTGTATTTTTTTATCCTGAAGAACATCCCAGGCCTTAATGATTACAATCATACCCATAACATGCAGCCACCAAACATGCTTTTTGTTACTCAGAATATTTGCCCGAACATAACACTTTGTCAGGACAGGCTAGTGCCTTCAGGATGCATGTTTTGGAATATTTGTATTTTGTACAGGCTTCCTTCTGTTCACTCTGTCAATTAGGTTAGTATTCTGGCGTAACTGCAATGTTGTTGATCTATCCTCAGTTTTTTCCTATCACAGCCATTAAACTGTGAATGTTTTAAAGTCACCATTGGCCGTGGTAAAATCCCTGAGCGGTTTCCTTCCTGTCCGGCAACTGCGTTGGGAATGACGCCTGTATCTTTGTAGTGACTGGGTGTAGTGATACACCATCCAAAGTGTAATTAATAACTTCACCATGCTCAAATGGATATTTGTATGTTTTATTTTTTAAATATTCAGGCTGTAATACAACAAAATGTGGAAAAAGAAGGGGTGTGAATACTTTATGAAGGCACATAAGTGGACGGTATAAAAATCTGGCTTGCAATTTCATAGTATTTTCAATTATAGCCCGTGCGCTGAATGAGTTTGACACCCCTGGGCTAGCGTATTTTTTTTTATGTCGCTAGCTATTTATTTAGCAAGCTAAAAACACAGAGCCTAACCTTAGCTAGCTGCTGGGAGGATGTCATGTCATTGGAGAAGTGGGTGAGTACCGAGTTTTCCCCCTCATATCGCTTTTCGTAGGCTACTGCTAGGACTAGCATGTTTTGACGGGCAAGCTGCAGAAGGACGAGCAGGCGACTATTCCTTCACGTTCATCAGTGCAATGTTCCCTCATTAGATTTGAGCTCATCTCACTCTGGCTAGCATTAGTTTTTGATCTTGTTGATGTGCATAACTGAGGGAGAGAGCGTCTACCTTTTCATGGTTGTTTGATCAATAGGACTGTAAAGTTCCCAAATGTAAGAGGACTGCCGTCATATTTGCAGAAATATTTTGTGGTTTTGGAGAATGCGTTCTAATGATCTAAAGTCGCGCAGTTGCTACTGTCTGTAGAGACACAGTCCAGTTCAAAGTGAATGATGGCAGGCCCGGGTGGCAAACGGCTTGTTTGCCTACTGTTGCTCTGATTGGCTATGGCGCACCAGTCTCCGTAGACTCCTGTCCTGGACAAGACAGATGTTTTATTTACTCAGTGTCTACTGCAGTGGCCGCTTTCCCACTCTATATTGCTATCGAATTTTCACAAATGCCTTACTATGCATAATTCCCAAACATTCTGTAAATGTATGAAAATGTCAAAATGACCATATCTAAGTGCTCTCTTGTCAGAAAATGAAAAACAAAGGTATCATGCTCTTCCCAGGGGTGTATATGAACAGATTTTAATAAGATGTTATGTTGTTAAAATGCTGTCAGTTCCGCTTTATGCCTATCCCAATGTAAGGAAAATAGATCAACAAACTTAATATGATGAACATGAATGACATTTATTCTCATGGGTGGCTAAAAATAACGAATTGAATGCCATGCCCCCAATAGGCCATACCTTTGGATTACTCAAACATGGATTAATTTAACTATTAGTTGGCTTTTTATTCACTTTCATGCTGGGTTGAGCCAGCAGATGGGTATTTTTTTATGTAATCCATAGGTTATTTTCAGGATGTGTGGCCTATTGGGGGCGTGGCTTTCAGACAGGTATTTTTGGCCACCTGTGAGAGCAAATATAATTCCTGTTCATCATGTTATGTTTCTACACTGCAAACAAAAATATCCTTAAATATTTTAATATACAATTAATTACATTATTATTGAAATACCATCAAGTGGCAACTATCCCAACATTGGGCTCCACATAGGCACTTGAGGAAATCAATTTGTGTAAGCTTCGTTACGCTACAAAAGTCCCCGTGCTAAACCTTAACAAATGAACCGGAATAATATTTGCTCTCATGGGTGGCCAAAAAGAACTATCTGAAAGCCACGCTCCTACTATGCCACGCCTCCAGTCTTCTGATCTGACCCGTTGGATCATAGATAAATAACCCAACTAAATGACCCAACTGGCTGTGACAAAAATAACCCAGTGTGTTCTGTGCACTACCCAGCAATGCGTTGTTTTTTAACCTATCATTTTTTTGTGTGTTCTCTAAGTGTGCATGTATTATTGTCCATATGGTTATTAGCATAACTTGCCAACATCAGTGTAAACAGCCATCTCTGCTTCCATTTTTGAGTGTGTGTGTGTCTGACTGTTTTAATTACAGTCTATATCTTCCTTAAATGCTAATAGTCTCCTCTTGGTTTCTGAATTTGAATATTAACCAGGACTCACATCATGTCATACATGCTGCTGTTTCCCCCGCTGTTGGTGTGTGGTGAATCTCTGCGGGCACTATGCCAACACCCCCTCTCTTCTACACACATGCATCACACACAAACCTTACACACATCAACCTCCTCCTATCTCAACCCCCACTGTTCCCTCCTGTTCCATTCACTCGAGTGGAAAAGTCACTCCACCCAAACTCAATTAAAGCACACAAACACAAAACGGAGGGGAAAATGAGAGAGAGAGAGCACAACACTAGAGTCGTAAGACAAACAGAGAAAGTCATCTTAATTGCTCCCGCTCTGCTCCTCCCTGGCTTCATTATGGGCAGAAAAGATTGCTGCAAGACACAGGTGTTCCAGCTACCAGCTCCTCTGTGATTCTTGTTGCTGAAAAATGATGTGTGCCACTAGATAGAACGCACAGGGAGAGAGATGGGAGGGGGGAGCAAGAGAAAGCTTGTGTGTGTGTGTGTGTGTGTGTGTGTGTGTGTGTAAGAGAGAGAGCGAGCTAGAAAGAGAGAGGAAGCGAAAGAGACAATATAAAGACGGAGGGGGAGAGCGAAGGGGAGGGTAAAGAACATAGTGGAGAACAGTGTAAGTAGACCTCTCTCCTTGTTGTTACCCTCTTCTGAAGGAACTCCCCCCCCCTCGCCAATAAGTCAACATAAATTATGTGTGTCGGCTCCCACAGAGCCTTGTCTTGTCTATGGCGAGTAACATTACATGACTCCGAGCCAGGCAGCACAATGTGTATTGAATCAAAATAAGAGGACAAAATCCAAGCACCATTTAAAAAAGAACAATTACGGTTACGAAAATCAAACTTTCTGGAACAATCTCAAGTCCCATGATGCACACTGTGTTTACTCTTATCTTAGCAGCAAACATACAAACTAGTGCCAATACAAATCACAAATTTGAACTGAGTTTCTTGTTCTGTCTAAAACGTATCTCCTTGAAGCAAACACAGCTGAAAGTCTTGAGAGAATACAGTAGGTTTTTCATCCAGTTGATTGGTTGACAGGTCGGCTATAGTGGGCCAGTTGCGTGCAGCGTAGACAGAGGTATTGGCCAGACCTACAGTACCCAACGTGTGTGTGTGATTGAAAGCAACTTGGTGCCGTCTGACATCGGGAGCAGTCATGCAGTGAACTGTGGCGTCAAGACCACTGAGGTGGTGAGGCCCAAGCAGGCTCCAGGAGGGCCATCTCAACACACATCACAAACTTCACACTGGGTATCAGTCTTCACCTCTCCCCACGTTTGACACACGGCATCCAGATGTCCAAACTAGAGGGTTTGGGAGATAGATACTGCTACGCGGCCCTTCAGAGAACCGGACAGATTTTAGATGAGGAAAAGAGATGGAGAGAGGGAGAAAAGGCATAAAGAAAGAGAGCGGTCGTGAGGGAGAGAAAGCCAGAGAGGGAGAGAGATGGAAAAAAATAAGAGATCTGGAGCAACAGGGTTAAAATGGGAGCGTGGAGATTCTTTAAACACGCGGCCGACGTGTAGTTTGACACATTTAACTTCCTCTGAAAGGGAAGAGTATGAGATGTAAAATGCAAGTTAAGGACTTGGGTTTGCCTCTAAGCAATCCTCTCTGCTAGTTAATTGTGGATGAGGCTTTGAACGGCGAGTCGAGCTATGCTGCTCAGAATGGGTGAAATGGATTTTAAGTGCTGCTGCTTTAGAATGGTAGAAGAAGAAAAGGTACTGTTTTATCCAAATGGAATGGGTAGAATACCAGAACTAGGACAAAGACATGGTTTATGTCCCAAATGGCACCCTATTCCCTACAGTGCACTACGTTTGACTAAAAATAGTGCCGTTTTTTTTACAATCAAAAAAAGTAGTGCACTATATAGGGAGTAGGGTGCATTTGGGACACATTTATAGACTTCTTCAGGCGGAATAACACTAATATACTGCAGTTTTGTATCACGGTTAATATACCTAGTTAAATCTCTATCGAGTACAGAGTTTGGTCAGATAATGATTAGGAGACACATTTAATTACATTTTCCATTTTCCTCCTCAATGTATGTACAGATTTTGCTCTTGTAGTTTGTACTTAATTTCATGCCCCTTGGTAGGACTTAAATGTAGCATACATGGCCTCTCATTTCTCAATAGAAGTTCCTTAATCATACATGGCCCAAATGTTCATATTAGGGCTGGGCGATATGGTCAAAATATCTTATTACGGTATTTACAAAAAAATTGGACGGTTTGATGGTATTTTATGTTTTTGAATAATAAAAGTTAAACATTTGCTTTATGAGTAGTGCGTGACCCTAGGGTGGCAAACACATACATTCTAAGTGATTTCAATGAGTCTCTCTCCATTTGGATTGTTTTATACTACACAAATAATTATTCTGCATTTCCTGCACTCATTTGAGATCATTTCAGCACTGCCACGTAGAGCTGCACGATATGGGCAAACAATCTAGGCCTTATTTTTTACCAAATGTTATAATTGTGATTTGACTTGGGATTTAGGGCAAAACACTTGGGTGAACTGATGGAATCATGGAAATAGATATGTAATAGTGGGCATTTTGAATTCAGTGTTTGACATGACAACGAATGAAAATGCCAGGAAGGAATAATTGTGACAGGGTAGGAACCAAAGTGTTGATGAGTGTTTCCTAAGGGACCCTATAATCGTTAGCGACATTCAATGTTTTCTCTTAGCTACTTCATGTCGATAACACATTCTTGCTTCGCGTATTCCTCTTTGATTGAGAAGATATTGTTGCACAAACAACATGCAGTCTGTAAAGCTAGTTACGTTTGCTCTGGCTAGCGATTAGCATTAGCGGCTAACAAGATTTAGGCCCAACTTACTAAGAGAAGATAAACTAGCTTGCAGATGTAAGAAACACAAACTAAGAGTGTAATTATAGAACACTAGTGGATTTATATTAAGAAGCTAAATGAAAACAGCATCATTGTCATCAACATTGTGCTGTATTGACCATGCAGAGACTGAACGCAGTGTCTTGTGGTAGAAGAACAACAAATGCGCTCCTTGAGTGACAGGGGGCGGGGCTAGTTCTGTATGGAAAGTGGCATGGAGAGCGAGAGACCGGAGAGAGATGACTCACGTAGCTAAGTAAACTATACAAATGGACGTTACACACACAGTACCGTTATAGAAGGAAAAGTAAAAGCCCAAACCAGTTCGTACATCCATACCTGTATATCGTAAAATACGGTATAACCCAGCCGTGGTTGATATCATAGAATTACATACATTTAGAATTATATTATAGGAGTTCCATGTTTCATTCTGTTAAGTTCATGCATTGAGTCTGCCTATATCACATGCCATATAGAAATGCTGGAAGTAATACTCTAACCAGACAAGGGCTTTAACTTCACCCTGCCATTAACATGCCATAGGGACATTCATAGAAAGTTAGCAAGTGCCACCAGAGTAAGATATGTGATTGAATTCTCCATTAGTCTGCATCAGTACAAGCTAGATGAGAAGTGTAGAGGTACTTTACATCCCCTCAGGAATATAGCACAAGGTTAACACGCAAGCACGCACACACACACACACACATCACACACACACACACACATCAACCACACCACACACAAGCACGCACACACACACACACACACACACACACACACACACACACACACACACACACATCAAACACACCACACGCAGGCACACACACACACACACACCAAACACACCACATACACACACACCACACACACACACCCATGAGAGAAATAATGTCAAGTTTAGCTGAGCTAAGGCATAGCCCAGGGCGATGTTATTCACACACACTGTAAAAGATCCTACAAAGGACTTACCATGTTAAGCTAATGTGTTTGTCAGATCTAAAATATGGGTCAAAATGAATGAGAAGCTTTTAAGTTTTCCCCAGACAATGAAGCCATAATATAGGAAGTCCCCTTGTGTTTCTGATATTCTCTGTACAGCACTTCACTTGTCATAGATTCTATACACAAGATATCAGGGAGTTGCCTGTGCATGAGTTAACGTTTAAGGTTGACTAGAGAGCAGAAGACAATCTCTTGAGTGTGTGTGTATATATTCACACACACACACACACACACACACACACACACACATCCCCTACATACTATGCTTCTACATGTGGCTGTGTTTATTGTGGGTGTGTGGTGTGTGCTTAGTTTGAGGCCCGTGCTGTGTCTTTAAATTGTCTGGTTTGTTTGTGGCTACAGAGACTGATGTGCAATATGGATGACGTGTGGAGGGCAGGCTCGGCCAGAGCTCAGGGTCCATGTAAGCTGACAGTCACACATTGTAGTTGGGTTGCCTCCGTCCTGCCTGCTCCCAGCCTGCTGCCTGCCTCCCTCCTGCCTGCTCCCAGCCTGCTGCCTGCCTCCCTCCTGCCTGCTCCCAGCCTGCTGCCTGCCTCCCTCCCGCCTGCTGCCTGCCTCCCTCCTGCCTGCTCCCAGCCTTCTCCCAGCCTGCTGCCTGCCTCCCTCCTGCCTGCTCCCAGCCTGCTGCCTGCCTCCCTCCTGCCTGCTCCCAGCCTGCTGCCTGCCTCCCTCCTGCCTGCTCTCAGCCTGCTGCCTGCCTCCCTCCTGCCTGCTCCCAGCCTGCTGCCTGCCTCCCTCCTGCCTGCTCCCAGCCTGCTGCCTGCCTCCCTCCCGCCTGCTCCCAGCCTGCTGCCTGCCTCCCTCCTGCCTGCTCCCAGCCTGCTCCCAGCCCGCTGCCTGCCTCCCTCCTGCCTGCTCCCAGCCTGCTGCCTGCATCCCTCCTGCCTGCTCCCAGCCTTCTGCCTGCCTCCCTCCTGCCTGCTCCCAGCCTGCTGCTTATCTCCCTCCTGGCTGCTCCCAGCCTGCTGCTTACCTCCCTCCTGCCTGCTCCCAGCCTGTTACCTGCCTCCCTCCTGCCTGCTCCCAGCCTGCTTCCTGCCTCCCTCCCTCCTGCCTGCTCCCAGCCTGCTGCCTGCCTCCCTCCTGCCTGCTCCCAGCCTGCTGCCTGCCTGCCTGCCTCCCTCCTGCTTGCTCCCAGCCTGCTGCCTGCCTCCCTCCTGCCTGCTCCCAGCCTGCTGCCTGCCTCCCTCCTGCCTGCTCCCAACCTGCTGCCTGCCTCCTAAGGCCAACAACATCCCCATGTATAGTCACAGCTCTCTGGGAGCTGGGTTAACCAACAGAGCTCAGGGAATGGACCTCCTGCTGAATGAGTTGATGTTGCTGCTGTGGCTGTACACACACACACACAACCGTGCACACACACACAAGATAATGATGCTTCTGTGCTGTCTCCATCCCTTACTCCTAAAGGCCCAGATTGGTGGGTTTGTCCTACCAGAAGCAGAAGTGTTGCTGTGTGTCACTGTAATTGACTGAAGGTGTGTCCTTAACCTTCAGTGACTGTGTGACTGTACCCTTCTATTGTTGGTGGTGGCCTTTGATGGTTGGCAGGCACACTCTGGATGTGTTAAATCAGCCCAAACAACAGACAGCCATGGCTGTGTTGGAGTGAATTAAATCTAAATTCATCATGAACACTCGTCTTTCCCTCTCCCTCAGCTACCTTTGGAACAGTTGACATTTAAGGAGGAGTTTTTCTCTTCTGTGATGGAGAGGGGAGAAAAGTGAAAGGTGATGAATAATACATTGTCCCTCTCCTCCTCTGTTCCTCCTCCTCCTCCTCCGCTGTTCCCGTGAAGCAGTGTGAGGTGGTCTATCAGGGAGACGTTGATGGCAGTGTGTCAGTCTGGCGGTGACACACAGAGCTTGTTATTTGTAAGTGTGTCCGGTCGGTCACTAGGCTCCCCATTGTTTAACCGCAAACAAAAGACAAAAGCTACCGCCACAGAGACCCTCTTCTCCACTGCACAGTGGAGTTACTTCATCAAGCCCTAGGGAAGGCTCTACTCTGAAGAGTGTTCTCTAAGAGAGAGAGGGGGGGGAAATGGAAATGGAGATGGAGAGATGGAGAGAGGGAGGGAGGGAGGGAGAGAGAGAGAGAGAGGGAGGGAGGGAGGGAGGGAGGGAGGGGGAGATCCCCTTCCCCCTCTTTCTCATCATATCAGAATAACATGAGATTGAGAGAAAGGGCTCCTCCAGTCTGGAGTTGACTGAGCAGAGTTACTGTAGTGTTGTTGTGTTGCTGCGCTAATGATGATGATGTTTTCTCTCTGTGGAAGGTTAGAAAGTCAAGTGAACCATTGTACTGCTGTCTCCTATCCCCTGGCTATTCTTCTCTCACATCTCACTCATTTTTCTCTTTTCAGACTCTCTGTTCTCTCTCTTTCGCTCTCATATAATGCGTTATCTCTCCACTTCTTTCTCCATCATTGTGACCTCTCTAGGCTGGGGTCATAGGATCAAATGTCAACAGTCCACTGCCTGGTCACTGCAAATCTCTCTTCACAACAAGCTACGATTAAACACTGTGATTAATATTGTTACAGTCTCTGTACACTGGTTTCTCTGTGTGTGTGTGTGTGAGAGAGAGAGAGACAGAGAGATAGAGAGAATTTCACTCCCGTTTATCTGTGCTCATCAATGTCCATGTCTCTCCTCCCTCTATCTCTGCTCTAATTGGAACATTTTCTCAACTTAATTGCAACTTTCTCCTTGGCATGCAAATGTTGTTCTCTGGCTCGCCTAGCCTGCCCCCTTTCCTGCTCCTCTCCTCTTTCCAATTAAGATCCAGACAGAGATAGGGCCGCTCAAAGGGAGCACGCTATGGAGGGCTGGGCCCACCACTGCCCCAGACAGGGGGATATTGAGTGGTTGTGACCCCAGCAGAGCACCACCTCGCTGGGCATCACACCCACGTATCTCCCCCTGTGAACTCTGTAGAGGTGGAGGTGTCCTTGATGAGAGCAGTCACTACAGAGCACAGCAGAGCTGTGTGTGTGTGCGTGTGCGTGTGTGCGTGTGTGTGGATTTTTGGACACTGGCACAACTGAGGCACTTTATCAGCTGTTCTGATCAGATCTCCTCCCCATTGTTCAAGAAGCCAAGGGGAGGCATATTGTGTATGAGTGTGAATATTAATTTAGAGATTTTATCATCCAATATCATGCTTTGTCTGGCCTGCTCGTAGTGTCCAGAGCCAAGTCTCTATTTTATGGCAGTAAAACCAAAGGGCTGTATATTTGTGTAGTAGTTATCCATTATCAAGTTTTAACATAATTTAATAACCATATATTGTTTTGACTTATTTAGAGCAGAGAGATGGATTGCTGTTGATGTACTGAATGTTTCTGAATGGTGATTAACTGATATCACCAACACACACTCCTTCATCTTTAGTCTCTCACTCCTGTCCTCTCCTCTCTTCCTCCATCTCTCCCCCAGCTCCCTCAGTCTGGACACAGAAGACCCAGAAGATTCCTTTCAGAGGGAGGGGTTTGGACGCCAGAGCATGTCAGAGAAACGCACCAAACAGTTTGGCGACAATGCCAATCAGCTTGAGATCATCAAGACGCGCAAGTCCAAGAGCATGGACCTAGGTAATAACTACTGTACAAGTCCAAGAGCATGGACCTAGGTAATAACTACTGTACAAGTCTGAGAATGGACCTAGGTAATAACTACTGTACAAGTCTGAGAATGGACCTAGGTAATAACTACTATACAATTTGAAGAGCATGGACCTAGGTAATAACTACTGTACAAGTCTGAGAATGGACCTAGGTAATAACTACTATACAATTTGAAGAGCATGGACCTAGGTAATAACTACTATACAATTTGAAGAGCATGGACCTAGGTAATAACTACTGTACAAGTCTAAGAGCATGGACCTAGGTAATAACTACTGTACAAGTCTGAGAATGGACCTAGGTAATAACTACTGTACAAGTCTGAGAATGGACCTAGGTAATAACTACTGTACAATTTGAAGAGCATGGACCTAGGTAATAACTACTGTACAAGTCTAAGAGCATGGACCTAGGTAATAACTACTGTACAAGTCTGAGAATGGACCTAGGTAATAACTACTGTACAATTTGAAGAGCATGGACCTAGGTAATACTACTATAACTACTTTTGTGAATCTGGGCCCAGATTCACAAAAATCTCTTAAGAAGACATTTCTTCATAACTGCCATTTTATCCCTTAACTATAGACTTACTGTAAGAAGTAAGTTAAGCAAAGTTGCTATTCTTCAAAAGAGTTGTTGGTAAATTTGATTGAGCTATTTGTTATGTTTCTCCATAAATTTTAAGCAAAAAGTTAAGAAGAAATTAGATTCATGAAAATAAAGTTATTGGAAATGTTGTTAATTCCAAGATGGTTAAACCCCTGTCTTAAACTCATGGCAGTGAGAGAAAAAGTTCCTGAAAGCAATTAAACATGTTTAATTCACTCACAAACTTCATCTGAAAGTTTCAGTATTGATCATTTTAAACCCAAGAACATGTTTTAGCACAGTAATTTCAGTAAGAGATATGCTAACATGAATGCTATTGCTAGCTAGATAGCTAACTAAAACAATCAACAAGCAACAAGCATCTTAAGATATTTGAGAAGTTTGTAAGAAAATCATAAAATCCTAAGATATTATTGAGGAATTGCACTTACAAACTATCTTATGAACTTCTTATTTTTCTTCTTAAGAAGCTTCTTAAGTTTTTCGTGATTGTGAATCTGGGCCCTGGTTGGTTAACACCAACACTCCAAACCCCTGGGTCCTCCTTCAACCCCCCCTTCCCCTCTTTCCCTTAACATGTGACATTGTAAACCTGTGCCCAGTGGCTCATTGTGAAACATGGGTAAATTATTTGCAGTGTGACTGTACAAAACCTTTTTTCCTAGCCCTTCGAGACTGATAGAAACAATTGTCCTGGAACATGACCATTAGGGCCAGAGTGCAGTTTTGGTGCTTTGTGAAAGATCCTGGGGATGGGAATAGACAGACAGGTGATGTGGGATGGAATGCTAGTCCTGACGAGAAACATGCTGAGGAACACTTCAAGTCACTCCCCAAAGGACCATCTGGCTCTGTACCTCGCGTCATTGAGTTATCATGACAGATAACAGACATTTTTATGTCTTTAGGTATCTAGAGTCTTGACCTGACAGGACTTTTATCCTCCAGGGACTGGCTTAGCAGTTTCCCTCAAACACTAAAAGGTATAAAAGTTCATCACAAACCCAGAGTCCTCAAACTAAAATATATAATAATCCCCTTTGGCCGATGGATGGGTTTCACTGACTAATTAGCTATTATACAGCAGGATCCCGCTCATTGTTAAGGGCATTATGTTTTCAATATCAATGAAAGTTCAAATGATTGGAGGAAGTGTTTAGATCTGATGAGAAGTCCATAGGAAGCTGAAAACCGTAACCTGAAGCTCCTATTTCTTAGTAGCTAAAGGTCTCATCATCAAAAAGCTTTTTAATTGTGCCACTAAGTGCTGTCAGCAATTCATGTTTTTTTCTCTCTAATGTGAATTTGACGAGTGAGGAAAAAAGCAAGATCACTTATCGAAAGCTTTATGCTAGCTGTTGTTGAATAGACAGTTTTACTTTGCAAATAACAGCTAATGCCTCCAAGCATCACTGGGAGCATTAAGATGGGCTTGTCAGTGATAGATGATCAAAACTCAGGAACCCATCGGGCACATCATGAGGAATCAGATGAGGCATCGGAATATGACCGGGCATAACCGCATGTCAGAAATGAGCGGAACATTCCCTCGCCTTCGGGATCTCAAGCGCTTCTCAAACCTGACAAATCACCCTCGCGTAGTTCTTAGCATGTTTAACAAAGCTATTTCTCCACAGAAACTGTTTTTCTTTGAAATATTTCTAAGTAGGGTGTTTTTCTCCCCTCTTTAATCTCGTTTCAGGAGCTCTGTGCCAAATCAGATCAGCGTCAACTGCTAACGTTTCATGACTTTCATGACCCATCTCCATAAATATGTGCTAAACACTAAGCTGCCCAGACACCTGAAGGTTTTATTCCATTTAGATTTGGAACAAGATTGAGAGGAGGAGAAAATAAGGGGCTGAATACTGCACACCTCTCTGTGGCTGGGAGGAATATGCAAACACATTATACCCAGTCAGCCTGAATAATCCAGTGATCGACAGAACTGCATGGTGTTTTAATATCTCTCCACTTCTGATTGTTATTCCAAAAGCTCTTCAATAGTCTTTCTCTTCCTCCCTTTTCACAGTGATAATATGCATGTTGGCTGACTAGGCTAGCCTTGGAGACTGGCCACAGTAACACAAAGACTAATTCAAACCCTTTTCACACTAGTTGCTGGAACCGTATCAGAGCCAGTATGGTTCTGGTTGCCACGATAGTGTGAAAAGGGTACTAGAGATGCTCTGGAATGGTGTTCTGATTTGGAATGTGGAATGTGGGCACTAACTAACCAATCACACTTGTTTATGCCTCTTTAACAGTATCAGACGAGTTTAACCCCCACCTCACCCCCAGCACAGAAAACATGGAAGGTAAGCACTAACCACCAATCAGGGCGTATTGTTCATCACCACCGCCACTGAACCGGCTAATCGCACAGCACTTTGGAATAACAAGCTCATCTCTGATTGGCTCGTCTTTTTGAGTTGGGGTCAGATGTCAAGAGAAGGGTTTGGGAAAGGGGCGGTATTCTTATTGACCCCTTTGCCAACTCATAAAGGGTAACTTTTGTTTTTCTCTTTGCTCTTTGTCTGATTATTCCTCGGCCAGAGAAATGGAAGGATATTTATGATGCCATTTGAGGTAATTGCAGTGAGCACAAAAAGGGTTTTCATATTTTGTAGGGAGAGAAAAAGAAAGTGGCATGGTGTTGAATAGAGGTTTGGCAGCAGTAGTCTGAAACGTTGCCACCATGCTTGTTCTGTAGTGAATATGATAGAAGAAAACATTCATTATGCTGAAAGGTGTAGGGGGTAGGGTTGTGAGGAGTGAGGCAATGTAGTCCCATTTGAAATAGAGATGCTCAATGCCAGTTGGCCTCTTTAGCTGAATGGAATTAATCCATCAATGACAAGCCAGTGTGTTCTCACCTTCCATTAGAACGGGTCTAGTACAACGTGTGTACTCACCAGGCACAGAATGTGTTGAGAGCTGAACAATGCAAACAGCACTTTTACTAAACAGCAGCCAAAATCTATTCTTTCTCATACCTATTGCACATTATTGAAATAAATACAAGTGATTCACTGAATGAGCAGGACAGGATCACAGCCTAACTACAGGTAATCTATACTGAACAAAAATATAAATGCAACATGTAAAGTATTGGTCCCATGTTTCATGAGCTGAAATAAAAGCTCACATACATTTTCCAAAAAAGCTTATTTCTCTCCAATTTTGTGCATAAGATGTTTACATCCATGTTAGTGAGCATTTTTCCTTTGTCAAGACAATCCATCCAACTGACATGTGTGGCATATGAAGTAGCTGATTAACCAGCATTGTCATTACACATGTGCACCTTGTGCTGGGGACAATTAAAGGCTACTCAAATGTCCAGTTTTGTCACACAACACGATGCCAGAGATGTCTCGAGTTTTGAAGAAGCGTGCAATTGGCATGCAGGAACGTCCACCAGAGCTGTTGCCAGATAATTTAATGTTAATTTCTCTACCATAAGCCGCCTACAGAGTTGTTTTTGAGAATTTGGCAGTACATCCAACCGGCCTCACAACCGCAGACCATGTGTAACCATGCCAGCCCAGGACCTCTACATCCAGCTTCTTCAAAACTCATTCAGATTGGCTGGGCCTGGCTCCCCAGTGGGTGGGCCTGGCTCCCAAGTGGGTGGGCCTATGCCCACCCATGGCTGAGCCCCTGCCCAGTCATGTGAAATCCATAGATTAGGGCCTGGAATTGATTTCAATCGACTGATTTCCTTATATGAACTGTAACTCAGTAAAATTGTTGAAACTGTTGCATATTGCGTTTTATATTTTTGTTCAGTATATGACCCAGCTATTTTGACGTAGAGTATTGCTCTCATGTCCATAGAAATAGAACACATTCTAGTTCTGTGCTCGCGTCACCACCACCACCACCACCAGCACCCCCAATGTCATGGCTACTTAGCCAAACAATGACAATGCCTCTGATTGAGATGTTGAGTCACATTAATGATAATGGGGTGACATTATGTTACATGTAGAACAGTGTGGATTGGAGGATATAGGACGTCCTCTGGTCTTCCTAATGAACCAAGGCTATGTCCCAAATGGCACCCTATTCCCTATATAGTGTACTACTACTTGTATAGTGCTCGGGTCAAAAGTAGTGCACTATATAGGGAATATGGTGGCATTTGAGACATGGCCCAGGAGTTGGCAGTGACAATGAGCCTGGTCGACCCAGGGCCGCATCTCTTCCTCAGGGATACCAGGACATGGCCCCGCCACGCCACCCTGGGACTATTTTTAGCTTAATTACCCTTTTAACGCTGCGCTTTAAACCCTCCACACACTGAATACATTAGGCATAATGGAGCCCCCGTCCTCCCTGTCCTCCCCGTCCATACAAAAATCTTTACATGCAAGGATGAAGTGGTTGTGAATAATGGTGGTGGGAGCATTGCTCCTTGGCTGCTTTCCAAATGGCACCATGCTCCCTATATAATGCATTCCTTTTGACCAGAGCCCTATAGGGCTTGGTCAAAATGTGTGCACTAAATAGGGAATTATTGGGCCATTTTGGACGCAGCCATTGTAATTATACTATGGGGCTGCTGGAGCTACTACCGTAATAATCACTAGTGATTTATTCATATAGTTTGCAATACCTCCCTTTAACGCTTAATGATCATCGCTCTTCTCCAATTAAATGTCCTCCTGGTTGCCTTTGGTTTCGTCTTATTACTGTAAGAATATATTGCACATTCATCTTGGTCACTAATATTTGCTGGTGCGTTTTGGCATTTTTTTTGTGTGTGTGTCGCATATTTATGCTTCCCCCTATTTCTTCTCTGAGCGTGCGGTGAGTGTCATACCTGTGTCGGTTTGCGATAGGGAACATGTATTATTTCTTCCCCAATGAGCAGAAGACGTGGCAGCGTGGGTTGGTTGTGTGATAGGACCTGGCATATTGAGAGCTGTCAGTCAAAATGTCCCTGGAGAGGTTCTGAGAGATTCAGATGAAAACAAAGGCAAAAGCACGGACCAATCAGAGGCCTCTGTGCCATTCCCAGACAGAAACACTACACAACGATCTAGCCTGATTCAGAATACGAAAGGGTGATAATTCCCAGATTCGGAGAATGGCAGATGAGGGAGAGAGAGAGCGGCAGATGCCATTTGTGTTTCCATAAACTGTTGTATCCGTCCGTGGGTTTATCACCCACAATCCTATTGTGTCAAACATGCACCCGCCCAGCTTCGGTGTGTGCTCTATTCTGTTTGTCTGGATTTATGCATAAGCTTCCAAAGCCTCACATTTACATGGCATTTGGAGTATGTTGATTAAGGCACATCCTCCAGCATGTGGAGAATTATGCCACGTCCTTACCGGGGGCTGCAATTTCCTGTTATTCATGTTTTTTATGTCTGTCCTCCCATGTCCTTAATCTGACACAAGTGGTTCTTTTGAGAAATAAATCCAGATGATTTCCCCTTCCACCCAGGTGGTACAATAAGATGAGCAAATCTCCTTCATTGTCATATAAAATGAAGTCGGTAATCAGAGATGTGCCTTGCTTTCCTGAGGAACAACACAGTTAAATGGCTGTCCTGTTCCCGGTGGTGCTTCACAAGGGTACCTGTAACCCTGCTGACATTTCAAACGCACTGTAAAGTTCTGTTTTACTGTCACCGTCAGCTGGAAGATGTGGATCCACTTACTGGTGATGTTGCATCATGCAATTGCTTTTCCTTTAAGCATGCATCTGAGTGGTTAGCAGTGTGGCCCTCTGGTGAACCTACTCGCACTGGTCCAAAGTAGTGCACTATATAGGGAATATGGTGCCATTTGGGACACTTCCAGGTATCTGTGTAGTTGGTAGCGTGGTCCTCGGGTGCCTGCTGGGAACAGGAGTCTTTATTAGCTGTGACAGGGTTATTATGGAGAGCTGTGTAGAGGCCTCAGTTTATACATAGAGTAACAGCTAACGACTGACCTCGGTACAGCCAGACGGGGGAGTAGTGACCCATGGACCAGTGGATCCAAGCAGCGCTGAGAGACAGGATACACACATCTTGTCACAGTAAGGTCAGAGGTTAGTGGCTTGGATGACCAGACCACCTGTGGTTAGGTTTCCTCCCCTAGTCTAAAAAACATGGTCTAGGATTCCTCCCAAATGGCCTCCGATTCCTTATATGCTGTGAAGTGTACTAATTTTGACCTGGGCCAATCGGAAAAGTAGAATAGAATTGAACTTTATTGTCCATCCAGGATGGACATTTTTCTTTGGCATCACCTTCCAGTAGAAAAGCAAAATACTACACTAAATATGGAATAGGTTGCCATTTGGGATGCATCCCTAGACTGGTGAGAAGAGAGTCATCCTTGGTCAACAGAATTCCTTTTCCCACAGTCGTTCACTTCTGTAAGAAAGCAGATTGGGATGTCACTTTGATATAGAAGCGTTTGGCACGGTTCTCGGCTAATCACAAACGTAGCCACGGCAGGTTTACTTGGCTAAAGGACCAAGTAGAGATTAGCAGCCTGGTGCTTTCAGGCAGTAGAAGACGGGCGTCTGAAGCTGCTACTGCTTGTGAAATGATGATAACAGTAGCAGGCAACACATGGGTTACTGTCCTGGGCTGGCATGTTGCCTTCTATATCGCCTGGAGTCCATTAGACTTCCTCTCCTTCTCCCGATCTCCCCACTCAAATCACCTGTAGTTACTTCACAACCAACCACTCTACTCCTCTCTGACTTTTCAGAGGGGTTATTCATTCCATAAGAGGGAGAAGGAAATAGATTCGTAATTGTTTTCTTTCTCTGATGGGGGTTTATTTTCTTATCCCTAATCTGTTGTTGGCTCCGTGTCTGTTCATCCACAGATCCGCTGTGAGAGCTCAGCAGCAATAGGCCACGCTCCGTTTAGGGCCCCGAAAACAAGTCAGGGGTGTTATTGATGACTGAAGGAAACGTGGGGGGGCAGAAGGCCGAAACAAGACCACATGGTAGCTGGCTGACTGACTGGCTGGCTTGGTGTTTACATGAGGCATGGAACCTGGCAGCACATGCTATGTGTGTTTTGGACCTGAGGGGTCTAAAGAGACAATGCTGGTCTGTGGGCCTCATTCCCATATGCACAGTCCTTAGAGAGTCCTCATCTTCCACTGAACGGTGGTCAAAATCCAGACAGGACTAATTCAATCAAAAGTTTATCAACTATCTATTAACTGTTTCCCTTTTCAAAGTTTCTTATTAACACGCTGGTTAGATGCAGATTTAAAATCTATTCTGTTTTGTGGGAAGGTGGTTGTTATTGGTTAATACAGCACAATGAAGAATAAGTGAATGGATAGGGACAGAAAATCAAAATGTCTGCTTGTTTAACATGGCTATCTGGTGAGGCCAGAGCTCAGGGGAACTGACTGACGCCGCCTGACAAAATTAAATACCAATACCCCCAGTCTCGCTCCACTTCCATACCTTAAACAAACGCACAGCAGCCATTGGAAAACAAATGATAGCTGTCTCAAGGTTTATTCCAGAGGTAGATAAGAGGTTGCTGTCCAGCACTCAGTCTGCTATCCATCTACAGATCTGGCGTCTTACAAGCATACCTATCAGTACATCTAGTGCTAATGTCAACAGTCTTCTAAGTGGTGGTGATACCTGACAGGAACAGCAAACAAAAGAACGCGTTCATATTGTGCCAGAGTTTATAGTTACTGAGAACAGACACCCGTCTTTGGCAATTGTTGTTTCTTTATCATTTGCATGTTAATTACATGCATTTTGCATGAACGGGATCCATTATAAGGCATATTTCAATGAAATGAGTTGTCACGGGGCCACCCGTTTTGTGCCAACAGTAAATTAGTTCTGCACACTGTGAAGTCATACTTCACTCACATCTTCTTCTTTCTTTGTGGTGTGTGTGTGGTGTGTGTGGTGAGGGTGAGGGTGAGGTAGGCTACTTGTCTTGACAGGAGTTTGTAAAGATTCCATACATGTTTATCTCTACTAGATCTAACAGGTGGCTGGTGTTGGCAACAGTTTGGGAAATCTCTGTGTTGTAAAAGCCCCACCTGGCTATAGCTTGCATTCTCTCTATACATGAGCAATCCCATTTTGGGTGTGGTGTGTGACCCTGCGTTCATATTCTGTTATCCACCATCTGCACAACCTTAATCTTCTCGTTTTGAAGTGAGGCTGGTTGTGTCCTTTAAAAGCCTCGTTGCGAAGAGCTTTAAAAAATAAATAAAAAGATTAGACGCATGAAAGGCCATCCCGTGGAAGGTTCAGAGTAGTGACATCGAGGAGGCCACGGCAGTAGGAAGTGAATGGGCTGTGTTTAGTCTACAATACTTCTGATTATCCTACTGTTTTCTAATGCATTCTCCCTCCTCCCCTCTAACTCTGCATCCCATCCTCACTTCCACCCCTATCTTTCCCCTGTTCTGCTCTAGATCAGAGTGATGTTATGTTGATCTAATTTCTGTTCTGTTAACCATGGCTGCTCACTCTTGCCTACAGTACTGTACACACTTTAGTATATAGACATTTGGAAGCTCGCTGGGTTTTGAAAATGTACTCCGTTTACACGCACGCATTTCAGGCACATTACACAGTCTGAGAAACTTTGTCAAACATTGTTGAAATGAGAACGAGGGTTTACTCTGTTTTCTCTTTGTCTTGCTCCTACAAAGATAGATAGATATGCCCTCATAATGTTTCACACACTCCAATTCATCATTTATTTTCCAGATGAATTCCCACAGACTATAGCCCGTCCTTCTTCTCCTATGGTGAATTACACGCCAAGTGGAGGGTTTTACATCATCTCATTTTCTTTCGGTCTTTGGAAACTAGGAAAACCTAAATGATTTATAGCAATCAGAGTTCAGCATAGAATATAACGTTTCGGGACACATTTTCAGGGTATGAATATCACACATCATAAAATCTGTGTCTATTTCCTATTTAGTGCACCACTTTTGACCAAAGCCGTAGGGTATTAATAGGGTGCCATTTAGGACACTGCCAAACTCAATTGTTCTTGGACCTGTGTTCGGACTACTCCTTTATCAGACTCTTCGACAGGAGAAGCAGTAGGACCCTCCCTGGGCCTCAAGGCAGTCCTATAAAGACTATATAAACTTATGTAGGGCATTATGAGTCTTTGTCATGCATAGGAAGGCTTTATGAATGCTAAATATCACCACTCTAAGTCCAGTGTCACCACTTCTCCTTGCTTCAGGCTCTTCGACAGGAGAAACAATTGGTCCCTCTCTGGGCCTGAAGAAGTCCAGCTCCCTGGAGAGCCTCCAGACTGCCGTTGCCGAGGTTACACTCAACGGGGAAATGAACCTCCACAGGCCACGCCCACGAATCATCAGGGGGCGGGGCTGCAACGAGAGCTTCCGGGCAGCCATCGACAAATCGTACGACAGGCCAGGAGTAATCGTTGCTGCTATGGAAGAGTGTGACCTGAAGGGAATGGAGACATGTGAGTGTTAAGTGTTCAGACTGTAAGACCTCGGTTTTATAAAGCATAACTCATTTTGTGTATAGTTTATAGACCTCGGGTTTTATAAAGCATAACTCATTTTATGTGTAGTTTATAGACCTTGGTTTTATAAAGCATAACTCATTTTATGTGTAGTTTATAGACCTTGGTTCCATTAAGCAAACCTATGTAGTTTCTGTAGTTCATGGTCAGTGTTAAATAAAGTAACTGGCCGATAGTTCCAAAATGAGACACTTTGAATATAGAAGGAGGATCCACCCATATAATTAAGCAATAAGGCCCGAAGGGGTGTGGTATATGGTCAATATACCAAGGGCTGTTCTTACACACGACGCATCGCAGAGTGCCTAGATACAGCCCTTAGCCGTGGTATGTTGGCCATATACCACAAACCCCCAAGGTGCCTTATTGCTATTATAAACTGGTTACCAACATAATTAAAGCAGTAAAAATAAATGTTTTATCACACCCGTGGTATACGGTTTGATATACCACGGCTGTCAGCCAATCAGCATTCAGGGCTTTAACCACCCAGTTTATAATTACATATAGAACATTATTTGCTAATATCTCTATGGATCTACCCCTCACTCAAGTTCCGTAGGTTTTCTCTCATACATTACTTAGTGAGAGGCATGCAGAAAGGAATAAGCATCCAATCAGCATCTACATCAGAGAGCCATTAATATGCATAGGGTTAGTGTAGAAGTGAATTGTTCTAGACTGCTTCTCCATGTCTTCCCTGAGGGCTCACAGCCATTTAAACTGCATTGTCATTTATTCCAAGCAGACTACAAACAGAACAAGGAAAGCACTTCCATTGTTTGCCAACAGAACACACGAGTCTTGCTTTTTTTGCATCTTGGCTTTATGGTCCTGGATGTTTTGTTGTGGAAGCTTTTATGTATGTACTTTTTTTTTCAATGTTGTGCCTAGATTCAGAATCCATTCTTTATTTTGGGATTCAATCGAAAAGTGTGTCATCGTGTTCTCTAACGGTTCCTTTTCATTCGTGGTTTTACTTTCTTAGTGTCATAACACATTGGTACAGGTAAATCTGTTTCATGTTGAGTAGAAACAGGATTTTGGGATTCTTTAGATACTCTGACTGTACTGCCAAATGTATTGACTAAAATTGAGACCAGAAATAACTTAAATTCTCAAAGTATTACCTAGTCTCCCTCTTCCCTTTGACTGAGCACGTCAGTTGGCAGGTGTTTCTTGACACAAAGGCATTTGAGATAGAGGCAGGGATGTGTTACATTCCTGAACAGGTAATACCCTGCAACGCCACCACAATAATCACCAGATATATTTTTCATTAATTCTCCATGAATAGATTCCATTAAAGCAACCTGGGGAAATTTGAAAAAGAGGGGAATAATTTGCATGGAATTATTTGCATCTCTTTGTTCTCATAAGCTCTGTCTGCAAACCACTAAATGCTGTCTTATCTTGCCTAAGAAAAAAAAATGGGACAAGCTCTACGATTTCCTCCTTCCTTTCCTCTGCCGAGGAATATTTTCTCTTCTCGCATGAAATTCAAATAACTCTGATTTTATATGATATTATATCATCACAGGGTTTAATCGTCAACGTTGACAGATAAGCCTTTCGCTTTTCCTACAACCAATACTTTTATTCACATGAAATGAGAATGTGACGTCGCCTTCTGCAAATGTGTCCCCACAAGATATCCTACCGAGCTACTGCATTCCCTTATATATGTTATCGGGGGTTTAATGTTTCTAAACAGAGATTCTGAATTCAAATCCCCCTATATTGTGTACGCTGAAATGAGCCCAGCAATTTTACATTTCAGTCAGAACTCTCATTTACACACTGAAATGAGTCTCCCTTTTCTCTATTGAAATGGAGAGATTTAATGATACACTTTGATTGCAGTGTCAAAACATTTGCTGTCTGCGGTCGGGCACACAGATCGTTTTAATTGCCCCTATTCAGTTCACTTTTCTGTGGACTCCCTCCTGCAATCTGAGCTTGGCAAGTACCTAAACTTTTATTTTCCGAGGCTTTTTTTGATTGAAACACCATAGATTTTTCTTGCTGTTTTGCCTCAACTCGTTCCTGTCAGTCTTTGTGTGGCTAATGTGAAATGAAGTGTTCTATCTTATTTAGACCTTCATCGCGGTTCATTTCTCTCGTTCTCATTTTTTTGCCAACAGACTTTTAGTGGACTGCTTGATAAAAACAAACCAAACACACACACACAGCGTTTTACATTCCCCCAGGAGGGCCAGTAAGATTACAATATTTAGTGTGTTATCAGTGACAGCGTCATTACGAGCATCTAACATTAGTGCTGTTGCTAATCTTAGCCATAATGGCCAAGATGCAGCTCAGTTCTGAGATATGCCGCCTTTGCACTTAACAAGATGATAAGCACGCCTCAGTATGAGTGATAGAATTGATATCTGTCCAGACCCTGTTAGTCTTATCATATCCCAAAGTGGGGATAGGCAAAAAATGTTGTTTTTTTTGCATAATTGAATAGGGCTTAAACCACGAGATTCAGCATGCTATTCTTGTCATACACCGCCTCATGGTGAGATTTCATTTCAGTAATTTCCTTTGAGATGGATGCAGAAAGCAACCGCTGATAACTCGACGGACCGAGAAGAAAACAAGTCCTTGGCGCCTTCATCCTTTGAAATGTGAACCAAGGCTGCGTTCCAAATGGCACCCTGTGGGTCCTGGTCAGTTGTAGTGCACTGCATAGGGAATAGGCAATAATTTGGGATGCAGCCCTGTACTTTTCAATCACCACAGTCAGTCTCATCTCATCTCGCTATGCTAAGAATTCATCAAGGACTTACCTTTTTTTTATTTTCCTGATAAGAACCTTTCTTTTTTCCCCCTGTCAAAGCCAGCCAATCAGGCAGTAATGTGCGAGACATTAATAAAGCTTAATCCCAGGGCCATCTACCTCACGCCTCATTGTGACGCATATACCACCGTAGGCATGCAGCCCATTGGAGGAGAACCCAGGCTATTTGCAATTAAGATCCCCATAGGCCTTCTCAGAGATGATTTAAATGTAAATTAGTGACAGATTAATTACAGACACGCTGCAGTGTAGTAGAAACCTTGAGTATAATCAACTCAGTTTCACTGAAGAGGGTTCATTTCAATATGGAGCTTTTCTTGGATGATGGAAATTCGAGACAGTACAGAAAACAGAGATACTGACAATCTAGCTATATATATATATATATATAATGCATTTACAGTGCATTCGGAAAGTATTCAGGCCCCTTGACCTTTTCCACATTTTGTTATGATACAGCCTATTCTAAAATAACCTATCCATGAGGTCAAAGGAATTGTCTGTAGAGATCTGAGACAGGATTGTGTCAAGGCACAGATGTGGGGAAGAGTACTAAAAATGTCGGCAGCATTGAAGGTCCCCAAGAACACAGTGGCCTCCATCATTCTTAAATGGAAGAAGTTTCGAACCACCAAGATTCTTCCTAGAACTGGCCGCCCGGCCAAACTGAGCTATTGGGGGAGAAGGGACTTGGTCAGGGAGTTTACCAAGAACCTTATGGTCACTCTGACAGAGCTCCAGAGTTCCTCTGTGGAGATGGGACAACCTTCCAGAAGAACAATCATCTCTGCAGCACCCCACCAATCAGGCCTTGGTAGAGTGTCCAGACAGAAGCCACTACTCAGTAAAATGCACATGACAGCCCGCTTGGAGTTTTGCCAAAAGGCATCTAAAGACTCTCAGCCCCTGAGAATCTCGATTCTCTGGTCTGATGAAACCAAGATAGAACTCTTCGACTGAATGCCAAGCGTCCCGTCTGGAGGAAACCTGGCACCAATCGTACGGTGAAGCATGGTGGTGGTAGCATCATGCTGTGGGGATGTTTTTCAGCGGCAGGGACTGAGAGACTAGTCAGGATAGAGGCAAAGATTAATGGAGCAAAGTACAGAGAGATATTTGATGAAAACCTGCTCCAGAGCGCTCAGGACCTCAGACTGGGGCGAAGGTTCACCTTCCTACAGGACAAAGCATACAGCCAAGACAATGCATGAGGGGTTTCGGGACAAGTCTCTGAATGTCCTTGAGTGGCCCAGCCAGAGCCCGGACTTGAACCTGATCAAACATCTCTGGAGAGACCTGAAAATAGCTATGCAGCAATGCTCCCCATCCAACCTGACAGAGCCTGAGAGGATTTATTTTTGTATTTTTTCACCTTTATTTATTTTTTCGTTCCAATCAGTGGCAGCAGAGAACTGGAAGGAAAGGCGGCCAAATGAGGTGTTGGCTTTGGGAATAACCAGTGAGATATACCTGCTCGAGCGCGTGCTACAGGTGGGTGTTGCTATGGTGACCAGTGAGCTGAGATAAGGCGTAGCTTAAACCTAGCAAAGACTTATAGATGACCTGGAGCCAGTGGGTTTGGCGACGAATATGTAGCGAGGGCCAGCCGACGAGAGCATACAGGTCACAGTGGTGGGTGGTATATGGGGCTTTGGTGGCAAAACGGATGGCATCCAGTTCGCTGAGTAGAGTGTTGGAGGCTATTTTGTAAATGACATCGCCGAAGTCGAGGATCGGTAGGATAGTCAGTTTTACGAGGGTATGAAGGAGAGTGAAGGATGCTTTATTGCGAAATAGGAAGCTGATTCTTCATTTAATTTGGATTGGAGATGCTTAATATGAGTCTGGAAGGAGAGTTTACATACTAGCCAGACACCTAGGTATTTGTAGATGTCCACATGTTCTAAGTCAGAACCGTTCAGAGTAGTGATGCTAGTCGGGCGGGCGGGTGTGGGCAGCGATTGGTTGAAAAGCATGCATTTAGTTTTGCTAGTATTTAAGAGCTGTTGGAGGCCACGGAAGGAGAGTTGTATGGTATTGAAGCTCGTTTGGAGGTTTGTTAACACAGTGTCCAAAGAAGGGCCAGATGTATACAGAAGGGTGTCGTCTGCGTAGAGGTGGATCAAGGAATAACCCGCATCAAGAGCGACATCGTTGATATATACGGAGAAAAGAGTCGGCCCGAGAATTGAACCCTGTGGTACCCCCATAGAGATTACCAGAGGTCCGCACACCATGCCCTCCGATATTATACACTGAACTCCATCTGAGAAGTAGTTGGTGAACCAGGCGAGGCAGTCATTTGAGAAACCAAGGCTCTTGAGTCTGCCGATAAGAATACGGTGATTGACAGAGTTGAAAACCTTGTCCAGGTCGATGAAGCCTGCTGCACAGTGCTGTCTTTTATCGATGGCGGTTAGGATAACGTTTAGTACCTTGAGCGTGGCTGAGGTACACCCATGACCAGGTCGGGAACCGGATTGCACAGCGGAGAAGGTACAGTGGGATTTGAAATGGTCAGTGAAATGGTTGTTGATCTGCAGAGAAGAATGGGAGAAACTCCGCAAATACAGGTGTGCCAAGCTTGTAGTGTCACACTCAAGAAGACTCGAGGCTGTAATCGCTGCCAAAGGTGCTTCAACAAACCACAGAGTAAAGGGTCTGAATACTAAATGTGATATATATTTTTTATATATTAGCTAACATTTCTAAGAACCTGTTTTTGCTTTGTCATTATGGCGTATTGTGTGGGGAAAAAAACTATTGAATCAATTTTTGAATAAGGCTGTAACCTAACAAAATGTGGAAAAAGGTAAGGGGTTTGGATACTTACCGAAGGCACTGTATACTCAACAAAAATATAAACACAACATGTAAAGTGTGTGTTCCATGTTTCATGAGCTGAAATAAAAGATCTCAGAATGTTCCATACGCACAAAAAGCTTTTTTCTTTCAAATTGTCTTCACAAATTTGATTACATCCCTGTTAGTGAGCATTTCTCCTTTGCCAAGATAATCCTTCCACCTGACAGGTGTGGCACATCAATAAAATGATTAAACAGCATGATCATTACACAGGTGCACCTCGTGCTTGGGACAAATACAGGCTGCTCTAAAATGTGCAGTTTTGACACACAACACAATGCCACAGATGTCTCAAGTTTGGAGGGAGTTGTCCACCAGTGCTCTTGCCAGAGAATTTAAAGTTGTATTAGAGAGTTTGGCAGTACGTCCAACCGGGCTCACAACCGCATGTAACCGTGTAACCACGCCAGCCCAGGACCTCCACGTCCGGCTTCTTCACCTGCTGGATCTTCTGAGACCAGCCACCCAGACAGCTGATGATTCTGAGGAGTATTTATGTCTGTAATAAAGCCTTTTGTGGGGGAAAATTCATACTGATTGGCTGAGCCAGGCTCCACAGTGGGTGGGTCTGTCTCCCAACTGGGTAATGCCCTCCCAGGCCCACCCATGGCTGCGCCCCTGCCCAGTCATGTGAAATCGATAGAGTAGGGCCTATTTAATTTATTTCAATTGACTGTTTTCATTATATGAACTGTAACTCAGTAAAATCATTGAAATGGTCTCATGTTGCATTTATATTTTCCAGTATGTTAGACCCAAACAAAAACAATCTCTCTCCCTCCCTTTTTCCATCTCTCAGTGGAGGAGGACACCGAGGGGAGTACTCGGTCAGGCCGGGACTCCATATCTACGGCCACTGACCTGACCCTGCCACCCGGCAACTCTGTAACCATGGAGACGCAGGTGAATGGCAACGGCGATAAAAAGAGGGTGAAGAGCGTGAGGGACAAGAAGAAGCCTGAGAGAGATAAAGAAAAGGAGAAAGAAAAAGAGAGAGAAAAAAACAAAGCCAAGAAAGGGTTGCTGCTGAAGGGCCTGGGAGACATGTTCAGGTAAGGACCCTTTACCCTCTAGACCCAATCAAAACTCTTATTCTGTTAATGTATTCAGTAAAACATTCTGGAGTATGACTAGAGCATTCTGTAGCAAATCTGAAATCGGAACACAGAGTGCGTTCTCTCTGTGATTGGTATTGGAACTAATGGGGGTGAACCTCACCTTAAACTCTGCTGGGGTCAATATGCCCAGGCAGCCAGGCCTCTGGCACATCTCAAGCGTTTTTTTTTTTTTAATAAGGAAAGGATGTTTTATTCATTATGTACAGTATCATACCCACCGAAACACCTTCTCTGTTTGTTAAACCAGTGGAGAATGCACTGTACTCAGCCTGAGTACTAATGGGAATATGTGATTGGGTCTTATTAGAACAAAGGATAAAAAGCTTGTGAAGATTACAAACTTGATTTCATTAGAATCACTTTGCATGTATTTCAGATGCCCAGGGGCATTGTATTGTGAGTCATCTGCTGCTGTGCAGTCCTGGTTTGTGGCCTACAGCGTGTCAGGCTAATGGTGGGAAATTGGTAGAGATCACTCTGCTCTTGTTGGTCACCCATTGCTCTTTATGTGTGACCAGTAAACAGTCCCCCAGAGGTGGTTACTTCTATAAAATGCTTCCTGCATTCGGTGTATTGAGCTTCTCACTGAAACAGTACAGCAAGCCCTGCGGCTGTATGTATCAGCGTCTCAGCGTTGGAGTGCTGACTTAGGATCGGTTTTGCCTTTTAGATCACAATGAACAAGATTACATCAACAGTAAGGACCTGATCCTAGATCAGCACTCCTACTCAGAGATGCTTGATGCTTGATCAAATTGCTAATGCTAAAACTACAATGTGATCAGTACTAACCACTAATGTATGGTATTGTGAATCTGATCCTATCATGTACAGTAAGCTAACCCTCATCAGGTGAGGGATGGTGAGGGTGTATCCTATACCCTTAGTGCTAATTCAGAGAGCAGGGGGTCCAAGCGTGGTTGTTAGGGGCGCAGCCACCGCCACTGCCGTGAGGCTAATCAAACAGAAACCACAATTAATTATTTGGATTTTATGCTCATTTGCGTCCAGCATAAATAAGGGTGCTCACACACACACACACACGTCTGTTATCATGCAATAAATTGTTTTCCTGCGGATTATCTTAATGAGATTAACTTGTGTATCACGGAGGACAGCTCCATAATTAACAATGAAACTACAAGTGTTTTGAGGTCATGATTCAGGAATTCAGAAAGGTTGTTTATCTGGGGGAGATTATTTTATAATTACACATAGATGCACAAGCACACTAGTGCACGCACACAAACAGGCACGTGAACATGCACACAAGCACATGCAAATAAACACACAAACCTCTGCCTTTACTATGTCTTACTTTGAAGTGAGTTTGATTAGTGAATGTATGTTGAAATGTGAGTCGGTGGCTTTCATCGCTTCCTGTGTCACGGCGCAATCGGCACTGCTGGCAAAGGTTGTTCCTCTTCAGCATCTTCTGCGGCGCTAGAGAGGTGCAGACTATTCACCTGGACCTTGCCGTGCCCTTCCCTGGCACATCATCTTTCTACATTATCTCTGAGTACCACAGCCACTTAGGAGTTGGCACACAGCAGCCCTCCCTGACACTCTCCCCTGCACCCTGCATTTAACTCCCGAGACTTCTGACCCTTTGTCTTATATTGGATATGCAAAGAGACAGCTCACCAAAAACCACTACTTACTTCTCTCTCTATCCCTCTGCCTGCGTCCCAAATGGCACCATATTCCTGTTATACTGCTCCACGTTTGACCAGAGCCCTATGTGCCCTGGTAAAATGTAGTGCACCGTAGGGAATAGGGTGCTGTTTGGGACGCAGACTCTCTCTCTCTGTGTGATGCTGGCTCACTCCCTCCCTGCCCTCAGTTAAAAAGCAGGCTTGGAGAGTGTTTTGCACTGTGTTAAAGGGATACTTTGTGATTTTGCAGTGAGCCCTTTTATCTACTTCCCCAGGGTCAGATGAACTTGTGGAAACCATTTTTACGCCTCTGTGTCCAGTATGATGGAAGATAGCATAGGCTCGCAAAAAATCTCTAACTACCATTAGAGTAATGGCTAGCAGACACCGGCTAACTCTAGTTAGCGATTGCACTAGCGCTAGTTAGCAATTTACTTCATACTGGACGCAGAAACATAAAAATAGTATCCACGAGTTCATCTGACTCTGGGGAAGTGGATAAAGGGTTTCAATGCCTATCCCTTTAAGGTGAGACAGGTGTAAGGCAATGGAAAGACACTGAGCTAAACTGTTCATATGAAGGAGCCTGAAAAATAGAACAATAATAAAATGCCAAGCTAGAGGAAGGGGACGAGTCAAATATGAAGTGAGGGAGACGGACAGAGAGAGAGGGAGAGAGCTGACAAATATTCGAAGAGAGAGAAAATTGGAGGGAGAGAACGAGAAAAGAAAGTGTGAGAGATATGTTCGATGTAATGTCAGTTATTCTTTTGACGTTTTGGTCTGACACTCATTGAAAATTGAGGAGTTTCATACACAGAGAGAGATAGCATGTCCATCCAGTTCCCCAGCACATCATGAGCAATATTCCTGTTGCATACAAAACAGCTTAGAATCATCATCAGCCAATGGCATGACCAGACTTCATCATGATGACCACACATGCAACCTGATTGGCTTTAGCCCTTATCCCCGGGTGCTAATTTACATGGAACAGGCCTTCAGCACATCAAACCAATAAGCCTCCCTGACACAGACACACACACACACACACACACACACACACACACACACACACACACACACACACAAACACACACACACACACACACACATATAATCCTTTCACAAACACACAGATAAACACACACACACACACACCACACGCATCTACTCCCCTAAGGAGATTTGAAGGAGTTTGCAATACACTGCAATTTGAGCTCATCTGCATGCAAAGCTAAGGACGTGGCGCCTGATGAACATGCAGTGCACACGCTTAATGGACAGCCTGATTGGTAGTGCATTAAAGCCAGGGCCAGTGGAGAGTAGTGTGATATTGTAGAGAAAAGAAGAGCGAGATAGAGAGGGGAAGAGGAGGAGAGAAATTTGACTGCTTAAGCCGGAATAAAAGAACCCTCACAGTAAAATAACTTCTGTTATTGAATGTAAAATTATCTTCTGCAGCACATGAAATCATGTCTATTTTTGATGCAGTAATTAATAGGTTATTCCTATCAAAAGGGCAGAAATGGTCATGGACGGGGATAGAAATCCCTTTAAGGGAGGACTATAGTAATTTCATTTCACTGTTGTTTTACTATATGACAAGCCCATGGTCCGGTGGACATATATCCATCCAGCCATTATTCTAATAACCATGGTGCATCTCATGTCCTCTACTCCCAGATAGCATGACTGTGATCATGAATGCATCCCAATTGACACCCTCTTCCCTATATAGTGCACTGCTTTTGACCAAAGCCCTATAGGAATAGGGTGCCATTTGGGATGCACGTCATTACTTTCGGATCTTATCAGGGTTGTTTAGACATCCACATCCCCACCCGGGGCCTTGTTAACCCTGTTAGCATGTCGCTATGCTGCCTCCATGCAGCCATATAGTATCTATTCCTGTCTGATTTGAATGGCACAACGGCTCCATTTACAACCTTAATGAGGTGTTGTTTATCTTCCCTCTGATTGGCTGACCTCTCCGAATGCCCATCTTCCATCTCCCTCTCATCTCGCTGTCTTTGTGTGAGTCTGCGTAGCGGAGTGTGTACTGTATTGTATTTGAATCGGCCCTTGAGCATGGGTATGTGTGTGTGTGTGTGTGTGTGTGTGTGTGTGTGTGCGCATCAGGCTTGCGTGCTCAAGACCCGCTCCTTTCATGGGTGCTGAACTAATGCATCCTGGTTGTGGTAAAAGGAGCAGGCAGCTGCCGGATGGAGAGAGAGAGAGAGAGAGAGAGAGAGAGAGAGAGAGAGAGAGAGAGAGAGGGAGAGAGAGAGAGAGAGAAAGACAGACCGAGCAGGAGACAGGAATGGTGTGCACTGGAGTGAACTGTGGTGCCACATAATAGGGGGAAGAGGAGGAGGTGGAGGGGAAAAAGGAGCAGGAGGGGAGAGGGAAGAAAAAGTAGGAGGGAGGGAGGTAGCGAGTGGGGGGGGAAGGTTGGATGGTGGATGTAAGATTCCATGCCACAAAGGCAGATAATAGGAGGGTGTTGTTGGCAGAAGGAGAGTAGCTAAAGAGTTAGCGTGCCTTGGCATGATGTAGCGTGATGTTATGGGATCTGTTGTATGCGCTATGTTATCTATGCATTCCATATGACCCCATATGGTTGCGTGGGCGTCGTCACTTCAGATTGTGGTAAGCCGGTTTGGTCATTAGTATTGTAACATCGACACATATTTGCATATTTGTATATATTTTTTATTTATAAAGGATCCCCATTAGATTCTGCCAAGAAACAAAGCAATAAAACAACACGTACAACACATTATTAGACCACTAGTCTACCACTACATTTCTGCAATACATCATGTATAATCCATCATGTATAATACCACAATACAACAAAAATACAATGTACGTGTGTGTAGAGTGCGTGTTTGCGCGTCTGTGTGCCTGTGTTTGTGTCTCTTCACAAGCCGTGTGGTTCCATAAGTTTGATCTGTTTTTTATCATTTTCTACTGCTTGCTTGAGTTATCTGATGTGGAATAGAGTTCCATGTAGTCATGGCTCTATGTAGTACTGTGCATTTCCCAGAGTCTGTTCTGGACTGTGAAGAGACCCCTGGTGGCATGTCTTGTGGTGTATGCATGGGTGTCCGAGCTGTGTGCTAGTCTTTTGAACAGATATCTCGGGGCTTTCAACATGTCAATACCTCTCACAAAGACATGCACTCTCCTCTACTTTGAGCCAGGAGAGATTGACATGCATGTTATTGATGTTAGCTCTCCATGTACATTTAAGGGCCAGCCGTGCTGCTTTGTTCTTGGCCAACGGTAATTTGCCTTTGTCCCTCTTTGTGACACTTGACCATATGGTTGGGCAGTAGTCCAGGTGGGATAAAACTAGGGCCTGTAGGACTTGTTTTGTTGATAGAGATGTAAAGAAAGCAGAGTGGCGCTTTATTACGGACATACCTCTCCCCATCTTAGCTACCATTGCATCAATATGTTTTGACCATGACAGTTTACAATCCAGTGTTACTCCAAGCAGTTTAGTCTCCTCAACTTGTTAAATTTCCACATTATTCACCACAAGATTTAGTTGAGGATTAGGGCTTAGTCAATGATTTGTCCGAAACACGATGCTTTTAGTTTTTGAAATATTTAGGACTAGCTTACACCCATTCTAAAACTGACTGCAGCTCTTTGTTTAGTGTTGTAGTTGATGTGTATAATGTTGAGTCATCAGCAAACATAGACACACATGCTTTACTCAGTGCCCGTGGCAGGCAATTAATAAAAATTGAAAAAAGTAAGGGGCCTAGACAGCTGCCCTGAGGTGTGCCTAACTCTACCTGTATTATTACACACACCGTTTACCCATCAATGGCAATTAGGCGTTCCCATAAGCAGGCACTGACAGCTGCAGAATCTCATCTCAGAGAATTCATTGTGGTTCATGTCATGCCTCACTTATCATAATGTCCCATAAAAGATTGGCCAAGGTATTAATCCTACCATAGTTCAGTCAGGATCAAGCTACAACCTATTTAGAAGAATGACCACCAGCTTATGTTAGAGGAAGAGAAAAAGGACTCAACTTAGCACCAACATACTGCAACATCACAAATGGCTGTTGAGTACAACATATTTGTATGATATATTTCCAACTAATATGTCTTTGACATGCCATACCGGACGTGTTATTGTGAGTGAGTATTTCTGTGTATAAACTGAGAATTAAAGACATGCCAAATTTGCATTGGGTTTATTGATGTAACAGCAACAGCCTTCCACTCTTCCTCTCACTGGGATCCACCACTAAGAGAGATCTCATCTCATAGTGGGTATTGTCCTTAAGAAGAGGATCCCGTTTTCACCCTGTCAAAAACATATTTGAGAATATTTCCCTCCCTCTTCAAAGCCGATTAATCCTTGAGCTTTAAAGGGAGTCATTTTGGGCTGAAGTCAAACCTTGAAAACCTTGAAAAAGGACCAAATATGCCCTCTGTGTGTGACATCCTGTTATCCCCCTGCCAATCACAGAGCAGAGACACAGCAGTGGAGGTGAAACAATGAACACAATTCACCACCCCGGCAGATTACCAAACACTGTCACAATGAAACAAAACAAAACATATATTGGGGGGTTAGGCTAAGCACAGATTTGTGCGTGTGTGTGCATTCGTCTGAACGCGTGTGATTGCGTGTCACAGGAAAGGTCTTATTGACGACTTGGGGGGCATGCTTTTAGAAAGCATCCGGCATTGGATTAAGGGGAGGGGGGGGGGGGGGGTCAGTGACTGTGGCCGCAATATCAGACACTAAGAGGGGTGGTGTGTGTGTGTGTTGGTGGCTTAGAGACCAGGGGGACATGTCCAGCTCTTCTTTCCTCTGACCACTCAATGCAAATGTAATCTGACACCAGTGTATTTCCGTCAGAGGGCCAAGGAATAATTTGGTTTGGAATGATCACACGGGATGTGTGTGTAGTAGAAGTTGTAAAGTGAGTAGGGAGAGCATGGAACTAATTGAATCTGAAATCTTGTTGGAGTGAAATGGGATCCACCGGTGTCTTTCACCCAGCAGCGTCTCATAGAGAAGGCTCCAAACATGACTGAATTCATAAAGTGGCTTGTTAAGGACCTAATTAAATGTAGCAGCTTCCTCCACGGCCATCCTTGCCCTCTAATGGAACAGTCCCTGGGAACCCAAGACTCTCCTCACACTCTTATTAGCTCATACTGTATATGTCGGATCCACACTATAGGGACGAACCGAGCCAAGTCGAGCTGTTCTGGGCTGCCCTGGTTACACGTTCACCACCGTGCTAGAAGGGACAATGTGTAAAGAAATGTCCCAGTACAGTAAGCGTCAGCCCTGTCATGTGGATTAGACATTAGTCTCTTCTCTTCGCTGCTCTGTCTGATGACGATGAGTTTAGGCCATAATCAACACTAGACACGCTTCACTCTTTTTAATTGCTCTCTGCATCCTCTAACTTTTGTCATCTTCTTCTTTTGCTTTTTGTTTTCCAACTTTGATTACCACTGTGTTGGTATTTCTGTACTGGAAGCGATTCCTTTGATCAATCAGAGCGGAAGTCTGCTAACTAGACTGTACGTTGATTCTCAAAGGGATGGAAATTGAAGTCATGAGAACACAAACAACATAGGAAGATCTGAGAACATTGTGATCCCATTTTGTTTCATCAAACAGCTCAAGTGGGAAAAAAAATCTATATTTTTGTAGAATGGAAGGAATATTTAACATCCAAGTTATCAAACAAGGGTCCTCTATAACATTTACTGTACAATGTACTGTGTATGTAAATGAGTTGGGTTTAAATGCAGAGCATGGTGTGCACTGCAGTAATGCAGCTGTTAGAAATGCATAGGAGGAAACCTTTTTTCTTATTTTTCTCCTCTCTTGTGATACAGTATGTAAATGATCATATAGTAATACTCATCACTAGTCTGCTCACCCATGCGCTGAACTTACCATGTAATCAAATAGAAATGGACCTTTCATATCCAGTGTGTGCCCTGTCCGCTGATGTGAAGTGTGTGTGCCCTGTCCGCTGAAGTGAAGTGTGTGTGCCCTGTCCGCTGAAGTGAAGTGTGTGTGCCCTGTCCGCTGAAGTGAAGTGTGTGTGCCCTGTCCGCTGAAGTGAAGTGTGTTTGCCCTGTTCGCTGATGTGAAGTGTGTGTGCCCTGTCCGCTGAAGTGAAGTGTGTTTGCCCTGTTCGCTGAAGTGAAGTGTGTTTGCCCTGTTCGCTGATGTGAAGTGTGTGTGCCCTGTCCGCTGATGTGAAGTGTGTGTGCCCTGTCCGCTGAAGTGAAGTGTGTGTGCCCTGTCCGCTGAAGTGAAGTGTGTTTGCCCTGTTCGCTGAAGTGAAGTGTGTTTGCCCTGTTCGCTGATGTGAAGTGTGTTTGCCCTGTTCGCTGAAGTGAAGTGTGTTTGCCCTGTTCGCTGAAGTGAAGTGTGTTTGCCCTGTTCGCTGATGTGAAGTGTGTTTGCCCTGTTCGCTGAAGTGAAGTGTGTTTGCCCTGTTCGCTGATGTGAAGTGTGTGTGCCCTGTCCGCTGAAGTGAAGTGTGTGTGCCCTGTCCGCTGATGTGAAGTGTGTGTGCCCTGTCCGCTGAAGTGAAGTGTGTTTGCCCTGTTCGCTGATGTGAAGTGTGTGTGCCCTGTCCGCTGATGTGAAGTGTGTGTGCCCTGTCCGCTGATGTGAAGTGTGTGTGCCCTGTCCGCTGAAGTGAAGTGTGTGTGCCCTGTCCGCTGAAGTGAAGTGTGTTTGCCCTGTCCGCTGATGTGAAGTGTGTGTGCCCTGTCCGCTGAAGTGAAGTGTGTGTGCCCTGTCCGCTGAAGTGAAGTGTGTTTGCCCTGTTCGCTGATGTGCACATGCTCATTCCATTCCACAAAAACGATGAGGGGAGAATTGTTGAATTATGCTACTCAATTCCTTTTCAAAGCCAACCAATTAAAAGCCAGGACCATACTTCTGTTCCCTCAGCTCTAGACATGTGGTTCTGTGTGTTAGGTGAAATATTTTCTCTTCTCTTCCCTCATCTCGCTCTCGCTCTGATCTGTTTTTCCTTTTGGTGAGTTTGTGTGAGGGTGACAGAGAAATATATACCTCCTTTCATGACTTGCTGGGGATTTGTCATGAGTGATGCTTAATTGGGTCTTCTCTGGCACATGATGGGGGGAGAGAGAGAGAAGATGTTTGTAGCCTGTGCAGATTTTTCTCGTCTGAGAGAGTGAGGACAGAGATGTTGTTTTAAAAAGCTGATCCTCACAGCTGTAAATCTGAGAGGGGAGAGATGATGGCAGAATATCTGCACTCTGTATTGGGGGGGGGGGGGGGGGTACAGATACTGATGTCTGAGAGGTTGGAGCGTGAACACTACAGGGGCCTCCCCATCACTGATCTCTCCGAGCTGATTCCTCCATCTCTCTTAGCAACTGATCCCTGTAGATCTCTCCCCAGCCCTGTCAGCTCGCTCTGGGTTCTGATCCCCTGCACACGGACACTGGCAGAGCCTTGTCCTTGGATCATTTTCATTTCCATCTCCCTCTGTTTGCCTCCTTGTCTCTCTCTACTCCACCTCTCTTGCTGTCTCTCTCACTCTCCAATTATCTTCTACCCCCCCCCCCCCTCCTCTCTCATCTCACACCTCTCCTTCTCCTGCCCTTGGGGGATTCAACCTCTCTCGTCTCCCTCGGAATTCTGCGAGGATGTATGTCACGGATCAATGATTCAGGTGTCTACTCCCATGGTGCTTCACATGCAATGCATATTCTAGTCCTGTATGTGTGTGTTTCAAAGAAATGACAGTGAGCTAGATGACCTGCTTCTCCTCTCTTTCAAATGCTTGGACAGACGAAAGTAGGCAAAGACATGACAGGACTGACCAAAGTTTTGTCTAGTTAAAGTCTACTAGAAGCTTCTCTGTTAGTCCCATCTATTGTAGAGTGTTGTATATGTGAACTGTAAGCCTCAGACACACCCGAGGGGCTAGACGTGGTGCCCGGGTGATGTGGCGTAGATGTGTGTATGTAGTACCTTAAATCACAGCTGGAGCAATTAGCAAGTGAAGCAGCAGTCTAGCTGTTTACCTCTAGTGTTTGTGTCTGTCTGTGTGTGTTTGTGTGTGTTCTCCGAACATAGTGAAGTGTGTATGAATGAAAAAGGAGCTAGCGCTCAGCATTCAACGTGCTATATTTCACACAGAGGCCCGGCCGCATTACAAAGGACAGGGAACAGCCCAACATGATTGTCTTTAATGTTGCTCATAAATCACAATGATGGGGGATGCCTGTGGGAGTGTTTGTGTGTGTTTGTGTGTGTGGGTTATGTGTGGGTTGTGTGTGTGTGTGTGTGCATGTGCGTGTGTGTGTGTGTGTGTGTGTGCGTGCTACACACTGAGAGGAACGTTCCAAATCAGCGTCTCTGACACTCGTGATTAAACCCACTTATTATAACATAAATAAATAGTCTATACTCATTCATAAATCCATGCTTTACAATCCGAGTGTGCCTTGAGAGATGTGTTTTCTGAGAGGGAATGAGTCAGGGTGGTTTTGAAGGACATGCAAAACACAAGCATTCACACTCACACAGGGAGAACGTGTTTGGCAATATCCAGTCATCTTAACAGGTCATTTCTGCCCATTTAAGTGTTTGTTGTTCACACTTGTAAAACACAGCCTTCTTATTGTCCTGATGGCGATCAGTCGGGTCACTTTATCCAACATTCAGGTCAACTGGCCTTGTGCCATTCTGATAGGTGACCTTGTCTCAGTCTTGACACATTGACAGAAAGAGATGGAGAGACGATGACATGCAGAGAGTGAGGAAGAGAGACAGAGATGGAGAGAAAGAGGAAGAGAGACAGAGATGGAGAGACAAGGACATGCAGAGAAAGAGGAAGAGAGACAGAGATGGAGAGACAAGGACATGCAGAGATAGAGACAGAGATGGAGAGACAAGGACATGCAGAGATAGAGACAGAGATGGAGAGACAAGGACATGCAGAGATAGAGACAGAGATGGAGAGACAAGGACATGCAGAGATAGAGACAGAGATGGAGAGACAAGGACATGCAGAGATAGAGGAAGAGAGACAGAGATGGAGAGACAAGGACATGCAGAGAAAGAGGAAGAGAGACAGAGATGGAGAGACAAGGACATGCAGAGATAGAGGAAGAGAGACAGAGATGGAGAGACAAGGACATGCAGAGATAGAGGAAGAGAGACAGAGATGGAGAGACAAGGACATGCAGAGAAAGAGGAAGAGAGACAGAGATGGAGAGACAAGGACATGCAGAGAAAGAGGAAGAGAGACAGAGATGGAGAGACAAGGACATGCAGAGAAAGAGGAAGAGAGACAGAGATGGAGAGACAAGGACATGCAGAGATAGAGGAAGAGAGACAGAGATGGAGAGACAAGGACATGCAGAGAAAGAGAGAAGAGTGGAGAGAAGGACATGCAGAGAGAAAGAGCAATGGAGAGACAAGGACATGCAGAGAAAGAGGAAGAGAGACAGAGATGGAGAGACAAGGACATGCAGAGAAAGAGCAAGAGTGACAAGGACATGCAGAGAAAGAGCAAGAGAGACAAGGACATGCAGAGAAAGAGGAAGAGAGACAGAGATGGAGAGACAAGGACATGCAGAGATAGAGGAAGAGAGACAGAGATGGAGAGACAAGGACATGCAGAGAAAGAGCAAGAGAGACAAGGACATGCAGAGAAAGAGGAAGAGAGACAAGGACATGCAGAGAAAGAGCAAGAGAGACAAGGACATGCAGAGATAGAGGAAGAGAGACAGAGATGGAGAGACAAGGACATGCAGAGATAGAGGAAGAGAGACAGAGATGGAGAGACAAGGACATGCAGAGAAAGAGGAAGAGAGACAGAGATGGAGAGACAAGGACATGCAGAGAAAGAGCAAGAGTGACAAGGACATGCAGAGAAAGAGCAAGAGAGACAAGGACATGCAGAGAAAGAGGAAGAGAGACAGAGATGGAGAGACAAGGACATGCAGAGAAAGAGCAAGAGAGACAAGGACATGCAGAGAAAGAGGAAGAGAGACAGAGATGGAGAGACAAGGACATGCAGAGATAGAGGAAGAGAGACAAGGACATGCAGAGATAGAGGAAGAGAGACAAGGACATGCAGAGATAGATGAAGAGAGACAGAGATGGAGAGATAAGGACATGCAGAGAAAGAGGAAGAGAGACAGAGATGGAGAGACAAGGACATGCAGAGAAAGAGGAAGAGAGACAGAGATGGAGAGACAAGGACATGCAGAGAAAGAGGAAGAGAGACAGAGATGGAGAGACAAGGACATGCAGAGAAAGAGGAAGAGAGACAAGGACATGCAGAGAAAGAGGAAGAGAGACAGAGATGGAGAGACAAGGACATGCAGAGAAAGAGCAAGAGAGACAAGGACATGCAGAGAAAGAGGAAGAGAGACAGAGATGGAGAGACAAGGACATGCAGAGAAAGAGCAAGAGAGACAAGGACATGCAGAGAAAGAGGAAGAGAGACAGAGATGGAGAGACAAGGACATGCAGAGAAAGAGGAAGAGAGACAGAGATGGAGAGACAAGGACATGCAGAGAAAGAGGAAGAGAGACAGAGATGGAGAGACAAGGACATGCAGAGAAAGAGGAAGAGAGACAGAGATGGAGAGACAAGGACATGCAGAGATAGAGGAAGAGAGACAGAGATGGAGAGACAAGGACATGCAGAGAAAGAGGAAGAGAGACAGAGATGGAGAGACAAGGATATGCAGAGAAAGAGGAAGAGAGACAAGGACATGCAGAGATAGAGGAAGAGAGACAGAGATGGAGAGACAAGGACATGCAGAGAAAGAGCAAGAGAGACAGAGATGGAGAGACAAGGACATGCAGAGAAAGAGGAAGAGAGACAAGGACATGCAGAGATAGAGGAAGAGAGACAGAGATGGAGAGACAAGGACATGCAGAGAAAGAGCAAGAGTGACAGAGATGGAGAGACAAGGACATGCAGAGAAAGAGCAAGAGTGACAAGGACATGCAGAGAAAGAGCAAGAGAGACAAGGACATGCAGAGAAAGAGGAAGAGAGACAGAGATGGAGAGACAAGGACATGCAGAGATCTCGCTCTCTCTGGGGGGCAAGGTGGCTCAGGATAGGACCTACATTCAGCATGGTACTGTACCACTGCCTCCTTGGACCGTTGTCATCATTAGGAGTGCTGGCACACTGGGTGCCTGAGCAATGCTGTGCTCCTCATACATAATAACAACCTCCCTCCCTGACTGCCTGCCTGCCTACCTGCCTCCTACCCTGCTTTCCTACCTCCCTCCCCTGCTTGCCTCTCTGATTCCCTCCCCTCCTTCCATCACTCCATGCTTCCCTCCCTGCCTGCTCACCTCACAATGACTATTTAATGATGATACCCAAACCCCATGAAGCCTGGCTGGATAATGGGGGACCGAAACACGGTAGGAAACTCAACTGGAAGAAGTCTTAATAAAACAGCAGACAAGTGGTGAGGATGGAATTCACTTCTCTGTGAAAATGCTCAAATGGAAGATTCATGACTTGTTTAAGCTTAACACAGTTTTCCCCTGTCATCATGGCTTTTCAAGAATGACCATTATTTCTCCACAAGGGAGACATTAGTGGATCTGTTGTTGGATTGGGAAATGTTTTTCATGCGCCTCCATCAGCACTCAGAGGACTGTAGCAGGGAACTGAATATGAAGTACAGATCTCAAATTCCCGATATCAGTGGTCACCAACAGGTCGATCGCGATCCAAGGCATTCCCTGTCGATTGCCAAACATTTCTGTGAAAAAAATAATAATAATAAAGTCCTGCATTCCTATTTTCCTTTTATTCGTCTCGCGCTGTTAACGTAGGTGCACTCGATTCAGCTGCCCTGCGCGCCGGGTAGGCAAAGTGTTCCCATTTTTAACCATTTCATGTTGTCTAAAGGTACAAGCTCTGTTTTCCCCGCGGGCCCAGAGAGCAAATCAAGTGCTATATAGTCCTACCGATGGCCAATTGGATGGGCCAGGTTACCGTGTCTGCAGTGAAGTAGGAAACGCAAAAGAAAAGCTTCAGCAAAGTTGATACTGTGAGATTCCAAAACGTTTAAAACCATGACTAGAGAGAGACTGTCAACGAATAAAGCAAAGAGCTTCTGTTTTTACGAGTGACTTCGTGTTTAAGGTCTTACTCAGCGCTGTCAACACTTTGCATTCAACACTTTTATAAGCCATAAAATGTGCGTTCTTCCTTCGTCCACCCAGCGCTACAACAAGCCCTGCAGCAGTAATGAATAATGAGTAGGGAAGTGTATCGATAGGCTTGCGTTGCTAGTATTCTCTGTTCGTTAGGAGTAACAACATGCATTTATGCACGAGGCAGAAATAATGGGGTAAAAATAACGAAATAAAATCAATGAGAATAATAGGGTGCGACACGAGTTTGACCATCAGCTGGAAGATGGTGTCCCTTTTTGGTCAGTGTCAGTGGACGAAAAGGACAGCGGAGGGACGTTGAGACTGACCATCAGATGTAGGCACCATCAGCCCAGTAAAATGAAAAGCAAATGATTGAAATGTGTACTCACTCAGCTGTGCTTCACTCGTAACACAACAACGGATCTATTACCCGTGTGACCATAGCCGGCCTCATATGTTATAAACATACACTACCTTTCAAAAGTTTGGGGTCACTTAGAAATGTCCTTGTTTTTGAAAGAAAAGCTCATTTTTCGTCCATTAAAATAACATCAAATTGATCAGAAATGCAGTGTAGACCGTGTAAATGTTGTAAATGACTATTGTAGCTGGAAACGGCAGAAGCCCATTATCAGCAGCCATCACTCCTGTGTTCCAATGGCATGTTGTGTTAGCTAATACAAGTTTATCATTTTAAAAGGCTAATTGATCATTAGAAAACCCTTTTGCAGTTATGTTAGCACAGCTGAACTGTTTTCCTGAGTAAAGAAGCAATAAAACTGGCCTTTAGACTAGTTGAGTATCTGGAGCAACAGCATTTGTGGGTTCGATTACAGGTTCCAAATGGCCAGAAACAAAGAACTTTCTTCTGAAACTCGTTTGTCTATTCTTGTTCTGAGATATTAAAGCTATTCCATGCGAGAAATTGCCAAGAAACTGAAGATCTCGTACAATGCTGTGTCCTACTCCCTTCACAGAACAGTGCAAACTGTCTCTAACCAGAATAGAAAGAGGAGTGGGAGGCCCGAGTGTCTAGTTTGAGAAACAGATGCCTCACAAGTCCTCAAATGGCAGCTTCATTAAATAGTACCCACAAAACACCAGTCTCAACGCCAACAGTGAAGAGGCGACTCCGGGATGCTGGCCTTCTAGGCAGAGTTCCTATGTCCAGTGTCTGTGTCATTTTGCCCATCTTAATCGTTTCTTTTTATTGGCCAGTCTGAGATATGGCTTTTTCTTTGAAACTCTGCCTAGAAGGCCAGCATCCCGGAGTCGCCTCTTCACAGCCCCCAGGCCCCTTCATGGCTGATCACTCTCCTCAATCACCAGCACTGCCCTGGGGTCCACACTTTCGTTTATTTGTTTTAAACTCTCTCCTGACCAGCTTCAAGGAGAGACTCAGACTCAAGCAGCGATGGATTATGTTAGGGTCTGAGTCAGTCACTGGGAGAGGAGAGAGGGACAGATGTAGTGTTGTTGTTGTGATTTCTCCATCTGTGGGGGGGTTGAGAGGGGGGCCACCAGGGTTGAGTGTCCCCTGGCCAAAGCCAGGCCCCACACAGTCATTTTTAAGATAGACAGGGATGGTTGGAGACAGAGAGACAGGCAGACAGACGGACAGGCAGGGAGGAGAAGGAGATGGACATGCAGAGTGAGAGAGAGAGAGAGAGAGAGATGCCTCTACTGTGTGACATCCACATCAACATTCCAATCATTTCCATCGAATACCCTGTTCATGGTAACCAGGGGAACACAGTTACAAGTGCACAGAAAATGGCCCCTATTTTCTCAGCTCCTCAGCTATCATTTGACACTATCATCTCAAATAGCCCCCATTTTATAGCCCTGTTGAAGTGTATGTTTTTCTACTTGAAGGATACAGTAGCTGGACCCCATAGTGTTGTCCTGTCTAGGACTGACTTTTATGCTCAATAGTGAAACATCTGATGAGAAGCATTTTCCCAGACTGGGCCATGGTGAAATCCCCCACAGAGTGGAGAGCGAGAGAGTCAAGGCCTAATGTCATGAATAAATACATGTCATGCCTCTGTGTTGTATAGGGGACATGCTGCATAAACCATCTCCTTCCCATCGCTTGCTCTCTCTCTCTCTTCTCTCTCTCTCTCTGCCTCTCTCTCTTCTCTCTCTCTCTCTCTTTCTCTCTGTCTGTCTCTCTCTGTCTCTCTCTGTCTCTCTCTCTCTCTCTCTCTCTCTCTCTCTCTCTCTCTTCTCTCTCTCTCTCGCTCTCTCGCTCTCTTTTATATTATATATATATTAGCTGCACAGGCTGAAATAGGTTTTGCATGTGCTCTTCAGTTATTAACCTATGGGTCATTCCACCTAAAAATAAAAATAAAATTCAACACCCACTAATTTCAACACCCACTATCTCTGATTGTTCTGAAACATTCCTGCAACATTTGTTGAACTATAATTGAATATCTGAGATATTAACAAATTAACTAACAAATTATTATCAGAGACATAAACCTAACAACTTCAATGACTAATTTATTATAAATAACTTAAATCACCAAATTCACTGAGAATGCATTTACATAGGATGAAGAAACCATCATCCTTGCCGATGCTCCATACTGCTTGTCAGACATAGATAACTTCTACTGTATTCTCGTTGTTGGCGTGAGATTGGTGTGGGGAGTCCGTGGGTAGCTTTTGACTATTTCTCTGGATTCCTCATGTCTTACTCACTGTTAGAAAAATGTTTGGTCCAAATTGGATGTTTGGTATTATATTTATTGAATATTATAAGAAACCTATCAATTAAAATGGCCAATTGGGGTGCAACAATTAGCATAATTTCTCCGATATCCAATTATATTTCAACAAAATAATATTGCAGGATTGCCAATCGTGTCTGTTTCTGACAACAGAAATGATTTCAGAAAAATCTGAGATGGTGGTGTCATGGCTTGCTGAAAAGATATACAGTACCAGTCAAACGTTTGGACACACCTACTCATTCAAGGTTTTTTTCTTTATTTGTACTATTTCCTACATCGTGGAATAATAGTAAAGACATCAAAACTATGAAATAACACATATGGAATTATGTAGTAACCAAACAATTGTTAAAACAAATCACAATTGATGTTATATTTGAGATTATTCAAAGTAGCCACCCTTTGCCTTGATGACAGCTTTGCACTATCTTGGCATTCTCTCAACCAGCTTCACCTGGAATGCTTTTCCAACAGTCTTGAAGGAATTCCCACATATGCTGAGCACTTGTTGGCTGCTTTTCCTTCACTCTGCGGTCCAACTCATCCCAAACCATCTCAATTGGGTTGACTGATACTGTATACAAATCAACTCCACTTCCTTGGAAACCATTGGCTGAATCAAATTCAGCCTCCCTACTTCCACCCACAACAGGAAATAAGAGTATGGTTCTGTTCCTTCCTTTCTTCTCAGAGAGTCAGTCTCTAGTGGTGACACTACCACTGGTTTGATATTACCATGAAGCTGGATGCTGCAATGAGGAGGCAGTGTGTGATTCTGAAATGGCACCCTATTCCCTATATAGTGCACAAATTATGTCAAAAGTAGTGCACAAAATAGGGAATAGGGTGTCATTTGAGACTCAGATAATGTGATCCCAAAAGCATAGTAGTATGCTCTTAAAGAGGGGGATAAACATGGAATATACTGACTGACATTAGACTGACGTTAGACTGACGTTAGTAGTGTGATAATGAGATCCACAGGGAGAGACGGTTAATCGGCAGGCGGTGCTGGTTGTAGAGGCAGGAACCCATGGGGTTCTGGTCAAAGGTAGTGCACTTTATAGGGGATAGGGTGCAATTTGGGACACATGCTAGGCAGTGTACATCGCCGCGATGTGTTTCAACACCTCACAGGTAGTCCCTGGTAACCAGTGGTGGTGACATCATAACAGGCTCTGCTAACGATAACGATGTCCTCATTAACGAGTGTTAACAATCAACAGGTCACACTGGGAAAAGCTGAGAGAGATTTCACTTGGTCTCTCTGTTCACTTGCTCTCTCTGTTCACTTGCTCTCTCTGTTCACTTGCTCTCTCTGTCCCTTTCACTTGGTCTCTCCCTCCCTCCCTCCCTCCCTCCCTCTCTCTCTCGTTAGTTTTTACAAGGCACAGAAACATCTCTCTGTGGTTCTGCCCGTGTCTACCCTGAGGTGAAGCAGAATGTGTTCTATGTAATCAGCACGTGAGACTGAGAGAGGAGGGACCTCTGGTCAAAAATAGTGCAGTTTATAGGGAATATGGTGCCATTTGGAATGTAACCTTTCTCCTCCTAACAAGATATTATTAAAATGACATGCTGCTATCTGGGAGTCACCTTAGGTATCCTGTGCTACCCTACTCTACCATGATTGTGACTCACTGGTTTGCATTGAAACACAGAGGGCGGGCTGGGGAAGGAGTTGTTAACAGACTGAGGGTGTTTTGATACCTGCAATGAGAATCATAATCATGTCTATTCTGATTCACATCCAAGAAAACAAATTGCTGTGTATTATCTAGATGACTTTATAGATTACCGTTAAGAAAGCCTTGGGTGGAGTGGAGGGAAGGAGGGTGAGAGGAGAGACAGAGAGGCATAGCCATGTTATTTATTTTCTCCCTGGCTGTGACAGACAAACCGTCTGGCTCGGCTCAGTGCAGGCAGCGACTTGGACGCCTGTATGGGTCCTGACTCTGGCCTGGGGAGATTTGGATTAACGTTCAGGTTGGTGGAGCATAAACTGTAATGATTATCTCTGACCTTGAGATTATTGAAGTTACTCAAATTGATAAATACAGTTTTGCTTCTTTTTTTTTTGCTTTCCATTTGCAGCTGAACTAAGCCAGACCATAATTTTTCTCATCATACCAATGGTGTGTCTTAAATGAGGTTTACATCCGGTGTCTACCAACCATATAACATGTTTTTCTGGCGGGAAGGAAATAGGCAGCCATTTCTACTCATTTCTGTACTATAACTTCCTGTGAGTCCAAACAATTACCCAACCAAACAAGTGATCTTCCCTCCAATCACCCTGCAGTTTAAAAGACTGTAAATCCTCATGACTTTAATTGAGTTATTATCTATTCTTTCGAGATCAACTCTTTAGGTTTGCTGCCGTCTGCCAGGAAGTCACACTATGAGGTGGGAATAATACTGTGGAGTGTTTTTAAAAGACGAATAAATGCCCTTTTAGTGTAAGAGCTGTTTGAAAAGGCCGCCAGAGATTTCAGCTTGTTTTGGTGGGGTGGAGTTTTGAACCTGCCTGGTGACCACCATAATTGAGTTAATAAACCAACCAAGTTCCAAACCTCTCTGCCAATAGCAGCTCGTTTTCAGTTTCCCCCTCCAAGACAGTCCTAGCAAAAGTCTTGTCTGAGAAATTCCTCTTTTCTAAGAAGCAATTTTTTTTTGTTGTTGTTGACCACTTTAATTGAAAACAATCACATTGAGGAACTTCATTGTTACCCATAAATGATTTGATGTTGAGATTTTTTTTTTTAAACGTCTGCATTGCAACTTTAATATGAGCCTCCTGGAGCCTCATGTACTGTCTATGTTATTAGACTGCAAATCGATCGAGATAATATATGGTGCGTCGAGTGGCTGTTGTAAACTATACTGTGTGTTCTATTATATGATGCAGTTGCTCAGTGAAAAGCTATTTATGGTTATGAGAAATATATTGTATATGATGAAAATTTTGAATTTGAAGGTCATGAAACCGCCCCATAAGAAGGTGTTGTTTGATTGCTACGTATTAATAATTTCCCTGTGTGTTCAGTCACACATATTGTATAAATCACGTGTTTGGGGACGTAATAATAACCACTTAATTATATGGTAATAGTGCAATTACATTTAGTTTGATGTTGAAGGATCATGTATTTTATGACAAGCATAGCCACACACTATGGAAATGATTGCAGAGAATAATCTCATTGTTGTGACTGGGGGGGGGTTATATCAATCTCCTTCAGACGTGGCCTTTTTTCCTATCAGTACATCCTTCAGACTTAACTACACTGTCTGCATCTCCCGTGTGTGTGTGTGTGTGTGTGTTATTGACTGTCCATGAGTGACTAGTGCTCATTACTCTGTTATAAACTATTCCTCTCCATTCTCCTCTTCATCATCAGGCTTTTGTTTTGATGCCGGTAGGTGTTTCTTTATTCATTAGTCACACCTGTCATTGGATAGATACTGGGAGATGGACTATTGCACAATACTATTGTTCTCTGCAGGATTCGGGGGGGCATATTGATGTGAATGGCATATTCATGTATCCTCGAGGTCTGGGGATGCAGCCTCCATTATTGCAGTGATAGGTGTCATCAACTCATGACTATACTGACTGTGTCCCAAATGGCACATATTCCCTATTGAGTGCACTACTTTTGACCATGGCCCACAAGGTCAAAAGTCATGCGTTATGTAGGGAACATGGTGCCATTTTGGACGCTCACACAGTCTGGCGTCCTGTATCACAACTGTGTAAGCAGCAGTGCAGTTAGCATTTCAACGTTGCATTGAGGGTTGTTCTAACATGCATAATGCAACAAACAGTGTATGTTACTACATTCACCATCAATATCAGGAAGTACCGGCTTATGTACCTTGTGGTTTTGAAGCTAAGTGCTCATATTGCCAAAAACAGTCTTACGAACTCCTGTCCTGGCTCATCATTGAAGTGTTCGGCAGTTTAGTACTGAAGAGAAAGATGATATGTCCCAAATGATATGTCCAAATGATATGTCCCAAATGGCAGTGATTACTGTATAGGGAATAGGGTGCCATTTGAGATGTAAGCCAAATACTGTACTTACTCTCTCCGTTTTTATTGGTAGTGATTAATGAATCATCCATTAACATTGGGTATATTCAACCTCATCAGCTCTCCAGCTCCTCTCAGCACCACCACTCCCTCTGGCCTGTGCCAACCTCACACTGTCTTTGTGCCAGGCCTGCAGTGTGTTTGTGTGTGTGCTTGCGTGTGAATCTCATAGAGATAGAGGACGCACCATTGTATCTGTTTTATTATGCCATCTGTGAGAGTAGTCCAAAGTAGTAGTCCAAGTAGTCCATTTTCTTCTACTACTACTACAAATTGGTAAACAAACTGCCACCTGGAGTGTGTTGTTTGAACAGTTACTGTATAAAGCCACCTGCTGTTTTGGAATATTTGCTCATGAGTATAATCATTGGCTGACCCCTCCTGATGACCTGGATGGAATTATGTGATCCTTCCATAACCCATAGGAAGTCCCGGTTCCGCTTTAAATGAAGTGCAGCTTATAAAGGCTTCATAAAGCCTTCATAAACACTACATAAATGTGTTACAAATAATCTATGACCGTATGTCATGCTTTATAAAGGGTTCAGAAATGTGGCATAACTGGGTGACATAACCACCCATGTTAAATGCAGGGGTGGAAAAGTGTAGATACCTTAATAGAAAGTTGCTCAAGTAAAAGTCAGCCAGTAAAATACTACTTGAGTAAAAGTTGTTTAGTTTTAAATATACTTAATTATCAAAAGTAAATGTAATTGCTAAAAGTACTTTTGGTTGTCAGGGAAAATGTATGGAGTAAAAAGTACAATGTATTATTTAGGAATGTAGTGAAGTAAAAGTAGTCCAAATTATTCATAGTAAAGTACAGGTACCCCCAAAAAACGATCTTAAGTAATGCTTTAAAGTATTTTTACTTAAGTACTTTACAAATATGGCATAAACCTGTTCTTTATAAAGGGTGGCATCCTGCCCTGCCTATCTAAGGTCTTCGAAAGCTAAGTCAACAAACAGATCACTGACCATCTCGAATCCCACCGTACCTTCTCCGCTGTGCAATCCGGTTTCCGAGCCGGTCACGGGTGCACCTCAGCCACGCTCAGGGTACTAAACGACATCATAACCGCCATCGATAAAAGACAGTACTGTGCAGCCGTCTTCATCGACCTGGCCAAGGCTTTCGACACTGTCAATCACCATATTCTTATCGGCAGACTCAGTAGCCTCGGTTTTTCTAATGACTGCCTTGCCTGGTTCACCAACCACTTTGCAGACAGAGTTCAGTTCGATTCCCGGGACCACCCATACCAAAAAATGTATTCACTCATGACTGTAAGTCGCTTTGGATAAAAGTGTTTGCTAAATGTTCCATATTATATTTCACTAAAACATTTCTAGGATGGTCTAACATCTTTCCCTCTTGGGTATGGTGCATAGTCAATATTGGACCTGCACTCAACTTCCTCCAAAATGCTGTGCTGCAGGAGGGCACACACTCTAAAGTGTAAAAGGCAAAAAACTTTGGTAGGGCCTTTTAAAATCTGTTTGTATTTTTTGCCTACTTCTGTTTTTTTTCTCCCATTTTCTGTTTTCTTAGTTTTGTTGTTCCAGGTTTCAGATTTACATTTTGTTTTATTTAAAGAGAAAAACAACCAAATTGGATTTTCCGTTTTCACAACAATGCTTGAACCACATCAGAGGATGACTTTTGAGGCCTGGGGCAAAATCTAAGAAACGTAGATTGTTTAGTTTTGTTAATCTTTAATTCAGTGAGCGTGCCCTGTACTGTTGTTTGGTTAGCAAGTTTTTCCTTGGGGTTTTGCCTGCTACACAAGTTCTGTTATAGTCACAGACATGATTTAACCAGTTTTATAAACTTCAGAGTGTTTTCTACCCACACATACTAATCATATGCATATACTATATTCCTGGCATGAGTAGCATGACGTTGAAATTTTGCACGCTTTTTATCAAAAAGTTGAAAAAATGCACCCTAACCACTAAGAGGTTAATTCAGTGAGCGTGCCCTGCACTGTTGTTTGGTTAGTAAAGGTTCTGTAGTGCAGTATATGTGATGTGATTCGGCCACCATTGGAAATGGCTGAAGTAAAAGGCCAAGCAACGCTCCGTATTATTCAGTGCCCCATGAAATTACATCATAGTGTATATACATTCTACAGACCCTACTGAGTATTCCTTACAATACGTGTACTTCTGAACCCAGAATAGTTCTTGCTCGAAGCAAATATGTATTCCATATACAGTGATTGACATTGTGGCCATTTATTTTACCCACATTTAATGCAAATGCCACTTAAATATGAACAAATATAAATCATTGTTAATGTTTAGACAATCGTTGTTCATATATCATGAATGGTTAGTGACACTTTTCTACTATTATATGATTCTGAAATTCCGTGACCCGGAAATACTTTTTTAGTGTTTCTGACGAGACGCTGATCATGTGATGAGTTCGCAAATCAAATGCCCCGGGTGTGCTGCCACTGGACAGCGAATAACAAGTAAGTGAACCTTTATTTATTACAATTGAAATGCGTTTCTAGTAGTTAAGTGTTGAGTTAGGATGACGTACTGTAGCTACCTCAATCTTTATTTCAAGTCATTTCGGTGACTTCACAGCAATTGCCCGCTATCCGATATTTTCCCAGCTAGCAGGCTCAAATAAAGACATAGCCCTCAAGATACAGCCATGTCTCACAGTCACATATAATAATAGGAATTGAATGGAGTTAATAATGTTTCCTTTGAAAGTTTCCGGGGCAGCACAGAAATGCCCTTAACCGACCTGTTAACTTTCTTTGTTGTTACTTTTAAGGGTTGGAACCAACATGCAGTACCTCCAGCAGGAAGAGAGACTAGAACCATTCGTCCGCCAGCTCAGGGACAAGCTACACTATTCACAGCCCCGTGTAATATTTCATGTAATTGCATTGCTGGAACATTTTGAAACTTAATGTATTTGTATTGTTTCAAAAATGATCAAATAAAATGAAATGTATGGTTTAAACATGTCTAATGATTATTTGCTTTATTTGTTTTACTGATAATTACCTAAGTGTTAACACATGTGTGTTTACATCATTAAGTGTTTATGTATGTGTTAGGAATGACCAAAGGTGTCTGACTTTATAGTAAGTACAGCATCATGCGATATAGAGTCTTTATAGATGTGTTATGACTGGTGTCTCACTTCAAACTAAGTATTATGGCCTAAATTCAATAAATAGGTTATTAACGCTGATTTGATGAAGGTTCTCTCATGATCCACAACTGTAGGGTGTGAGAGCTATTTAAATGGGTTGATGGACCTGCAAAATGTGTGTGTGTGTGTGTGTGTGTGTGTGTGTGTGTGTGTGTGTGTGTGTGTGTGTGTGTGTGTGTGTGTGTGTGTGTGTGTGTGTGTGTGTGTGTGTGTGTGTGTGTGTGTGTGTCAGAACTAAGATGATTTGGAGTAGTCCAACCTGAGACTAACGCACCAAGTATTCCTCTTCTGTTCCCATGTTGGAGTCCAGGCCTCGATTACAACCTGTTACATTGGTGCCAACATTTTGTGGCTCATCTTTCAGCAAGGGGAAGTGGGTGAATGTGGCTCGGGAATGGCTTTTTTGTTGTTGTGTGACTGTTTGTGTACTCAGGAACATGTAACTTGGTTCCAGAAGAAAGACACTTTACATTTCTTTTTAAGTCGGGGGCTTTCATCAAGGTAAGAGTTTCTTGGTGTAACGTCCTCCCCAGACTATTGCACACACAGCACATATAAGCCTGGGACATCAACCATTTAAAGTTGGACTTGTGTGTGTGTGTGTGTGTGTGTGTGTGTGTGTGTGTGTTCTACCAAAAGGATGCTGATGAGATGACTCATCATATTTCTAACTGTCTAATGATCGTTAGACTGTAGTTTGTCATTAGATCATTTATTTATTGGATTCTTCCTTTTCTAAAACAAGGCAATTGCCTACGCAGACACTTAAAGGTCCTGAAGGATACTAAACATCAATATGATCTTAAGTTGTTTATTTCTGAAGAAATGTTACGTATCAGGGATTGCTATTTGCTAATGAAAAATATTGACTTAAAAAATATTGTGCGTCCTAGCGGCAAGTGGCAAGGCTGCCCACTCCAGTTTGTTTAGTTAATCCCGTGTTTCGCTCTGCTCCCGCTGGCTCACGTCACGGCTGTTACACCAGCGAGCTGAGCAAAGCTGTATCAATCTTTCCGTTAACCAGTAACCACGGCGATAGCCTTCTAATAGCTCTTGTAATATGGCGGCTCTCTCCGCCCCTGCTTTGATGTCTGTCTGTGCTCAGGCCCTCCCTTTCTCCCTCTCTCTCTCCCTTTCTTTCTCCCTCTCTCACTCTCTCTGTCCACCGGCTATGAGAAATAACCTTTCATATTAGGTCTCTCTCCCTCTCATACCCAGCGGTTTGATATGAGTTTAATCCCCACCATGATTCACTCTATCTTTCCCTGTGACAAATCCTTTACTTTATTGATGTTGATTTTCCCCAAGAAGTTGAGAAAGTTTTACTCCCTCTTGGCTCTAATTTGTCAATACTTCATATGTTTGGTTTATCAGCCTTTTTAAGCCCCCTCCATTCTCCTGGTTCATCTATATTACTTTAAAAGTTCAAAAGAAGGGAATTGAGGGAAAAGAGGAGAAGAAGAAAGGTGAATGTTTCTCAGTGTGGGAATTAGTTAATGAAAGTCCTTGAAGTGAGGAGAGGGAGCGAGGGAGGAGGCTGTCACCTGCCCTGTTGATAGATAGCCCTCCTTATTAATAGTATTCCCTTCGCAGGGTTTTATGCCTCTACTTGAGCCATTTGTTGATTAATTAATCAGGTAATGCAGGCTATCTCTAGGACAAAACACAACAGTAGTTCTCCTTGGATCTTATGCAATCTCAGGTGTAAAGAATCTCTCCCACGAGACCAGGGTATGCGTTCCCTATCTAGTGCCCTTGTTTTGACCAGGGCCCAAAGTAGGGCACTATATAGGGAATAGAGTGTCACTTGGGACGAAGCTTAGAACCGCACTCCGTTCAAAAGATGACAGTCCCAGCAGTAAGCGCCACAACAAGCCAAAGGAAGCCTTTCCATTTGCAGAGTGGGCTTGTTTAAATGTAAAGGAGAACATTAAACAACAGAGGGGAAATGGGTCTCCCATTTCATGAATATATTTCATTTAGTAGCCCTACGTCAACTCTGTCTGATGTTATTCTTTCATTGTTGGGAAAAATTTTTGAAACTGTCAAACTGCTTTGGCAAGAAGCCCGAATAAACAAAGTGAATAGACTCAAAGCACAACAACATGGACCAAGAGGTCTGTCTGACCAACCTAATACCTCATACACGCTCCGCAAGAATACTACACTTTCAGTCTGGAAATGGAAGGGATTTTTCTGCAATCAATGGAGCTTTTCATAATAATTGTTAATGTGTTAATGCGTGAATTGAGCCATCAAATGGAATACAGTTATTGAATCCCCTCGTACATGAAGTCCACAGGAGGTTGGTGGAACCTTAATTGGGAAGGACGGGCTTGTGGTAGTGGCTGGAGCGGAATAAGTGGAATGGTATCAAATACATCAAACACATGGTTTGATGCCAGTCCATTCGCTCAGTTCCAGCCATTATTATGAGCCGTCCTCCCCTTAGCAGCCTCCACTGATTGATTTACATGTAGATCCATACACATTGTTATTGCCTTGCCTCTATACAGATCAGATTTTTGGCATCAGTAACTGTTGTTGAACTTGCAACACGCATGCACATTCACACACCCACGAGGCAGACTTACCATGGAACCCATAACCAGCTCCATACATGTGTTGTAATATTAGACGTGTTCATATTTCTAGAAGTGGCTTTCAAACTGAGCACCTGGTGCACTTCCTGAATGCACTTCCTGAATTCCTGTCTACTTCCTGTGTCCTTCCTGCTGCTGCTTTGAGTTCCCTCACAGCTGGCACCGTTATAGAAAAAAAAATGGCAGGAAATTACATCACAGGCAGTATTTAACGAGAGAGGCTTTCCTGGACAGTGTCTTTAGAGAGTGCTCACACCACATAAATAACAACTGTGGTTGCGACCCAAATGGCAATTGGCCCTGGTCAAAAGTGGTGCACTATATAGGGAATATGGGACCGTTTGGGACACAACAACATTTAATGAGCCCAAGCCCCCCAAAAAACGAATTATTGTGCCATCATCCAATATATATGTGATATGGGAAACTGCACATTACGCACAACAGAAAAACATAAAAGCCCTTGGATGTCGCTAGATTGGATGACAAACGAGCAAGATTTCTGGCTCTCACAGACCTGTAACTTCTTCTTTAAGAGGCTCCTCTGTCCTCCACTCGTTACCTGTATTAATGGCACCTGTTTGAACTTGTTATCAGTATAAAAGACACCTGTCCACAACCTCAAACAGTCACACTCCAAACTCCACTATGGCCAAGACCAAAGAGCTGTCAAAGGACACCAGAAACAAAATTGTAGACCTGCACCAGGCTGGGAAGACTGAATCTGCAATAGGTAAGCAGCTTGGTTTGAAGAAATCAACTGTGGGAGCAATTATTAGGAAATGGAAGACATACAAGACCACTGATAATCTCCCTCAATCTGGGGCTCCACGCAAGATCTCACCGCGTGGGGTCAAAATGATCACCAGAACGGTGAGCAAAAATCCCAGAACCACACGGGGGGACCTAGTGAATGACCTGCAGAGAGCTGGGACCAAAGTAACAAAGCCTACCATCAGTAACACACTACGCCGCCAGGGACTCAAATCCTGCAGTGCCAGACGTGTCCCCCTGCTTAAGCCAGTACATGTCCAGGCCCGTCTGAAGTTTGCTAGAGAGCATTTGGATGATCCAGAAGAAGATTGGGAGAATGTCATATGGTCAGATGAAACCAAAATATAACTTTTTGGTAAAAACTCAACTCGTCGTGTTTGGAGGACAAAGAATGCTGAGTTGCATCCAAAGAACACCATACCTACTGTGAAGCACGGGGGTGCAAACATCATGCTTTGGGGCTGTTTTTCTGCAAAGGGACCAGGACGATTGATCCGTGTAAAGGAAAGAATGAATGGGGCCATGTATCGTGAGATTTTGAGTGAAAACCTCCATCCATCAGCAAGGGCATTGAAGATGAAACGTGGCTGGGTCTTTCAGCATGACAATGATCCCAAACACACCGCCCGGGCAACGAAGGAGTAAGAAGCATTTCAGGGTCCTGGAGTGGCCTAGCCAGTCTCCAGATCTCAACCCCTCTTTGGAGGGAGTTTAAAGTCCGTGTTGCCCAGCAACAGCCCCAGAACATCACTGCTCTAGAGGAGATCTGCATGGAGGAATGGGCCAAAATACCAGCAACAGTGTGTGAAAACCTTGTGAAGACTTACAGAAAACGGTTGACCTTTGTCATTGCCAACAAAGGGTATATAACAAAGTATTGAGATAAACTTTTGTTATTGACCAAATACTTATTTTCCACCATAATTTGCAAATAAATTCATAAAAAATCCTACAATGTGATTTTCTGGATTTGTTTTTCTCATTTTGTCTGTCATAGTTGAAGTGTACCTATGATGAAAATTACAGGCCTCTCTCATCTTTTTAAGTGGGATAACTTCCACAATTGGTGGCTGACTAAATACTTTTTTGCCCCACTGTATGTCAATCTAGAAGAGGATTATCCATCTTGGATGTGATTTTAATGGAGTTGATGAAGAGAGAGAGCGTGCTAGAGTGTGCTCGCGGGTGCACTGATTTAAAGCAAAGGTATTCAAGTGAAAGACTGGAGCTGCAATTTAAAAAATTGCAATCTTTTCAATGAAAAAACAAGGTGACCCCCGAAAGCCGGATGGAGATGGGTAAATTAGAAGCACATTCAGTCTTTATATTACTGTAGCATAGACTATGCTGCAGCAAATGTAGGCCTACCTGTCTCAAGAAAAATGTTACCGTGATGACATATTGTAGGTCTACATCCATACTGAGATGGGCTATCTGTCCCAAACCCTGAGCGTTGATTCATCATGCAGAGGATGTAGAGAAAACAGATTTTAGACATCACATATCATTTAACAATTCCATTTCACACCATATAAGTCATTTCTTTTAATTTACTGGTTTCTCACAGTTATTTATCCTGGGAAAAGGGAGTGGTTTTGGACGGTAAATCGCAGTAAATCTCGGTAACCGGGTTCCCGCCATTCAGCACTAATCAGCATCCATCCTGGACATCCTCCATGCCTCACAGGGACAAACTCTCATGATGATTATTCTCTATCAGGTCATGTACTGTACAAAAAATACAAGGCAATGTTTGTATGACCCCCTTTCAAAGAGCCCCTTATTTCCTACTTTCTTGGAGGTATACCCCTTATACATATCAGTGGGTAACTGGCAAATTAGTAGGGGTGTGGGGGTGTTGTTTAACCATGGAGACTGTTTGCATTTCAAATTAGGGAGGTGTTAAACAATGGAATTGTTCATGTATTTACCAGCGAGAAAGCAGTGAACCATTCACACACACCTGATACCTGTATTTTGGTTGCAGGAATCATGACTAGGTCTTTAGCTGGCTTTTATTTGTCCATGTATTTTTAACCTCTAACCTTTTTCAGATATACCAAAAAGCTGTTGTAAAAAAAGCAGTAATGGCAAAATAGTGTGATTTTGGTCTGTGTATGAAATGGATAATAGAGTAGCTCTGGTATGATGGTGGTAACCCCATCCACGCTCTTCTGATCCCCTCTCCTATCTATCCTCCATCATTTTCTCACACCCCTCAGACAGGCAGAGTTTCCAGTCATTTGCACATAGCTGCACATAGAGGACTGAGCTGGGGGATTTACGATCGTCAGGCGCAGTTATTCTCACCCCTCGATAAACCTGTCGTGGATTTACCGCTACCTCCATGTCACCCGCGTCATTAAAATGTAAAAGTTTGCCGCCGCGCCGCCGAGAAAGTTGCAAATGATGCCAGAGAGCGGCTTCTATGGCTCTGCTAACTGAAATTCACCCGGCAGCTCAGAGCAGTGTGTGCACCTCAGTCAGACTGAATCACAAGCTGTCACACCTCCCATCACACTCCGTAAACCTTACGAGAGAGGTTTCAGACGGAAGTCTATATCCATTTGATAGAGTATTACCTTCTTGCTGTATTAAAACCGACTTGCTTTTAACTTGTTAACATTTCTGGACAATAAAGTTGGATGATTTAGCAGTGCGGGGAAACCACATATTGACATTTGATTTGATTCAATATGGCACCATCTGTCGTGAATGTTTTTATCTTGAAGTTAGTTATTTATTCAAGTCAAAGAGCATAGTAGAGTTCTCACATATAAAGACTACATTTTCACAGTTGCCCAAAGCCCAACAGTATCTGACACATTTCAGGACATTTCCATCAATCCTCTCTGTGAGAGATAGGGGATTCAAGAAAGGCCCAGCTTGCGACCTAGACGAGAACAAAGCCTGGGCATCAATTAAATACCTTCCCCCTTATTGTGTCTCCAGGTTTGGGAAGCACCGCAATGGAGACAAGATGGAGCGTAAGGGGTCGAGTAAATCTAAGATGGAGGACACACAGGCGTCTGAGGAGGAGATGCTACGGATGAAACTGGAGCAGGAGAGGTGAGTGTGTGTTTGTGCCTGTATTTACAGGGCTCGCCCGGGCTTGGTAATAGCCTCACAATTAAGTCTGTGAGGAGAATGCACAGCGCTGCTACATGCCGCTGCCTGGGAAAATGTGCAAACTGCCCAATTAACTAAATGGGGCGGTGTGGAAAGAGGAAAGTTCTGGGAAAGCATTCCGATGTCAATTTGTAAACGTCCAGGCCTTTTATAACAGTACATTAAATTGATCATTTCTAAAGATTTTTTTGCTTTGTGCCATTGAATGGACCTGACCTGCTAATGGTCCCGGTTTGCTCCTTCTGCTTTGACTGATTGAATGGCCGGTCTCATTAGAATTGTCAAATCAATGTTGTAGGGCATTTCTCTTTTCTTTTTGGCAGTAAAAAGGTTGTTAATCGTTCAAGAATTTGGCGTTTGGTTTCGTCATCTTGGACTCTGTTAGTCCCTCGATGTTTTAGGGGACGTTGAGGCCTCTGTAAGGTTACATACTAAATTGCACCCTATTCCCTATATAGTGCACTACTTTTGACCACATGGCACCCTATATAGTGCACTACTTTTGACCAGATGGCACCCTATTCCCTATATATAGTGCACTACTTTTGACCCGAGCCATATGTGGCCTGGTCAGAAGTAATGCACTATAAAGGGAATAGGGTGCCATTTGGGACACAGGCGATGTATGTATGTATGAGTGAACGGACATATTTGTTTTTTGTTTTCTCCGCCTCATTCCTTCCTTGCAGACAAGCTCTATTAAATTCACTTGACTGAAGGAGACAATATCAGTGGCTGTGTGAATGGAACGAGGGGCTTGCTGCCTCTTATTGTTCTCTGCAAGCCAAAATGAACGACAAATGAACTCGGTTATCAAACTACTGTTGGTAATGAAGGTAATTGAAAACAAACAATGGAGTTGATATTTCTCTCAGTGGAAAGAGAGGGAGGGAGTGAGGATAGCTGCCTGTCGGATACGCACACACACACACACACACAATGGTCTTCCTATTCAATGGGACATCTGGAGACAGTCTTCATAGAGGCTAGACTGCTACATGCAGGGAATGTCTTGTGTTGTGCTCTGGGAGCCCTGGCTGTCCCTCTGGCTGCTGGCCCAACACATTGCCAGCACGCCCCAGAGACCCACAGCCTTCCTATCCAGAGCCTTCCAAAGCCTCTGTCCCTTTGAGGCTCTCCCAAACGCCTGCCCTGCAAAGCCGGAATAAAACAGCACAGACACAGACTGGGGCTAAGCCTAAAACATGCCCTCACCCTTCCCCTCCTTTCCTTACACCCCTCACTCCCCAGTCACTATTTGTCTGGATCTTGACTTGTGTACGTTTCTCATTCTCCCATTTAGTCTGTTTCCTCTCCGTTCTGCATGTCTAAGCCCTAGTGTCAGAGCACTGGAGCGCTGGAGCACTATACAACAGGGACACTTTCCTTTCCCCTTCTCGCCATCCCAAAATGCCATCACTTAACCAGAATGGAAATTCTAAATTGACTCTCAGATAATGGAAAAGGAATCTGGGAATCCTTTGGGAAATGGTCTGTGGTATTAATACAGTATCCTGACGTCTCGGGGAGGAGGGAGCTGGCTCAGCCTGATATTCAAAGCATGGCAGTTCAGGGGGGCGACAGCTCTAAAAATCAATTACCTCTGTATTTTGGGTTGTGTTACGCCACTCAGAGGTGCAGATTTTGATAGAAGCGGTGTGCTGACACTGAGAGTGGGTCCTGCTCAAGGCAAATGCACTGATTGATTTTATAGGGCCCATTGAGACGGGGTTATTTTAGACACAGTGGTTATGATATTATGGATCGAGGGTGGGGGCTATATTTCTAAAACTAGCGCACGTACAGTCAGCCCATCAGGGGAAGTGTCAGGGATGTCGGGATGGCCCGTTGCCAAACACACCACACAGCTGACACCGACGATTTAATTGAAGCACACATTTTGACCGGAGCATTTAGTGTTTCTAAAAATATATATTTTACCTCTATTTAACTAGTCAAGTCAGTTAAGAACAAATTCTTCTTTACAATGAGGGCCTAGGAACAGTGGGTTAACTGCCTTGTTCGGTGGCAGAAGGACAGATTTTGACCTTGTCAGCTCGGGATTTGATCCAACAACCTTTCTGTTCCTGGCCCAGCGCTCTAACCACTAGGCTACCTGCCTCACCTAAAGAGAAGACGTAGAGAAGGTTAGTGTGGATTAATGTCATATCCTAGTTGTAGTCTGTGTACCCTCTTCTTCCCTGGTCTGGTCTGCTATGAGGAAACTATAAAACAGATGACATGTGTTACATATCTCGGAGTCTGACCTGAATAACATTGTAAAAAAGTATGGTTTCGATTACAGTGTTAAGAGACACTATTAGACCAAGTTTATTCTGCAAAATAGCCTACATGTATTGTAGCCTTGCGTTTATATCTGAGTGCCTCAGATATAGTAGAAACGCTGACGCTGAAATATCATCTACCAGGGTACAGAACCCAGCAGTGCAGTGATGAACCATTCTGAAGTTGATAAAGAGTCATCATCAGCACCATTTGTTTTGCTATAATCTCACAAATGATATGCAACTGCCTGCCTGCCTGCCACCTGTGTTGCTGTTCAGCAGACTACTATTCCTCATCAAGCGCTTCATTAAGACCTAGCTGGAGAGGCCCTCCACAGCCACACACACACACACTCACACACACACACACACACACACACACACACACACACACACACACACACACACACACACACACACACACACACACACACACACACACACACACACACACACACACACACACACACACATACACAAACACACCGCCCTCAGCACAACAGCCATTACAAGGCTTTATGCTTGTGGACAACCGCTGGCTTCTCTACCTGATTGCACCACACTGAGGGACTAGCATGATTCTCTTTGATTGGTACCATGCAGGTTGGATGGGGTAGGAATAGTGCAGAGAGTCCGTGTGTTTCAGGGGATCCGTTTGAGCAAGGTAAGGTACAGGATCACTCATCTTTATAATGAGGGGTTATTTGCGATACAAGGCGATTCCTAGATTGCTTGCTCAGGCCAATCCCTTTGAACACCCTGATTCTCTCTCTCAGTGCCTGGGGTTTAGTGTGGCCTGCCGTCAATCAAGCAGAGAGATTCCAAGAGGAGGATATGCATTATTCCCTTTCATGCCTCCTGGTGTGCTGAGATTGGGATTGTCTCATTGTTTTGTCAGTTTACCAGAGCATCTGTCTGAAGCCAGATCTAAACCCACCACACAGTAGCAACCTGCTGGTGTCTGCTGCCTCTGTTTTAAACTGTATCCAACTGCAACCCTTCCTTCACTCCCCCTCTCTGCCCCCCTCTCTGTCCCCCCTCTCTGTTTCTCACCCCCCTCTCTCTCTGTTTCTCCTCCCCTCTCTGTTCCCCCTCTCTGTTTCTCCCCCTCTCTCTGTTTCTCACCCCCTCTCTCTCTCTGTTTCTCCCCCTTCTCTGTTTCTCACCCCCCTCTCTCTGTTTCTCCCCCTCTCTGTCCCCCTCTCTCTGCCCCCCTTCTCTCTGTTTCTCCCCCTCTCTCCCTCTATTTCTCTCACTATTTCTCTCTCTCTGTGACTGTGGCGTGAGATTATGATGTCCCTTCTCTTATCTGGTTGGCTCCTCTGAGCTTCTAATCAGTGGCTCACACTCCTCCACTCCTCCATCCCTTCATCTCACACTCCTCCTGCTCCCAGACCCAGAAGCCTTGTAGTGCCTGTTTGGCTGTTTCCACCACGCCTGCCTGTTTGTTTGGTTTCCTGCTGATGCCAACCAACCAAAGACAAGGTATACTGCTCCGGTTATGTAGTTTAGTCAGTCAGCAGTTACAGTAGCGTCACACGGTTGGTCGGGTTCAGACTCAACTAGTCTTCCATTTCCTTATTTTAGAATGCAAATGGACCCTGTATTCATTTAATACTATAGACCTCAGCATCACATCAGTGTGGCTGGTTGGTTTTGAGGAATTAAGCCACCACAACGACAACAACGTTTCTGTTCTAGAATTAGTACTGACACGTCAGTTGAGAGTACACAGAGTTTACGACTTTCCTCCGTTCAATGAGATCAGAAATGAAACTTGTGTTAATGTCTTACTAATTACAGTGTCTGTAATTACGCAGCAGGAGCTTCATAACTTGTTACTGCACTAAGTTAATGTGTGTTAGTCATTATCTCAGCTGATCCCTTCATAACAGTAATTGTTTTACCAAATAATTGGCTTCGTTCTTGAATTTTTTTGTAAAGTGTTGCTGTCTGTCGTCATTAACATGTTGAGTTCAATGAGAGGTCAAAGGAACTGATTGCAGGCCTGATTATATTTGTAATTATTTGATACTCAATTAATTTGATAATTGATACTCTGCAGCAAGCTACATGTGATTATTACAGACTTGAATTGTGCCAAATTGTTTGCCTGATAAAATGATGTCACATCAAGTGTCAACCTAAAAGTCTGTCCATCAGTCTTAATGGGAGCACAGTCCTTTGCACACAAGATTGTACTTTTGTGTGTGTGTGTGTGTGGGGGGGGGGATATATGCAAGATGTCTACAAGAGTTACTAAAGAAAGCAATGCATTCTGTTTCATCCCGCCTCTGCTACCAAGCATATTGAACAGCCAGACTCTCTCCAAGTGGAACTCTGGAAGTGCAGACTTGGTAATGAGCGGTTGAAAACAGCAGCTGCCTCCTCCCTCCCTCCCTCTCGCTCCTCCCTCCCTCCCTCTCGCTCCCACCTCCCACCCCCCCATTGAAAGACATACGGAGGAGGGTGCATTGGCTTCATCTGTCCAGAATTACACAGACTTGTTTGATAAACACTCCGATTTATTCAGCGCACCGAAGAAGGACCTACTTGTCAGTAGTGCACCGCTCGCTCTGCAACTTCAACTCTCTCCTAACTTTCTCTTTGAAAATGAAATAAACATGGCGGATTCTCCTCTCAACTTAATGCAGTGACTCACACTTCTGAGTTGTTTACCGTTGAGGGGAAACTTGTGGTTTTAATTGTGATGTGTGTGTGTGTGTGTGTGCTAGTTGTGTGATGCTAAAGAGCTCTCTTCTAACAGCCACGAAGACGACAAATTAAGAAGGAGGCCACTTACCTGAAATTGAGGAAAGAAACCTGGCAAATGTGTTTTAAGAGATTGTCAGTCAAAACCTCAATGATAAACTCCTGACTTGCCATAATCCCTTGCATTACAGTATCAAGAGCATCCTGGGCGAAGCGGAAATTCCATTTTCCATTTCCCTTTTGCATTGTTTCCCAAAACATCCCTTTGAGCTAGTTTGTCCTGTAAAACAGAGGAGAAATTAGTAAGGAAAATGTAAGGGGGAGTAGAGGTGAAGAGAAGACAGACTAGAGACTAAGGAGAGACAACAGAGGAAAGAAGAGAAAGGAGATAAGAGGAGAGAGAATAGAGAGGAGTGGAGAAATAGAGGAGGAAACATGTTAAGAAGAGAGGAGAGTAAGGACAGAGGAGAGGTGAGAGTAGTAAGGATAGAGTAAAGAGACAGGAGAGGTGAGAGAGACCACAGTAGAGAGGAGAGACACTGCCTAGTTAATTAAGGGTAATGCAGTAATGGAGTGCTTAGTGTAGGCAGAGCTCTTCTTCATGTCAACACCACACTGGGTCATTAATTACGTAATGGAGTTAAGGCTGGGCGATGGGAGGGTAGGGGTGGGGTGGGGCGGGGGCAGTTACCCTACTACACTGACCAAGCGAGCACATGGGGCCTACCCAGCACATGGCACAGGGGTTCAAATAGGGGGGAAATGTGCCATGGAACCCTGGTCGTGAGCTGGTCAGCGTGTGTGAGACATCACACCGGTTGAATATGGAGATGACTGTCATGTTACACTGGCATTGTAGGCAATCTGGCTGCTGTTGGTTGGCCCTCAGCTAGAGGTGCTGAGCCATCTGATCTGAGGGTGAAGGTCTTTCTCTCTCTGTCTCTGTATCTGTCCTCTCTCTCTCTCTCTCTCTCTCTCTCTCTAAATCAAAATCAAAATCAAATCAAATGTATTTATATAGCCCTTCGTACATCAGCTGATATCTCAAAGTGCTGTACAGAAACCCAGCCTAAAACCCCAAACAGCAAGCAATGCAGGTGTAGAAGAACGGTGGCTAGGAAAAACTCCCTAGAAAGGCCAAAACCTAGGAAGAAACCTAGAGAGGAACCAGGCTATGTGGGGTGGCCAGTCCTCTTCTGGCTGTGCCGGGTGGAGATTATAACAGAACATGGCCAAGATGTTCAAATGTTCATAAATGACCAGCATGGTCCAATAATAATAAGGCAGAACAGTTGAAACTGGAGCAGCAGCACGGCCAGGTGGACTGGGGACAAAAAGGAGTCATCATGTCAGGTAGTCCTGAGGCATGGTCCTAGGGCTCAGGTCCTCCGAGAGAGAGAAAGAAAGAGAGAAAGAGAGAATTAGAGAGAGCACACTTAAATTCACACAGGACACCGAATAGGACAGGAGAAGTACTCCAGATATAACAAACTGACCCTAGCCCCCCGACACATAAACTACTGCAGCATAAATACTGGAGGCTGAGACAGGACTCTCTCTCTCTCCTGCCTGTCTGTCCGGTCTGTCCTGTCTATTTGTCATGTCTATCTGTCCTGCCTGTCCTGCCTGTCCTGTCTGTCTGTCATTATCTGTCATTATCTGTCTGTCCTGTCTATCTGTACTGTCTGTCTGTGCCATGCAGTCTAATGTCGCCAGTCTTGCCGCTCCACCCATTATCCCATTTGAACACTGATATTGTATTTTTATGAATTTGATTAGTCGGTGAAGAGCCTAAAGCCTTGAGTTCCCACTGGGTTTCCGTAAAAACCTGTCATAACATCATTGTCTGGTCTTACTGGCAGGGGTGTGACATCAGTTTGGGCAGGTGCCGAGATGAGATGAGACTGCTGTGGCGGGAACTAATCTATATCACTCTGTTTCTGACACCCACAAGGTTGTGTGTGCTGTACAATAAGAGGCTGTCTCCCAAATGGCACCCTATTCCATATGTAGTGCGCTACTTTTGGCCAGGACCCATAGGGAATAGGGTGTCATTTGGGACACAGCAGGGACTGCACTGAAGGGATGGGATTTATATAATAAATGTATATTATTTTGACAAATACAAATACACATCGTGGACAAGGCTGAGGAGTGTATAAATGACATGGAACATCATGTGAGCACAATACCCTCAAAATGTAATCCTTCTGATCATTCTGAGAAAATGGGATTTCCATGGCTAAAAATAAACGAGCCAATCCTTTTGGAATTAGGTTATTGTGGCATAGATAAATAGTCATTGTTTGGAATGTGATTACACTGTTATTATAATATACAATATACAGACCCATGAGAACTCACTGATTCCAGCCTTGTTACCACGGCAATGCTGTCAATCATCTGTGAAGGATAGCCGATGGGGGTCAGAGGTTAGCTATGACCTGAGGTAATGGGGGAAATATGGAATATCCCACAGACTGGGAGGTGAGATGACCCCCACTTAGAGCCTGGGAGAGTGTTGGGATGAATTGTGGTGCGTGCGTGCGTGCGTGCGTGCATACCAGTACATAAGTATGTGCTGGTAGGACACAGCATCTGGATCTACTACCCAGGCTGGTCAGTACTGCCATGCAGGGACACCAGCAGGGGTTCATCCCTCTGTCTTCACCACCGCTCCCCAGTTACCCCTGTCCCTTTCCCACAGCTCCAGATCACCTTTCACCCCTCACCCCCACCCCCCTGTACGCCTGGGTCTTGTTTTCCATGGAAGGAGAGGCAGGCATTCATAGTCCAGGTCAACTGTATGAGGCAGGAAAGGCCCTGAAAGGCCCTGTTGTGTGGAAGGAAAGAGGGAAGAGTTCCCAGGGAGCTGGGGCGGGGGAGGAAGAAGAGAACAGCGTCCGGGTGGAAGAGGAGTTGGAGGAGAGATCAGAGACGGCCTGTTTTCTCTCTGGTTAGAGGACCCAGGGGAGGGATCTATACACTCTCCTCAGGAAGATCCCCTTCCAACCATGGTCTGGATAGCCACTCCACGTCTGTGTCCCAAATAGTTCCATATTCCCTACACAGAGCGCTATGGGCCCTGGTCAAACGTAGTGGACTGCATAGGGAATATGGTGCCATTTGGGATGCCTCGCAGCACTCCACCGGCCACTCATCTGAATAACTCTGCATGCTGTCTGTCCTCCATTAGACTTATCTTCTCTTTTCTGGGGGAAAGAAAAACAGGCTAAAGATGTTAGGAATAGCCCAATGAGATGGAGGAAGAGCCCTGCGATAGAGGTGGGAGGTAGATAGACTTAAGTAGGAATGTTGTTGTTGAATTTGAAAAGGCTGCAATGTGTAGTGTCTGCAGAGTATCTTGGGCTATATCCCAAATGGCACCCTAGCACCCTACATAGTGTATTACTGTCGGACAGGGCCCTTAAGGCTCTGGTCAAAAGTAGTTCACCATATAGGGAATGGGGTTCCATTTGGGACGCAGGCTTTTAAGACTCAGCTTGAAGCTCCCTAACCTTTCCCGAGTTCCCCCAGCCGATACCAACCCCTCAAATGCCCCATTTCAAAAACCAACCCTCTTTTCAGACATCCTTACAATGGCTTTCATGTGTTTTATTCCCTAAATAACAGTATGAAATATTGAGTTATAGCACTGCTGACCTTTTCCTCTCTCTCTCTCTCTCTCTCTCTCTCTCTCTCGCTCTCCCCATCTCTCTCTCGCTCTCCCCATCTCTCTCTCCCCTCTCTCTCTCTCTCTCTCTCTCTCGCTCTCCCCATATCTCTCTCTCTCTCTCCCCATCTCTCTCTCTCCCCCTCCCCATCTCTCGCTCTCCCCATCTCTCTCTCTCTCTCTCTCTCTCTCTCTCTCTCCCATCTCTCTCTCTCCCCCTTCTCTCTCTCTCTCCCCTTTCTCTCTCTCCCCATCTCTCTCTCCCCCATCTCTCTCTCTCTCTCCCCCATCTCTCTCTCTCTCTCCCCCATCTCTCTCTCTCTCCCCATCTCTCTCTCTATCTCTCTCCCATCTCTCTCTCCCTGCCTCTCTCCATCCCCCTCCCTCCCTGTCTCTCTCCGTCCCTCCTCCCTACCTCTCTCCGTCCCTCCTCTCCAGGATCCAGGCGAAGACGAGGGAGTTCCGTGAACGTCAAGCGTCGGTGGCGAGGGAGAGGGAGTACGCTGAGATCCTGGACATCAACCCCAACCTGAACTGCACCTTCAGCTCCAACGAAGACGAGGAGCACCCCTACGCAGGCATCGGCTCCCTGGACGGGTCATCCGAAGACAGCAGACAGGAGCCCCACCAAGGGCCCCAGCCCCCCCAGGACAGCGGTCCAGACCAGCCCGACCTGGAAGCCCTCTATGCCCAGGTTAACAAGCCTCGCAACGGACACCCTCCCTCAGCTGACAGGTAGGGGGCACCGCTACCCACCACCTACACCAGCAACTCTAAAAACAGCCAGCAACTAACAGCATTATCAACAACAGCAACACCTCACCTCCATCTCATACAACACCACCACCCACAACCAACAACACCATCAACAACAACACCACCACCTCCTCCCAAAACCAACAACACCGTCAACACCACAACCACAACCACCACCACCCAAAACCAACAACACTATCAACACCACCACCACCTCCCAAAACCAACAACACCATCAACACCACAACCACCACCACCCAAAACCAACAACACCATCAACACCACAACCACCACCACCCAAAACCAACAACACCATCAACACCACAACCACCACCACCCAAAACCAACAACACTATCAACACCACCACCACCACCCCAAACCAACAACACCATCAACACCACAACCACCACCACCCAAAACCAACAACACCATCAACACCACAACCACCACCACCCAAAACCAACAACACTATCAACACCACCACCACCACCCCAAACCAACAACACCATCAACACCACAACCACCACCCAAAACCAACAACACCATCAACACCACAACCACCACCACCCAAAACCAACAACACCATCAACACCACCACCACCCAAAACCAACAACACCACAACCACAACCACCACCACCCAAAACCAACAACACCACCACCACCCATAAACAACAACATTATCAACACCACCACCACCCAAAACCAACAACACCATCAACAACAACAACACCACCCAAAACCAACAACACCACCACCACCCATAACCAACAACACTATCAACACCACCACCACCCAAAACCAACAACACCATCAACAACAACAACACCACCCAAATCCAACAAAACAATAAAAAAAAGCACCAACACCTAAACCCAACAACACCATCAAAAGCAACAGACCACCAGCGCCACCATCACCACCTGGCTCATCTACAATGCACACAGCCAGACACACACAACCACGGTCTTCCATTTAAACCTCATTTATAAAAGATGGGGTGTCTGTATTTCTTTCTCCTTTTCAAATTATTTTATTTGTTACACATGTCACACATACTGTGCAAGAATACCTCAGGCAGGTTTTTACACTGTGTCCCTTAGGCACTGCGAGACCCAGGTAGATTGTGGCTTCTTACAACGGGGGCAAATCCGTCAATAATTCTGTTCTCAGGGTGTGAAAAATGTAATATCAGAACAACGCTCACTTTTATTGTCCAGGGTCATGTCTAATCCTCCCCTGCTTCCACACACCTTGTCTGCTGGCGCTCTGCATCACTGTCAATGCATACGCACACACACACACACACACACACACACACACACACACACACACACACACACACACACACACACACACACACACACACACACACACACACACACACACACACACACACACACACACACACACACACACACACGCACACACACACACACACACACACACACACACACACACACACACACACACACACACACACACACACACACTCACACACACACACTCACACACGCACACACACGCACGCACGCACACTCACGCACACACACACACACACACACACACACACACACACACACACCACTGTCAGTAAAGCTTCTCCGGCCAATAAGGGAGAAGGTCATCTATAAACCCAGGAGTCAACAGGAATATATGATGTGATAAAAAAATCCAGCTTGGTGTTATTACATTGTTTAGCTATGTTAATTAGTGTGAGGAAGGCATTGGTATTCTGAAGAGCTATTATGAAGATGCTGCTATGCTTCTATGTGCTTGGGCTTTTTGAGTTTGTTTTCTTTACTCTGGCTTTTGTTGGTAGTACATTGGCTTATTACAAATGAACCCTATTCCCTTCATAGTGCACTACTTTTGACCAGGGCCTATACAGTTCAGGGAATAGCGTGTCATTTGAGACACAGACATTGTATTACTGACACATTGCCAGTGATCTGTTAAAAGCATCCAATGCTGGGAGTCTTTTTGTTTGGCAAAAATGCTGTGTTTTCAGTTCCCCATTAGCTTATGATGGGAACTGCTTTAGTTTCCCAAAACAAAAAAAGGAAGGAAGGCAAATATTTATCACAAACACAAGTTTCATAAATATGGCAAAAAGTATGTCATGTCGAGGGACCAAAGTTCTCAGCTGCATTTCTCACCGCTCTCTACAATCTGATATTTAAGACATGCTCCGGTACTTTGGCGACTAAGAAAGTCTTTTTTAACCTCCCGCTTTGGGCTGGATGTATCAGTGTGTAGTTCATACATGAAGAATTACTGGCTCCCCTCATTTAGCCACGAAATCCCGAGTTATTTACTTGAAGCTGTGCCGCGCCATTTTCCATAAATTTCTCCCCACGTGGACCATCTCCCTTACAATTCCAGTTCTAGACAATTCTTCGTTCAGCCCCTCACATTTGAGTGACAGCTTGCCCAACGGCTCAGTGGACACAGCAGAGAGAGAGCAATGACGTGATACACATGCACCATATATACAAAAGTATGTGGACTCCCCTTCAAATGAGTGTATTTGGCTATTTCAGCCACACCCGTTGCTGACAGATGTCTACAATCAAGCACACAGCCATGCAATCTCCATAGACAAACATTGACAGTAGAATGGCCTTACTGAAGAGCTCAGTGACTTTCAACGTGGCACCGTCATAGGATGTCAACTTTCCAACAAGTCAGTAAGTGAAATTTCTGCCCTGCTAGAGCTTCTTCCCAGGTCAGCTTTAAGGGCTGTTATTAAGTGGAAACATCTAGGAGCAACAATGGCTCAGCCTCGAAGTAGTAGGCCACACAAACTCACAGGACAGGACCGCCGAGTGCTGAAGCGCGTAGCTCGTAAAAATAGTCTGTCCTCGGTTGCAACACTCACTACTGAGTTCCATTCTGCCTCTGGAAGCAACGTCAGCACAAGAACTGTTCGTCGGGAGCTACATGAAAAGGGTTACCATGGCCGAGCAGCCGCACACAAGCCTAAGATCACCATGCACAATGCCAATTGTCGACTGGAGAGGTGTGAAGCTCACCGCCATTGGACTCTGGAGCACTGGAAACGTGTTCTCTGGAGTGATGAATAACGCTTCACCATCTGGCAGTGCGACAGACGAGTCTGGGTTTGGCGGATGACAGGAAAATGCTAACTGCCCAAATGCTTAGTGCCCAACTGTAACGTTTGGTAGATGAGGAATAATGGTCTGGGGCTGTTTTTCATAGTTCGGGCCCCTTAGTTCCAGTGAAGGTCAATCTTAATGTTACAGCATACAATGACATTCTAGACGATTCTGTGCTTCCAACTTTGTGGCAACAGTTTGGGGAAGGCCCTTTCCTGTTTCAGCATGACAATGCCCCCGTGAGCAAAGCGAGGTCCATGCAGAAATGGTTTATCGAGATTGCTGTGGAAGAACTTAACTTGCCTGCACAGAGCCCTGACCTCAATCCCATCGAACACCTTTGGGATGAATTGGAACGCCGACTGCGTGCCAGGCCTAATCGCTCATCAGAGCTCAACCTCAGTAATGCTCTTGTGACTGAATGGAAGCAAGTCCCCGGAGCAATGTTCCAACATCTAGTGGAAAAGCCTTCCCAGAATAGTGGTGTCCATGTACTTTTGGTCATGTAGTGTATCTGCACGTGTGACATAGACACTTAGACACACTTTTGGCTACTACTTTCAGAACTAGGGAGGGAGATTGTCCCAGTAGGAATGTGTGTGCTTGTGTGTGAGCATGTGTGCGTGGGCTAGCGCATCTGTGAATGTGTCTGTGTCGAGACTACCAATGAGAAATCATTCCCGACTGCCATACTAGGACAGCCCAGTAGATATGACAAGGTTATCCAACCCTCCATTAACCTGCTAAATCCATGTTCCAATACTTTCTGGGCTTAGGAAAGGCCATCAGTCCATATGTCTGATTTGAAGGTCAGTGTGGGTAGATAGTAGCATATGTTTCCTGAGGATATTGTTGTCTCATAGTGGCCAGTGAAACAGCACCAATCCTGACACTGACTGTGACCGTATTGATAAGACGTATGGTTGGCTGGAAAACAAATCTTAACATACTCAACAATACTACAACTCTTAGCATAAATCTAATATTTTTGGTCTTCGTGATACTTGTTTCTTGACGATGGCATTCAATGAATGGCGTTGGTTTTGATAATAAAATGACATGTTGAAACAAACTGTCATTGTTCTACTAAGAGTTTCTGAGTATCTTGTCATCCCCCTCTGATGTGTGATTACCAGACGGCTGGAGTAGCTCCTGGTGGCTTCATGGTGATAATCCAATTCATTTTCCTCAGTGACACTTAGACCTATTTATAGAAATGTTTCAGCTTACTGAGAAAACAAGAGTTAGCGATGCACAAGCAGATGCACGATTACCCCTCTCTCTCTTTCTCTCACTCTCTCTCCCTTTCTCTCTCTCTGTCCATTTCTCTCCCTCTCTCTCCCTTTCGCTCTCTCTCTCCCTTTCTCTCTCTCTCTCTGTCCCTTTCTCTCTCTCTCTCTGTCCCTTTCTCTCCCTTTCTCTCTCTCTCTCTCTCCCTTTCTCTCTCTCTGTCCATTTCTCTCCCTCTCTCTCCGTTTCGCTCTCTCTCTCCCTTTCGCTCTCTCTCTCCCTTTCTCTCTCTCTCTCTGTCCCTTTCTCTCCTTTCTTTCTCTCTCTTTCTCTCACCCTTTCTCTCTCCCTTTCTCTCTCTCTCTCTCTCTCTCTCTCTCTCTCTGATTTTCTCCAGTATACTAGCTAAATGGCTGCTTGTCATTACTCAGACTTTGCCAAATCTTGATTTCACTGTTTGGAAGTGCTGTGCGTGTGCGTGTGTGTGTGTGTGTGTGGTAGCGCTCCATGTTTCACAGGAACACTGTAATGTTTCTTCCCTCCGTACAAATTGGTGAGATGTCGCTTGCACAGTAGCATGAATACATTAGCCCTGGTAGAAGCTCGCCAGACGGTAGATCTCTCTGGAGTTGAGACTTTCTTTTAAAGTTGCCCTCTTATTTGGGGTCTCTTGTTTCATAGGGTTATGTTTGATGCAGATAACAACATTCATATAGGCTTATTTTAGTACAGTGAGATTAAAGCTGAAACATAAGTACATTTCGGTATGGAGACTGGGTGTCTGAGTCTAAAATATTCATAAGTCAAAATAGGTACCAGAATTCTGTCTGTAGCTGCTATCGTTGCATTGTTTGGATTTGATATTAAATATGCACCCTATGTTAGAGGTGCGTTTTTGGTTTTGCACCTCTGGCTGATTTGCATATCTCGTGTATGCCAGCCTCAGTGGAATGCCTGTAATATTTGTCTGTGTGTCTGCGAGATTAATAATATGCATTCATTTTTACTTAGCTCAAAGGCTCAGTATTTATACGACTACAGCAAATACATTCACATTCAAGACTGGCGTCATTTTCCTTGTCAAAACAAACATAAACAGTCATTTGCATTTTTAAATTAAAGTTAATGGAACTTTCATAGACTCAAATACAAAGAAGGAACACTGAAGAATTTCAAATTGGATTTGACTGTTACTCAAATATAAAGTGGGCTAAGTGGCATTTTGAAGTACAGTTTTAAATACATTTTGAGGTGCTAATTTCCATAAAGGTTTGAAAAACATTCCTCTCTGCTGAAGTTTTAGTTTGCCTCATAGAATTAAACCAAAATGAAAATATTGTCATCTTTGAAGAGGTGACAGGGAGAATGAACTTCCTGTTTGAAGGTCACATGTCAGGAAATGGATAAGGTTCGTCCAGGGAGAGGAACTGCTTCTGTGTTGTCAGTCACCAGAATGAATGACAAGGGCAACTAGGCATTTAACCCCAGTTTGGGTACAATTACACACGCTTCTGTTGGTGGCTTCTCACGGCGACAAACTTAAACCAAAGGGCCATGTTGCGGCTTTAATGTCGAGGCAATAAATAAATCAAGTGCATGTATATTCAACATGAAATTAAGATATCACTGGATGTGCTGATGCACACGCATGCCAAGGTTATTTATCCAAATGCCTGCTCCTTCTTTGACCGACCAGCAGATTTTAGCCCGTCGTGGATGGACTGAATACGAATTCACGCCTTTGCAATAACATGAATGCAAACACGCATGCGGCACACAGGATATAAGATGCCAAAAACATATATAATATTGGTACAGTCTTGGAAAGAGACCCTCTAAACCTGGAGAGACATTAGGTTCTATTCCTCTCCATATCTTATCGGTGTCATGTTAAGGCTATTCATCTGATAATCATTCAACTTCACAGTACCACTCACATTGAACTAGTTGTAATTCTCCTGATTCACAGTTAGTAACACTACACTACAGCAGAGGTCACATGGTGATCACCAGATGTCTCCCCCACTAACAGTCTCTCAATAACTCAAATGTCTCAGCTGTTCAGTTGGACAGGCTTGTGGCTGGTCTCTGGAGCAGAGCAGACACACAGTAACAGTGGATTTGTCTGTGTGAACCACAACGCGGCATCGAAGGCCAGAGGCACCAGACCCATAAGGTCTCTACTTTTATTTTTTACATGGGCTGAGTGTGTGTGTGTGTGTGTGTGTGTGTGTGTGTGTGTGTGTGTGCTCTATAATAGACCCTGGCTTTAATAGTGCCCTAATGGGAAGGTCAGTGTAACGGTAAAGCCAGACTGAGTCAGACATGAGGTTTATAGACCCTGGGTGATACGGGGAGCCAAGCCGTGGCGCTTTGAATCCTGAATGTCACGCTGTATCACATTTTACTGTCACTTCAGGGGACGGCAGTACAACGGAGCTCATTTGGCTGTTTATAACCGACCCATGTGTTATTGGGCCTGGCTAAATGAGAGGTGTTTTGACAACGCTGTCAGGCTCTGTAAAACTGAAGGGCACCAATTGGAATTAGTTTTTTTTCTTAAACAGTTCGGGTCTTTATTAGGCCGTGGTAATTATTGCCTTTATAAAAGCTGGATGATAGTCTTGCTCAACTTGAAAGTGTATTGCTAGAGTGATACCAGATTCGTCATGAGCTCTCTTTCACTTACCTGCGCAGAAGATATATAGCTAGCTATATAAACAGTTTTTTGTCTGTTTTTTTAAAGTTCCCGTGTATCTGGAGACATGACCTCTTTTTTTAGACAGGCAGCTGACAAGTCAGCCCTAGCTCAATCCACCCACCAAGGACCCCTGGGTTTTTAGGTAGTTGGAGTCGGCTGCTTCTTTTCGAGCGACAACCTGACAGGTGCCAGGCTCCATGGGATTTAGGGAGAGAGGAGAGGAGCGTGAAACAAAGCGTCACCTTTTGACGCACTGATTTGATTGACTGCTACTCCCATTACGGGATACAGTCTCTAAGCCCCTTAAAGCAAGGGTGAGAGAGGCAGAGAGATGGAGAGAAGGAGAGGAAGAGAGAGAGAGACGGGCTGGTCTGAAGTAAGACGTGGCGGGCTTTGTGGTAGAAAGCCCTTGAAGATGTCTGCAGCTCCAGAGGGACCTGCAAAACACAGAGAGAGAGAGAGAGAGAGAGAGAAAGAACCAGCCACAACCCATAGAGCATCACCTGTAGAGGCAGAAACACATACTGTACTGTGACGAGGTGTTTTTATCTGCTAATTTTCCTCTAAATCCACCATGCAGACCCAGACTTTGCATGGTGCTATAAATTGGATTATGAGGTGGCTAATGCATTTTCTGCAGCTGATAAAAGGTCAAAGCTTTTCATCCGGTGGAGAAACTTTTTTTAATTTTTCTGGGGGATTCTAGAGAGGGAGCGTTGTGGTTGTGAGGTGGGCGGGCGGGAGGGAAGTGAGGACGTTAAAACGTTAATCTCCTGTGAGAGACACTCTTCACACCTCAAACAGGGCTCTTTCACAGCTGCCCAGCCGTGTTAATGTCAGGCCCCCTGTAGAGTGGAGCTACCGGCTGGCTGCTAATGCAGGTCCCACCCCGGGGATCATCTTCCTCTTGCTCACCCACTTCTTCATCAGCTCACATGGACTCCTTCTCCGTCATCCTCGTTAATGCCAGGACCCCGTGCTCTGCAGAGCTACAGGCTAGCTGCTAATGTAGGTCTGACACCAGGGTCCCTCTTCCTCCTCCTCCTCCTCCTCATCCAGTTCTTATCCCTCTTTTTCATCTTCATCATCAGCATTATTATTATTAAGATCAGCTCCTCACCATCACTCACCCAGATGGATTCTCCAGTGTAACCCAGGTTGAAACTGTAGGCATCAGTCTTATCTGTATCTGTCCACAAATGTTGTAATGCCAGTTGGGGTGTTTAACGCTTGGCCCCATAAAGATGGCTGGTTCAGACACCTGCATACTCCATACAGTACACATGTAATGTTAACAACTGCATCATAACCTAGCGTCCTTGCATGAGTGTTTTATGTCATTGAGTGTGTATATATAGGGTATAGTGCGGCAGGTAGCCTAGCGGTTAAGAGCATTGGGCCAGTCACCGAAAGGTCGCTGGTTTGAATCCCCGAGCCGACTAGGTGAATATTCTGTCGCCGTGCCCTTGAGCAAAGCACTTAACTCTAATTGCCCCTGTAAGTCGCTCTGGATACGAGCATCTACTAAATAACCAAAATGTAAAATGAACATGATTGTTTCAATGCTTCCTCGTTGTCTTATATGAATAATGAATAGTCATACTACAATTATAACATTATTTACTTAAGACAATCAAGTCCCTGTAATGTGCATTGATTGCTTTGTTATTGGTTTTTGTATTGCCTGTTTGCTTGGCTCAATTAGCGCCAACTCAACAATCAATCTCAGGTGCATTTTAATGGTAAAATGTTAATTTTAACATGCAATCAAAGCTGTTTTCTTATCACGTTGCGGATAGCATCCTGAGCGATTTTTGTATTAAAGAAGCCGTTCTTTTAATAATTCATATGGAAACAAATGAACATGCTGAGCTCAGTGCATCTGTTTAAAGGACATACGTGTTCAAAGACTTCTTTCATCGACCTCGAGGGAATAAACATGTGTGTGTGTGTGTGTGTGTGTGCGCCATGCAGTAATAGATACATTGCCTTAATGGTCTGTTCTTCTGCTATGTTAATTGCAGTTACACAGCAGCAACACAGTATTATTCACTTTCATAATTCATGGTTGTCTGTTTGAAACGCATCTTGTTGTTCCGAGATGCTCTCAGTAAGTATTACATCCAGCTCCTTTAGCGTCCGTCCCAAATGGCACCCTATTCTATAGCGCACTACTTTTGACAAATGCTCCTTGGGCTCTGGCTAAAAGTAGCGCACTATGTAAGGAATAGGGTGTCATTTGGGATGCAGACTTTCTCTCTCTTCCTTTCTACATCTCCCAAGTAATACAATAGGTAAAGTAAAGACGGCTTTATTGAATTTACCTGTAGGATCCCCACCACCGTTTCAGCGGCGTTCTGAAAGTATTTTCTTTGCCTCTGACATCTGGTAATGTTTGTCATTACTCTTGTGTGTGTGTGTGTGTCTGAGAGGCTGGGAAACGAGTGTCACAGAAAACGTCTGGAGCACCGTTTCTCTTCAATGGAAGGGGATTGTACCCTATTCAGAGGAAGGCATGTGATGTATAACATAGGAAGTATAGAGAGGTTGTCTTCCAGTTTGACTCATAGTAACCCGTGAGTCAATGTTGTTGGCAGAGAGAGTGAGTTTGGCTGTTACATATAAGATGTTACGGTCATGATGCTGAAAGGTGTTTTTCTCCCCATTTCAAGTACACAGTCCACACGCACGTGCACAAACAAATCATAGAAATAGACACGGGTACAGTACACACACATTATGCTATATACAGTAAGTGCATTTACCCACAAACCCCTCACACACACACTCACACACAGACATATATAGACCCATATGTGGTGTGCATGCACCCTATCCTCCCTCCCTCCTCTATCTGAATTCCAGCGATAGCACCTCGGCCTCTAATGTAGCAAATGTACATCAGCCTTATCGCCCGGCTTATGCACAGATAGCAACTTGTATCTTCGAGGCAAAGCAAGTGAATTATCTTCTACGTCTGTTATCGCTCATTTCTTCCCCCTGCTTTGGAGAGGAGGGGGGGAGGGGAGGATAGAGGAGAGCAGGGGAGAGGAGAGCAGGGGAGAAGAGAGCAGGGAGGAGAGGAGAGGAGAGGAGAGCCCCTGTGGGATGCGTATGATGAGATGGAGAGCTGAAAGGCATTTTATCCTTCCGTTTGTACCATTACATTAATTTAAGAAAGCAAACAGCCAGAATGAGAAGTCTCTCCATCTCCAGCTCCTACACTACAGTGTAGGTGTCCAAAATGGCACCCTATTCCCTACAGTATATTGTGCACTACTTTTGACCAGAGCCCTATGGGTCCTGGTCAAAAGTAGTGCACTATAAAGGGAATATAGTGTGCAATTTGGGACATACTATCTGTGTTTCACTGTTAAATTGATCAAGCTGATTTTAATGCACAGTACAGTAAGTACACTGAATAAAAATATAAACACAACATGTAAATTGTTGCTTTCATGAGCTGAAATAAAAGATCCCTGAAATCTTCCACACACACAAAAAAAACGTATTTCTCTCCAATTTTGTGCAGAAATTCGTTTACATCACTCTTAGTGAGCATTTTCCTTTGCCAAGATAATCCATCCACCTGACAGGTGTGGCTTGTTAAGAAGCTGTACAGCATGATCATTACACAGGTGCACCTTGTGCTGGGGACAATAAAAGACCACTCTAAAACTGTTCATTTTTATTCACACAACACAATGACACACAGATGTCCCAAGTTTTGAGGGAGCGTGCAATTGGCATGCTGACTGCATTAATGTCTGCCAGATCTGTTGCCAGAGAATATAATGTTAATTTCTCTACCGTAAGCCGTCTCCAACGTCATTTTAGAGAATTTGGCAGAACTGGAAGACCACGTGTATGGCGTCATGTGGGCGAGCGGTTTGCGGATGTCAACGTTGTGAACAGAGTGCCCCATGGTGGTGGTGGGGTTATGGTATGGGCAGGCATAAGTTACGGACAATGAACGAAAAATGTCATTTTATCAATGGAATTTTAAATGCACAGAGATACCATAATGAGATCACAATGCCCATTGTTGTGCCATTCATCCACCGCCATCACCTCATGTTTCACCATGATAATACGCAAGGATCTGTACACAATTCCTGGAAGCTGAACATGTCCCAGTTCCTCCATGGCCTGCATTCTCACCAGACATGTCACCCATTGAGCATGTTTGGGATGCTCTGGATCGACGTTTGCGACAGAATGTTCCAGTTCCCGCCAATTCCAGCAGCTTCGCACAACCATTGAAGAGGAGTGGGACAACATTACCCAGGCCACAATCAGCATCCTGATCAACTCTATGCGATGCAAATGATGGTCACACCAGATACTGTTTTTCTGATCCACACCCCTACTTTTTTTAAAGGTGTCTGTCACCAACAGATGCATATCTGTATTTCCAGTCATGTGAAATCCGTAGATTTAGGGCCTAATGAATTTATTTCAATTGACTGATTTCCTTAAAAATGTTTAAAATGTTTATATTTTTGTTCAGTATATTTGATCAATGTCCTTCAAATAGATGCCTTGCCTCAGAGATAGACTATACTACACATAATGAGTTTTCAGCGGTAACATGAAAGGAATGTTCTCATTTTAGGAACGAAAGAACGATGCTCCCTGGAAGATGAAGGGGATGGGTTGGAGGGAGGCAGGGGCCTAGTCGAGATGTGTGCACCCCGAGGGCAGTTCATTCTCAGCATTTAGCTGCAGTAAATAGAGAGTTAATCCCATGCAGCACATCTGAAGGCTTGGGGGAATCTCTGACATCGCTCAATATTGTGCACTGGTGAAGCAATGTATGCCTTAAGAATGGGTTTTCGAAGTCCTTATGTCGCTACCCTTCAAGTAAAGACACAAACATTTATTTTTGCTTCTTAATTCAGAGTATTCCATCAATGCAAAGCAAGAGCGGCGCTCAGTTTCCAAGGCTAGATTCATCTCTTGTACATAAACATGAACGGTACCGTAGATTGTTCATGACACATGAGTGGGTGAGATAACCAGCAGCATTAGTTACGGCGCTTGGGTTTTTTGTCACTGGTTATTCGGACAAATCACAATTTCGCAGGTGTTAGCATCTTTTGAATTCCGGAAGGGGAGGGTACATAGGCCCATAGACTTGCAAAGAGAGTGGGTGGAGCTCTTCATTCCGCTTCCGATCCTCGTTCTATCTCTTCTCTTAACCGGTATGGACCCTAGAACTTAATCGAGCATCTGACCAATAATGCAAGACTTTAATTCTGGGTGAATCAAGATTAATGCTAGATTGCATAATTGACAGCACAACACACGCTATAAACAAACAAACTACATTGTCATCCTAAATTGCACTTTATGAGAACTGTTTTGATTGAACACTTTGACTTGGTTTCCGGGTCACGGGGAGGAGGAGGTTCTTCCTATTTTGTGACTAGTACTGTAGCTATGCTCTGCAGTATCTCTGTGAGCCTTTTAATATCTAGACACTTCTCCCATGATGGATAACCCAATTTCATAACCTAATCATGGGTCCCACTGCAAACATAGCATCCCCAGTTTCATTTTAGATATCCTCTACTCCGACACAGAGCAACCAAAAATAGACTGGGTGATAAATGTGATTGAAAAGCAGGTGATCGAGGAGGAGAGCGGGTGACAGAGGGCTCATCACACAGCACGTCAGCAAGCAGATGACTCCCTCGGATGACTTCCTCAGATGACTTCCTCTCTCTTCTCTTTTTTTCCTTTCTACATCTTCGATATCATACCCTTTGTCTTTCCGATACTGTAGTTCCATCTCCCAACCAAAACAATAACAAACCTAATCCCCCACACACAGTATGTAATCCCCCACATACAGTATCTAATGTACAATGCATTGAGAAAGTATTCAGATCTCCCTCCTCTGCCCGTCATCAATCTACACACAGTATCCAATAATGACAAAGCAAAAATAGGTTTTTACACATCTTTGCTCATTTATATATTTTTCAAACCTTGAAATATCATATTTACATAAGTATTCGGACCCTTTACTCAGTATTTGTTGAAACACCTTTGGCAGAGATTACAGCCTGGAAGACCACGTGTATGGCATCATGTGGGTACGTGTATGGCATCTCGGGTATGACGCTGCGAGCTTGGCACACCTGTATTTGGGTACTTTCTCCCATTCTTCTCTGCAGATCCTCTCAAGCTCTGTCAGGTTGGATAGGGAGTGTCGCTGCACAGCTATTTTCAGGTGTCTCCAGAGATGTTAGATCCGGCTGGCCACACAAGGACATTCAGAGTCGTGTCCCGAAGCCACTCCTGTGTTGTCTTGGCTGTGTGCTTAGTGTCGTTGTCCTGTTGGAAGGTGAACTTTCACCCCAGTCTGAGGTCCTGAGCACTCTGGAGCAGGTTTTCATCAAGGATCTCTATGTACTTTGCTACGTTCATCTTCCCCTCGATCCTGACTAGTCTCCCAGTCCCTACCGCTGAAAAACATCCCCACAGCATGACGCTGCCACCACTATGCTTCACCGTAGGGATGGTGCCAGTTTTCCTTCAGGCATGATGCTTAGCATTCAGCCCAAAGAGTTCAATTTTGGTTAGAATTTTGTTTCTCATTGTCTGAGAGTCTTTAGGTGCCTTTTGGCAAACATCAAGCGGGCTGTCATGTGCCTTTCACTGAGGAGTGGCTTCCGTCTGGCCACTCTACCATAAAGGTCTGATTGGTGGATTGCTGCAGAGATGGTTGCCCTTCTGGAAGGTTCTCCCATTTCATCAGAGGAATTCTGGAGCTCAGTCAGAGAGACCTTTGGCTGTGACCGTCACTTCCCTGACCCCGATTGCTCAATTTTGGCCCGGCGGCCAGCTATAGGAAGCGTCTTGGTGGTTCCAAACTTATTCCATTTAAGAATGATGGAGGCCACTGTGTTCTTGGGGACCTTCAATGCTGCAGACATTTTTTTGGTACCCTTCCCTAGATCTGTGCCTCAACACAATTCTGTCTTGAAGCTCTACGGACAATTCCTTCGACCTCATGGCTTGGTTTTTGCTCTGACATGCACTGGCAACTGTGGGACCTTATATAGACAGGTGTCTGCCTTTCCAAATCAAGGATGATCAATGGAAACAGGATGCACCTAAGCTCTATTTCGGGTCTCATATCAAAGAGTCTGAATACTTACGTAAATAAGGCATTTCTGTTTTGGATTTTCAATACATTTCCAAAAATGTTGAAAAACCTGATTACGCTTTGTCATTATAGGGTATTGTGTTTAGATTGATGAGGAACATGTTTTTTATCTAATCAATTTTAGAATAAGGCTGTAACGTAACAAAATGTGTAAAAAGTCAAGGGGTCTGAATACTTTCCGAATGCACTGTATTTCTCATCTGTAGATTATCAATACAGGCTAAATGGTACAGTCCAGCTGTATTATCTAGTTTCTGGATGTTTTTTAGCGGGTGTATTGTAGTCAGGGAAAGCATTGTTTGTTTTGGTTGTAATTGGCTGTTGTCAGCACCAACAACTAGGCCTTTTTCTGTGGGCTGCAGGCTCCGGTCTTAACCACAGAAAATCTGCCTACCTACTCTGTGCTTTTAACATGCTTTAACAATTTATGAGGTAGGCCTACAGTAAGTCTGGGGAAATTTCATAAAATAGTTTTTGGTGCTATAGCTGTCAGTTTGACATTTGTGTGTGTGTGTGTGTATGTGTGAGTTTGTAAGTCCTAGGCAGTGTAAGCCGGATGAGGTTTAGTTTATTCTAATCTAAAGCCAGGAACATAATTAAATTTACCTTACCCACATCTCTAGCCAAGGAGCCTGTGGATGCCGTGCACTCAGTCAAAAGAATGGCATTAGTCCCCTATTTTAAGAGCAGTATCCATATTCCTTTGTCAGTTGTACTATTGTCGTTCCAATTCCCTGCGTAGAACAAGCTCCTAGCTAGCAGCAAATCGGATCTCTTGGAGAGCCGTTGTAATTACTGGGAGCTGAATGGGTGAATACTTTCACATCCACCGGACTGATGAGTGGCACATTCCATCTGTCTTAATCCTTGTTCACATATCAGAGATCATGTCTTGGGGAAGAAAGAGTGAAACAATCCACTGCTTTGTGTGTGTGTGTGCGCGTGCGCGTGTGCCTGTGCGTGTGTGCGTGCGTGTCTTACTGTACGTGACTACATCCTGTATTGCCAGTATATGGTCCTCATTTCCTCTGTGCATGACCTCTTCTTTCCTGTCAGGTACATTAAGCAGAGCAGACCGGTTCCATGAGGCCTGGGACCTAGAGGGGAGGAGAATGGTCGTCTTCCCCCTTTACAGTGCTCCTCAGGGGTCTGCATAGAGCATTAACGGCCTCTCTATGGAGCCTCAGTGGGGATAGGAGCAGTGGTTTATCAGGCAACCTGAGACCCAGACCCAGAGGCCAGCAGCCTGCCTTAATGCCATCGGATTGGCCTGTGAAAACCACATTTGTTTAGCGCTTAGCTAGCAAGAGAATAATGACAGCCACCCTCTCTCTTATTGACTGTCTGTAATGGCAAAGTGATGTCATAAGCAGTCTTTCTGCTCTGCTGCAGACGTCTAGGTTGTATCCCAAATAGCACCCTATTCCATATACAATGCACTACTTTTAACCAAAGCCCTTTGGACCATGGTCAAAAAGTAGTGAACTAAATAGGGAATAGGTTGGCATTCGGGACACAGACGTCTAGTTCCTGGTGCCAGAGGTTCTTGGGTTCTGTTTAAGAGAAATTGGCGTTGTCTTATAAAGAGGACTGGTGATGTCTCTCCCCATAAACCTGGGATGTTTTGTTTATTCCGTAATAGAATGGAAGGAAGGTTAATAACCGCTGGCATTTTAACTCAGTCAGTCTTATTGAATTGCTTCAGATGATTGGCCCAAACCCCATGCAGATCTCTGGTAAGACTAAATGTTTCTCCTCTCTTCCTACCTTCTGCCTCCCTCCCTCCATCGAATTCATATCCCAGATTTCTCTCTCTCTCTCTTTCTCTCTCCCTCTGTGTGACAGCTTATTCTGAGGACGTATGTGTGTGTGCGCCTTCCTCCTATCCGTTAGTTGAACTGCTGTGCGTCCAGGTGAGCGGAGCCGTGGTTAATGGGCTGTAAGTGTCCCTGAGAGAGAGACACCATGGAACTTCTCCCTGTCACCCATATCAAGCATAAAGAATCACACTGTCGTTATAGCCGTCGTTAAAGGCGTCCAACATGGCCACCGTGGTTCATCTTCCTGGGTTAATAGCCATGTTTTAGTGTTACTCGGGGTATCAATTAAAACCCACATCACTTTTATGACCTGTTCTCGGAAGTGTGTGGGTGTGTGTGTGTGTGTGTGTGTGTGTGTGTGTGTGTGCACTGCACGTGTGTGTGTGTAGGTTCCTTTTTACTAGGAACGTAAAAAGGTGTCGGGAACGTGAACAGTATTCTGGGAAGGTTTTATGTCAGTGACAATATTGTTGTTGTGGAAATCCACATACCCCACACACTGCAGACAGAAAGCAATAGATGAATAATGCAAGACATTTGGATGGGAGAGAGCTTTGTGAAAGCTGAATGTAATAGACTACTCAGTACTGGAATGTGGGCCTTCTCTTCCTGCTGCTAAATCAAAGTGTTTCCATTTGGCAGACACTTTATTCTTAGCCCAGAGAGGCTGTGTTTTGTCAATCCACCACAACTGTGACATTGACAATAAAGCAACAACAAAAAACTGACCTCACAGTAGACAGAGAGGGAAGGCGGGACATAGAGAGGTCGAGAGAGAGCTCCTTGGCTCAACCCCTGCTAAGGAAACATCTCACATTGGAACGGTATTGTTTAAACGTGCAGAATTGGATATGAAAACATGACGGTTTTCTGGAAAGACTTAAAGGGATACAATGCGGCCATTTATTTACTTCCCAAGAGTCAGATGAACCTGTGGATCCCCATTTTTATGTCTCTGTGGCCAGTATGAAGGAAGTTGGGGATACCCATAGACTTCCAGTCATTGTGCTAACGCTAGTTAACATTGGCTCACAAAACTACCTCTAACTTCCTTCATACTGGACACAGAGACATACAAATGTAATCCACTACTTCCACACATCTGACTCTGGGGAAGTCCTACAAGACCATGGTGCTTGCCTACGGAGCTGTGAGGGGAATGGCACCTCAGTACCTCCAGGCTCTGATCAGGCCCTACACCCAAACAAGGGCACTGCGTTCATCCACCTCTGGCCTGCTCGCCTCCCTACCACTGAGGAAGTACAGTTCCCGCTCAGCCCAGTCAAAACTGTTCGCTGCTCTGGCCCCCCAATGGTGGAACAAACTCCCTCACGACGCCAGGACAGCGGAGTCAATCACCACCTTCCGGAGACACCTGAAACCCCACCTCTTTAAGGAATACCTAGGATAGGATAAAGTAATCCTCCCCCTTAAAAGATTTAGATGCACTATTGTAAAGTGGCTGTTCCACTGGATGTCATAAGGTGAAAGCACCAATTTGTAAGTCGCTCTGGATAAGAGCGTCTGCTAAATGACTTAAATGTAAATGTAAATGTAAGTAGATTAAGGGCCTCATTGTCAAAATCCCGAAGTATCCCTTTAAATACCCAGATTTAGAAATGGAATGAGATGGTGGGTTATGGCAGTAATGAGGTCTCTCTCTCTCTCTCTCTCTCTCTCTCTCTCTCTCTCTCTCTCTCTCTCTCTCTCTCTCTCGCTCTCTCCCCCTCCTATGCCTGTCTGTCTCTCTCTCTCTCTTAATTACCCTAGCGCTTGCTCTCCTTCTCTCTCAAACCAAGGCTAAAGATTCTGAATAAAGCACTGATTCAAGGAGAGCGAGAGAAAGGAAGAAAGGAATTATATATTTTATACGGTAGCTGCTTTGTCCTCTTTGTCTGTTTTAATGGTCTCGTGGCTATTTTGGCATCTTTTTGGGGGGCTGTTATTTAGGCCCTATGGAGTCAGTGAATAAGCACGCCAACACCGAGCGAGGGTTCAGCGTTTTCATGCTGCCCATGGAAATGAGGGGAGAGTGAAAAACTCTGTGTCACATGCACACCCTCCTCCCTCATCCCTCCCTCCACCACACAGCCCTCGCTGAATGAAAACCTCCAAAGCTGATTAGTCAAACTTGTGATTTCCAATTTCAAACCCCAGACACAAATCCCTGCACTTAATATCCATGGTAGAAGCGATTCGGGCCCTGCCTCTGCCACCGTCTCTGCCTCGGCCTCCACTCGCCTTCAGGCAGGCAATGGCAGGGGGAGGAAATGGTCCTCTGTTAGCAGTTTATTCAGAGTGGATGGAGAAGAAGATGAAGGGGAGGAAGAAAAAATAGAAGATAGAAAAGGAAGTGTTTACAATATCCCACGCTACAGAAGTTAGTGTCTCTTTACAAGTGTTTATTTGGAACCTCCCATACTTAATGAATCCTGAAGTGACACGTTTTCACTGGAATGTTGACTCTATCCGATTTCATCCAGATTTCTATATAAAAGGCAAGAATACAGAGACAACAGAGCGAAAAAGAGAGAGAATGAGGCAAAGAGAGATGGGGGAGGCTGAATGGAGTCTAATCTAGTCCACGGCCCTCTACCTCCCGGTGAGGAGCAGCTGTAAGCACCTATCCCATCATTCATCTCTCTCTCCAGGCCATGGTGAGGTGCTCTGCTGTGATCTCCAACACGCTCCGTAACCCCCCCCCCCTTCTCACCTCCCTCCCGATAACTCACCCCCACCAGGGGCTCTTTAAACATCCCTCTTAGCCATTATTCTAACGTTAAATTAACCAGAGCGGGAAACACTGAATGAAAAGCAACCACTCCAGTGGACCATAACTCTCCAGATATCTATTAGTTAATCTCCACTAGTCGGCCATTAGGGAATGTAGGGGAAGAATGGTCGGCCATGTACTGTACGTAGAGTATTCCCCTGGGAGAGGTAAAGAGAAATGGTCCAACAATAAAGCCTGTACGGTTCATAATTCTTCACCAGAATAAGGCTGTACAGGTCATAATTCAGTGCCAGTAGAATCCTCGATGGTGGGACATAATTATGAGGTTTATATACTGGACCTGTCACCACAGCGCTATTGTGGGTTCAAGTGGGATGGCCTTTAGGTTTATTGTGTTTGATTAGGATCTGTGTTTTTGAAAATGCAGCAAGTATAAGACATTTTAAAGGCCCACTTCATGCTTTTAACAAGTTATAAAGCATTATACCTGCTGGCTTTATTTTTAATATATTAATTTATTTGACCTTTATTTAACTAGGCAAGTCAGTTTAGAACAAATTCTTATCTTCAATGAGGCCTACCCCGGCCAAACCTTAACACGGACGGCGCTGGGCCAATTGTGCGCCGCCCTATGGGACTCCAAATCGCGGCCAGTAGTGATACAGCCTGGAACTGAACCAGGGTCTGTAGTGATGCTTCTAGCACTGAGATGCAGTGCCTTAGACCGCCGCGCCACTCGGGAGCCACTTTTGTAACACAAAATCATTGGGTGAGCCGCCATACAGTACCTATCGTAGAATGGGGATTTGGGGGTCACAAAGGGAAATTGATTGAATGGATTTACATATGTTATAGCTATTAACATGGACCGTCAAGCTATTTTATTATCTGATTCTCTAGACTTGAATAAATTGTGTAAAAAGAATTGGATGAATCTTTCGAATCCCACCTTATTGCCATTATCGCAATAAAAGTTATAGCACAAGATAGGCCACGCATAAGGGTATGCATACCCACATGCACGCACACACATACTCTCAAAGGTTTCACGTTACCACGTCTGGCAAATACTTTCCGCGCAGCAGAGCATTTTGACGTTTGGACCTTTAATTCTAGTTAGGTTCTAAAGTAAATTGCTCACAGTTATCATTCCAGGTCTGCTTGAGCACTTTTTCTCTTCTTATCCCCCATCTTCTCCTCCATCTATTTAGAACAGGAGAAGGGGGGGTTAGAACCCTGAGGAGATGTCAGTCATCCATCAGAATCCCAGGTCAATTTGCCATGCTGCCAAATGTGTCACACCACCTCCTCCCCGGTGTCAGGAGTCCTCATTAAAGGGCACAGGGTAAACTAAGGAAGTGAAGGAGCTTTCCTCTTCATTATTCAGAGTCCCCTGCGACCTCCTCACCTCCTACACACACCCCGTAGCCCCAATACCCTTTATAACCCCCCTCCCTTTACCCCCCAGGCTACCTATCTGCCCGGTGTGTATCACACAAATGACTCTTTCATTCTCACTCTCTCCTTGTTTCAATTCATTTTGAGGGGCTTTATTGGCACGGGAAACATATGTTTCCATTGCCAAAGCAAGTGAAATAGATAATAAGCAAATTTAAATGAACAATGAAAAATGAACAGTTAACATTATACTCACAAAAGTTCAAAAAGAAGAAAGACATTTCAAATGTCATATTATGCATATATACAGTGTTGTAATGATGTGCAAATAGTCAAAAGTACAAAAGGGAAAATAAATAAACATAAATATGGGTTGTATTTACAATGGTGTTTGTTCTTCACTGGTTGCCTTTTTCTTGTGGCAACAGGTCACAAATCTTGCTGCTGTGATGGCACACTGTGGTATTTCACACAATAGATATGGGAGTTCATCAAAATTGGATTTGTTTTCAAATTCTTTGTGGGTCTGTGTAATCTGAGGGAAATATGTCTCTCTAATATGGTCATACATTGGACAGGAGGTTAGGAAGTGCAGCTCAGTTTCCACCTCATTTTGTGGGCTGTGTGCACATTGCCCGTCTTCTCTTGAGAGCCAGGTCTGCCCACGGTGGCCTTTCTAAATAGCAAGGCTATGCTCACTGAGTCTGTACATAGTCAAAGTTTTCCTTCATTTTGGGTCAGTCACAGTGGACAGGTATTCTGCCACTGTGTACTCTCTGTACTAGCATTAGAGTTTGAATTCTTTCCAATGTGTCAAGTAATTCTCTTAATTATCTCATTATTTGGTTGGGTCTAATTGTGTTTCTGTCCTGGGACTCTGTGGGGTCTGTTTGTGTTTGTGAACAGTCCCAGGACCAACTTGCTTAGGGGGCTCTTCTCCAGGTTCATCTCTCTGTAGGTGATGGCTTTGTTATGGACGGTTTGGGGACAGCTTTCTTTTAGGTGTTTGTAGAATTGTACGGCTCTTTTCTGGATTTTAATTATTAGCAGGTATCGGCCTAATTCTGCTTTGTATGCTTTATTTTGGTGTTTTATGTTGTACACAGAGGATATGGGTTTGTCCATATCCTTGGTTGGCGATTTGACACCAGACCTCACAAGAATAAATGGCAATGGGTTCTACAACTGATTCAAGTGTTTTTGGACAGATCTTAATTGGTATGTCAAATATTATGTTTGTTTTGAAGGCAAAGAAGGCCCTTCTTGCCTTGTCTCTCCGATCGTTCACAACTTTGTGGAAGTTACATGTGGTGCTGATGTTATGGCCGAGCTATGTATAGTTTTTTGTGTGCTCTAGGTCCTCTAGATGGAATTTGTATTCATAGTCCTGGCAACTGGACCTTTTTTGGAACACCATTATTTGTATCTTACTAAGATGTACTGTCAGGGCCCAGGTCTGACAGAATCTGAGCAGATGATCTAGGTGCTGCTGTAGGCCCTCCTTTGTTGGGGACAGAAGCACCAGATCATCAGCAAACAGTAGACATTTGACTTCAGACACTAGTAGGGTGAGGCCGGGTGCTGCAGACTGTTCTAATGCCCTAGCCAATTCGTTGATATATATGTTGAAGATATTGCTCCCCCCTGGCCCTGTGGAAATAAATGTGTGTGTTCTTTGCCAATTTTATCTGCACAATTGTAGTTTGTTTACATGGATTTTATAATGTCGTATTTTTTCTCTTTTCACCAATTTGTATAACAGACCCTCTTGCCAAATTGAGTTAAGTTTTTTAAAATCACAAAGCATGAGAAGACTTTGTTGATTTTAATAAAAAAATGTATACCCCTTTTCCCCCCAATTTCGGGGTATCCAATTGGTAGTAACAGTCCTGTCCCATTGCTGCTACTCCCATACGGACTTGGGAGAGGCAAAGGTCGAGAGCCGTGCGTCCTCCTAAACACATCCCAGTCAAGCCGCACTGCTTTTTGACACAACACCCACTTAACTCGGAAGCCAGCCGCACCAATGTGTCGGAGGAAACACCTGGCGATCGTGTCAGTGTGCACTGCGCCCGGCCCACCACAGGAGTCACTAGTGCGCGATGGGACAGGAACATCCCTGCCAGCCAAACCCTCCACTAACCCGGACGATGCTGGGCCAATTGTACGCTGCCCCATGGGTCTTCTGGTCACTGCTGTCTGCGACAGAGCCTGGACTCAAATCAGGTTCTCTAGTGTCACAGCTAGGACTGCAAAGCAGTGCCTTAGACCTCTGCTCCTCTCGGGAGGCGTTTGTTTGTCAATTAGGGTGTGCAGGGTGAATACGTGGTCTGTCGTATGGTAATTTAGTAGAAAGCCAATTTGACACTTGCTCAGTACATTGTTTTTGCTGAGGAAATGTACGAGTCTGCTGTTAATGATAATGCAGATTATTTTTCCAAGGTTGCTGTTGACGCATATCCCACGATAGGTATTGGGGTCAAGTTGGTCTCTTTTGTGGATTGGGGTGATCAGTCCTTGGTTCCAAATATTGTGGAAGATGCCAGAGCTGAGGATGATGTTAAAAAGTTGAATTGGCCTTTTTGGGTTGGAGGGTTTGTACTTTGTCCTGTAGTTCATTCAATGTATTTTGAGAATCCGGTATGTTCTGGTTGTCTTTAATAGTTGATTTTAAGTTTTGTATTTGCGCCAAAAAGATTGGAGAAGTGGTTTATCCATACATCTTCGTTTTGGATAGGTAACTCTTTGTGTTGTTGTTTGTTTAGAGTTTTCCAATTTTCCCAGAAGTGGTTAGATTCTATGGATTCTTCAAAAGCTGATTTCTGACTTGCTGTTCCTTTTTTATTTTTTTGTATTTCTGTATCGTTATAGTGATTCACCATAGTGTAGGCTCAGGTTTTCTGATTCTCTATGTTTTTGGTTGGATACGTTTCTGAATGTCTTTCTTAGGTGTTTGCATTCTTCATCAAACCATTTGTCATTGTTGTTCATTTTCTTAGGTTGTCTGCTTGACATTTTTAGATTTGATTGGAAAGCTTAGAGGTCAAATATACTGTTTAGGTTTACTACTGCTAAGTTTACACCTTCACTATTACAGTGAGACATTTTGTCCAGGAACATGTCTAGAAGGGATTGAATTTGTTGTAGCATAATTGTCTTTTTGGTAGATTTCCACACTACTTTCCTTCCACCTGTAGCATTTCTTAATATTATTCCGTTCCTTTGGCTTTGATGCCTCATGATTGAGCATAGCTCTGTTCAAGTAGATGTGATTTTGCTGTGATCTGATAGGGGTGTCAGTGGAATGACTGTGAACGCTCTAAGAGACTCTGGGTTGAGGTCAGTGATAAAGTAGTCTACAGTACTACTGCCAAGAGATGAGCTATAGGTGTACCTACCATAGGAGTCTCCTCGAAGCCTACCATTGACTATGTACATACCAAGTGTCCGACAGCTGCAGGAGCTGTGACCCGTTTGTGTCTTGGGGGGCATTTGGGGGAGGGAATGCTGTCACCTCCAGTTAGGTGTTTGTCCCCTTGTGTGCTGAGGGTGTCAGGTACTTGTCCAGTTCTGGCTTTTACGTCGCCACCGACTAGCACATGTCCCTGGGCCTGGAAATTGTTTATCTTCCCCTCTAGGATGGAGAAGCTGTCATCGTTAAAGTATGGAGATTCTATTGGGGGGATATAGGTAGCACACATGAGGCCATTTTTCTCTGTTGAGATCATTTATTAATTCCTAGCCAGATGTCAAATATTTCTGTATTGACTCATTTAATAGAGGGGGCTGTTCTGCTCTATACCAAATTAGCATACCCCCTGAGTCTCTTCCCTTGTTTCACACCTGGTAGTTTGGTGGATGGGACTACCAGCTCTCTGTAACCTAGAGGGCAACCAGTGGGTCCGTCTCCTTTATACCATGTTCCTTGTAGGATGACAATGTCTGTATTTCTAATTTCTTTAATGAAGTCTGGGTTCCTGCTCTTTAGGCCAAAGGCAGATGACCTCAGACCTTCTATATTCCAGGATAAGATAGTAAAAGCTTTGTGTTCCATTGTGTTTTGTGTTGTTTTTATGTGATTTAGGCCCAGACCATCAAAGTTGGTGTGAACAGAGCATGTTGAGCATCTGATACACACCTCTTAGGTCGCAGGATGGGACTTGGGCGGGTGTAATAGCGGGGGTCGGGCCTGTTGCTCTGCTCAGGGCCTGGGCATATGCCCTGCTTTTCTCTCTCTCTCTCTCCTTCTGCCTCTCACGTCCCCCTCTGTTCATTCTCTAAGGCCTGACAGTTAGAGGCTGTGAAAGGAAGAGTTGTTAATAGGAAGGTTCCTTCCCACCGGTGGGCACTGTGTGCTCTCCCTCCATCTAAAGTGGGGTGTCAGAGAGAAAGTAGCCAGCCGCTCTTCTGTAATGGACGTTCATACAATGGAGAGAGAGAAGGAGTCCCAAATGGCACCCTATTTCCTTTGTAGGCCCATAGTAGTGCACTATATAGGGAATAGTGTGCCATTTGAGATGCATCCAGAGTGTTTCCGGACAGTATTGGGAGAAGGGAAATAGTGCACCATTTAAGACTTCAGACATTATCCAAAGGCTATTTTCGATAAGAGGACTAAGTGTGTGGGCATGGTAGACTACACTTGTGACCCTTAGTACTAGATACAGGAATTTGACATTTCTGTTCAATTGTGATTGATGGTATTTGGTAGAAGGTTATCCTTTACAGTGTATATCCACTACATGTTTGGTGTTTCAGCATCTGCGTTTTGTCTTCTTGTCATTTCTTTTGATTAGTTTCCTGTGAGTTGAGGTTGTATTTTATGTAACTTTTTTGTAAAACAGATTTCTCACTTCAATACAACTAATTTAATTTAGTCCACAAATAAAGAATCAATTCACGGACAAGAAAGACTTCAGAGCTGCCTTCACTTCACAGCCAACAAAAAAATCGCTCAATATACTTTGGGATTTTAGATGTTAGTTGTTTTGCTGCAGATCTACTGAACAAAAATATAAATGCAACATTCAACTTTTTTCAAGGATTTTATTGAGTTACAGTTCATATAAAGAAATCAGTCAATTTAAATAAATCCATTAGTTCCTAATCTATGGATTTCACATGACTGGGAATACAGATACGCATCTGTTGGTCACAGATACCTTTAAAAAAAATGTAAGGGAGTGAATCAGAAAACCAGTCAATATCTGGTGTGACCACTATTTGCCTCGTGCAGCGCGACATCTCCTTTGCATTCAGCTGACTAGGCTTTTGATTGTGGCCTGTGGAATGTTGTCCCACTCGTCTTCAGTGGCTGTGGGATGTTGCTGGATATTGAAGGGAACTGGAACACGCTGTCGCCCTGGAAGAGCTGGCACATTTTCAGCTTCCAGGAATTGTGTAGAGATCCTTGCGACATGGGGTTGTGCATTATCATGCTGAAACATGAGGTGATGGCAGAGGATGAATGGTACGACAATGGGCCTCAGGATCTCGTCACGGCATCTCTGTGCATTCAAATTGCCATCAATAAAATGCATTTGTGTTCGTTGTCTGTAGCTTATGCCTACCCATACCCCACCGCCACCATGGGGCACTCTGTTCACAACGATGACATTAGATAAACCCTTAGCACAACGCCATACATGTGGTTGTGTTGCCGGTTGAACCTACTAGCAAATTCTCTAAAACAACGTTGGAGGAGGCTTTTGATAGAGAAATGAACATTCAATTATCTGGCAACAGCGCTGGTGGACATTCCTGCAGTCAGCATGCCAATTGCACACTCCCTCAAAACTTTAGATATCTGTGGCATTGTGTTGTGTGACAAAGCTGCACATTTTAGTGGCCTTGTCCCCAGCACAAGGTGCACCTGTGTAATGATCCTGCTGTTTAATCAGCTTCTTGATACGCCACACCTGTCAGGTGAATGGATTATCTTGGCAAAGGAGAAATGCTCGCTAACAGGGATGTAAACGAATTTGTGCACAAAATATGAGAGAAATACACTTTTGATGCTTATGGAACATTTCTGGGATCTTTTATTTCAGCTCATGAAACATGGGAAACACTTTACATGTTGTGTTTATATTTTTGTTCAGTGGACTTTTGAGAGAATCATAGAAACAGGAGTTTCTTGTTAATGGGATTCTGGAGATGTTTCTAAAGGCTGTGATCTCCCTCCTCCAGATATGAAGGGGTGAGTGGGGTGAGACAGGCAGAGACATGGTTGAGGTGAGAGGTGCGGAGCGAAGGGGAGGAAACAGGAGGGAAATGGGTGAGGTATGTGTAGCGGGAGACGAGGGGGTGAGGTGGGGGGAGTCTGGGGGAATCTATCCAGCCCAATAACACAGTGATTTAGGAGAGAATTAAGCCTGTCCCCTCCCTGCAGTAAACAACAACTCAATGAGTAGTGGCTCACTGCTCACCTGAGACCTGAGACAGAACACTTGAACACCTGACTGTGTTATTGACATCGACATTCTGGGTAGATGGAGTGAAGGGAGCAGAGGAGAGAGGAGGATGGAGGAGAAGAGAGGAAGAAGAGGAGAGGGGGTTGTTTGACGCTAGCTGGCTGACATTCTTTAGTTCTATCTGGGTGTGAGCGATAGCTTCTAACCCCTGGAAGGGGTTGGAGGTTAGAGTGTTCCACTGTGGATTGGAAGAGGCAGTTACATACGTTATCCTATTCACTGAGACTCACTAATGACTGTTGTTGCCGAAACGGTTAGTTTGCTTGGTTCTGTTCCCTCTTAACTGTGGTTGTATCCCAAACTGCATCCTATTCCCTATTTTATTGCACTACTTTTGACCCAGCCTCATCTCTTTGGGTGTTGTTTTGTTCGTTAAAGCCTGCTTTTTTAACGTAGCTTTAATCTATTTAACAGCCTGGCATCAGAATGATATGCCGTGTCTAGCTGGTCTGTGGCCAGGTATCTGTGACGGAAGCTGCCGATTCATTTCAGTTTGATTATTCATTCAGAAATCAATTAGCCGTCGTCAGAGTGTGAGTGTGTGTGTGAGATGAATGTGGATTAATTAGGCCGTAGGTGTAGCAGTGTAGGGAACCCTGTCCCCTCTCTGTTATCTGTCTGATGTGAGTTTAGACATTACTCTCACACTATTCATCTAATTATTGATTTTAGTTCCTCTGCATCATCGACAGCAACTGTTTTCAGGGGAAATGGAAAGAGAGCCTGTGACACGACTTCCGCTTCAGGACGTGAACAAGGCGACGCTCCAGCTCAACTCCTCCTCTACATTTACTAGATTGGCTGAACAGTGTAAATGAGAACCTCCCCCCGACAATTTATTTGATGTAGTCGAGACCAGAAAAGAGAAATGCCACTCAGGCTACGCTAGGTTAGTTCCCCTCCATCTAATTCATATCACAGATTCCTCTCTCTCTCTCTCTCTCTCTCTCTCTCTCTCTCTACAGCTTTCTAAACTTGGATCCAACTAGAAAAACAGCTACAGTATCTTTAGGTGATCTGTAATCATAATGTGTACATTCTGACTATGTGACCTGACAAGGCAAGTCACTGGGCCCTCTCTTATTAGGTTAGAGTGGAAAATATATACAGCATTAAACATTGAGTAGAGGAAAATTAACCTGGGAATTAAAGTAGATTTGATGCCTGTGATCTGACAACCCTTTCACTGTGGGTATGGGGATGGAATAGACCCTAGACCTTAATCAAATCCTCCTCTCATCTGGTGTGTGTGTGTGTGTAGATTTGAGAAAGTGCAGCGCTAGGCTCTTAGAAACTTTATTTTCTTCTTCAACTGTGACACATGAAGGTATCAGGGTGAGACATACAGAATGACGTCTTCTGGAGATGTGGATGTGGGCATGATGAGGGCGAGGGCGAGAGAGCAGAGCTGGGGTAATGACACATGTCATCTGCATACCTCCCCCGTGTTGAGGAACACAACTTAAAATGAAGGGGATTGTGTCACTCAAGTGGCAAGTCAGCGTGTGTGTGTGTTCATGTTCATGTGTGTGAGAGCGTGCAGATGTGGGTGGGCAGGGTATCTTTGACATTTGACAGTCTATGAGGGATAAGCGTTCACAGGAATTTGCATGAACGTATGAGAGCATGTGTGTGTGTGCCAATCTGCCTGTACGTGTGCGTGTGCATGTGTGTCAGTGCGCACTGTAGCAGCAGTCAGTGGGGTCATCCCGGCAGCCCTCAGACACAGATCACTCAGCGCTTCTAAGCCGAGGTCACACCCCACACGGTCACTTTCATTGAGCCGCCGTACCCGACCGGCCCCTCACGGCTATCACACAGGGGCCCCTGACAGCTACCATCAGCAAGTCACTAATCCCTATTTAGGCCTGGGTAAACAATGAGACTTCCCCCCTCCCTAATCACTCTATCCCTCTCTCTATCCCTCATCCCAGCCAGCCCACTTCACACACACTGCTCACGCCACCACACACGCACACACACACACACACACACACACACACACACACACACACACACACACACACACACACACACACCAATGCAACACACACATACACACACCAATGCAACACACACCAATGCAACACACACAATTCCCCTGCTTAGTACCTCCAGAGTTCAAAAGGCCCATATGGGACAGACTGGGATTCCTGGTCAATCCCATTGTTCCTCAGGTTATCCCTTCTCTCAGCACCTGGAGTGGAGGAGGATTAGGAATCCCTAGCACACTGCCCCGACACCCTGGACCTTTACTGCTACAAGAATGCTTTTTACTCTTTCACTTTTATCCTCCCTCTGTTCTTTTTTCCCCTTTCTTTTCCCTTTCCTTTCAAATGCCATATGTTCTGGTTGAATGAGACTTATCTATTGGGGATGGGTTTACACCTGCTTAGTTCCCACTGTCTGGTGTGTGTGTGTGTGTGTGTGTGTGTGTGTGTGTGCGTGTGTGTGTGTGTGTGTGTGTGTGTGTGCGTGTGTGCGTGCGTGCGTGTGTGCGTGCGTGCGTGCGTGCGTGCACGTGCGTAGGTCAATAGGTGAGCCAGTTCCCTGTAGGCTGCTAGTTATGTGTTGATGATATGGCCGCTCGGAAAGTCAACTCTGGACATAGCTGTCTTCAACCCAGGTGAAAAAGGCGAAAGGGCATGTTTACAGTTCCTGGTTGTAACTCACCTCAGCCCAAGGACATGAAACATGTATGACATGTAGTTAGTCATTCACTGACATGTTTTCCAGATAAGGTGGAGCGCAATGTAGGTTTTGAAACCACGCTGTCTGTGTTATACCGCCTGACAAACCTCTGGAGCTGTTATCTGGACTGTTGCTTGGCTACTTACAAACTGAGCAGAGAGAGAAGGTGAGAGAGAAAAGGAGGGAGGGAGAGAGAGAGGTTCAGTGCTATTCTGGGAAGAGAGGTTGTTTATCATACTCTTTTCTCTTTCAGAGAGAGAGAGAGAGAGAGTAGAGGGAGGTGAAGATGTGGTGATGAAGCGATAGAAGGAGATAGGACATGACACAAAGTTGGCCGCTGTAGCTGGGCAGGTGTAGATATGATATACTCCCCTACTGAGATGTTTTTCAACAGCAAAAACCTTAAATCACGGCCCCGGTGGAACGCCCGGACAGGGATCAGATCTAGAATGTAATGTGCTCTAGGACCCGACGCTCTGTTGAAGACACCTTTTGAGTTAGAACACGGCTCACGCCTTGTTATTTGGGTTCTGCACTTGTGCTTCCCTTCAACACATGTTCAGGGATCATCTGTAAATAGCAAGGTGGTGATGGCAGTGAAAGGATCTCGTAATAATGGTGTCATTGTGAGGAGTGCAGCTGGTCCTGCCGCACAATCGTCTGTTCTGTCTAGCTACACTATATATGCAAAAGTATGTGGACACCCCTTTAAATGAGTGGATTTGGCTCTTTCAGCCACACCTGTTGCTGACAGGTGTATAAAATTGAGCGCACAGCCGTGCAATCTCCATAGACAAACATTGGCAGTAGAATGGGCTTATTGAAGAGCTCAGTGACTTTCAACGTAACACCGTCATAGGATGCCAACAGTTCGTCAAATTTCTACCCCGGTCAACTGTAAGTGCTGTTATTGTGAAGTGGAAAAGTCTTAGGAGCAAAAACGTCTCAGCCGCGTAGTGGTAGGCCGCACAAGCTCACAAAACAGGACCGCAGAGTACTGAAGTGCCTAATGCACAAAAATCATCTGTCTTCGGTTGCAACACTCATTGCGGAGTTCCATACTGCCTCTGGAAGCAACGTCAGCACAAGAACTGTTCGTCAGGGGGAGTCATGAAATCAAATCAAATGTATTTATATAGCCCTTCTTACATCAGCTGATATATCAAAGTGCTGTACAGAAACCCAGCCTAAAACCCCAAACAGCAAGCAATGCAGGTGTAGAAGCACTGTGGCTAGGAAAAACTCCCTAGAAAGGCCAAAACCTAGGAAGAAACTTAGAGAGGAACCAGGCTATGAGGGGTGGTCAGTCCTCTTCTGGGTGTGCCGGGTGGAGATTATAACAGAACATGGCCAGGATGTTCAAATGTTCATAAATGGCCAGCATGGTCAAATAATAATAATCACAGTAGTTGTCGAGGGTGCAACAAGTCAGCACCTCAGGAGTAAATGTCAGTTGGCTTTTCATATCCAATCATTGAGAGTATCTCAAGTTTATTTAGTGCTTTATCCGGGTATCCGGAAAGTAGAGCATTGCAGTAGTCTAACCTAGAAGTAACAAAAGCATGCATTTTTCTGCATAATTTCTGGATCAGTTTCTGATTTTTGCGATGCTACGTAGATGGAAAAAAGCTGTCCTTGAAACAGTTTTTGTATGTTCGTCAAAAGAGAGATCAGTGTCCAGAGTAACGCAGAGGTCCTTCACAGTTTTATTTGAGAAGACTGTACAACCATCAAGATTCATTGTCAGATTCAACAGAAGATCTAGAATAAGCATCTCTGTTTTGTCCGAGTTTAAAAGTACAAAGTTTGCAGCCATCCACTTCCTTATGTCTGAAACACGGGCTTCTAGGGAGGGCAATTTTGGTGCTAAACCATATTTCATTGAAATGTACAGCTGTGTGTCATTCACATAGCAGTGAAAGTTAACATTGTGTTTTCGAATGACATCCCCAAGAGGTAAAACATATAGTGAAAACAATAATGGTCCTGAAACGGTACCTTGAGGAACACCGAAATTTACAGTTGATTTGTCAGAGGACAAACCATTCACAGAGACAAATTGATATCTTTCCGACAGATAAGATCTAAACCAGGCCAGAACTTGTCCGTGTAGACCAAAATGGGTTTCCATGGCCGAGCAGCCGCACACAAGCCTAAGAGTGATGTAAAGCTCACCGCCATTGAACTCTGGAGCAGTGGAAACGCGTTCCCTGGAGTAATGAATCACGCTTCACCATCTGGCAGTTCGACAGACGAATCTGGGTTTGGCGGATGCCAGGAGAAAGCTACCCGCCCGTATGCATATTGCCAACTGTCAAGTTTGGTTGAGGAGGAATAATGGTCTGGAACTGTTTTTCATGATATGGGCTGGGCCCCTTAGTTCCACTGAAGGGAAATCCTACCGCTACAGCATACAATGACATTCTAGATGATTCTGTGCTTCAAACTTTGTGGCAACAGTTTGGGGAAGGACCTTTCCTGTTTCAGCATGACAATGCCCCCGTGCACAAAGCGAGGTCCATACAGAAATGGTTTACCGAGATTGGGTTGGAAGAACTTGACTGGCATGCACAGAGCCCTGACCTCAACCTCACCGAACACCTTTGGAATGAATTGGAACGCCAACTGTGAGCCAGGCCTAACCGCCCAACATCAGTGCCCGACCTCACTAATACTCTTGTGATTGAATGGAAGCAAGCCCCCACAGCAATGTTCCAACATCTATCAGAAAGCCTTTCTAGAAGAGCGGAAGCTGTTATAGCAGCAAAGGGGAGGCCAACTCCATATTAATGCCCATGATTTTGGAATGAGATGTTCATCGAGCAGGTGTCTATATACTTTTGGTCATGCCGTGTACATGGCTGGCTACAGGGTTAACAATGTTACCCCCCTGTGCGTGTGTTTACCTCGGACCAGGCCTGAGCTTTGTCCTGCCTTGTCCTTCCTGCCCTGTAGCCCTCTACACCCGCTCCTCCCCACCTTATAGGTTATCCTAGTACTGTTCCTCCCTCAATAGCTGCCTCTGTACATTCTAGAATGCTGGCCCTCTCAGCCAATGACCTGAAGGCATCCCAGGAAACACTCTGACATCATCACGTCACCCCGCTACTGTCTCAGAGCTGAATGATGGCTTTGTGCAGTTTGTGCGTGTGTGTGCATGTGTTTGTGTGTGTGTGTGAGAGTAGCCAGCACACTAAAAACAAATGGTTCTATATGGAGCCAAATAAGGGTTATTTAGCTTGTAACCATAGCGGAACCCTTTTTGGTGCTATATAGGTTCTATAAAGAAATTGAAATTGAACCTTTCTGGTGCTATACATAACTGTTTCCTAATGTTCTATAAAGAACCATTAATAAAAGGTTCCATATAGTGGCAAAAGAGTATTCCGCCATGATTACAAACCTTATTGGGGCTATATAGAACACTTTTTATGATTCTTTATTAAGGAACCTTCATGGAGAACCTTCCTCAATTTCAAAGGTTCATTGTAGATTATTGTGATAAACCATTTAAAAATGTTTTTTTTTTTCTGGTTAGCCATATTATATTGCTTAAATTGCATAGATGTTATTATTGCTTTAATTCACAAGTTGAATCAGGAGTTCTATCCCTCAAACAGTTGGAGTTCCCTAAGGAGAGAATTGAGGACAACGGATCAATTTACAGAAGGCCAAACGTTAGTCTTTCACAAGAAACCATAACTGTCCATAGCCATCTATAACATGGGTTGGCATAGCACAACAGATTAAATGAACTGAAATGACATTCTCACTCACATTTGCACAAAAAGAGCTGTAAGCAAACCACGCCCCAAAATATTTGAATGAACCAACGCCCCTAAAAGAGGAACAAACCCTTTTCTGAACAGCAAAGAACCATTGAAGGGCTCAAAGGGTTCTTTGAGTCATTATGGTTGCACATAGAACCCTCACTCTTCCCAAAGAACCCTTGAAGAACCCTCAATTCTTAGTGTGTATTGACGAGAGAGAGTGACAGGAGCAGCATACTGTGAAATAGTGCCAAGGTCAGCCTGGGGATGCTTTCATGCCTACTGGTCTCTCTTGGCCCTCTATAATGATGCCGAATGGGACAATGGGCGTGTTGTAGGGCGGCTGTGGGAAGAGCCTGCTCTGTGTGGCTCTGATGACTGGGGCTAGGCTAGCTACCCGTGAAGCAGCACACGACGACCAGACAGATCTGGGCGACGGGTGTTGTTTCAGTGGCACTGAAGAACAGACTAGATGTGCCTCTGCATACAGAGCAATAGAAATGTAACTATACATTCACATTGTGCAGGTGAGTTTTGCCTTCCAGAGACAAGTTGGTCTTGTTGTGCTCAGACTGTAGAATGCTCTGTCGTCGGGCAGAAAGTGTACTGCATTCTCTGCAGTAACCTCTGGGCTGATGCAACCTGGTGAAAGGAACTGGCTCTGTCAGATGAAACCACGGTGTTGCTGGCCTGTCAATGCAATACTTAGCACAGACAATAGCATTTCACATTTCAGCAGACGCTCTTATCCAGAGCGACTTCCAGTGGCGAGTGCATGCATCTTCACATGTGTTTTCGTACTGGTCCCACGTGGGAATCTGTTCCACAACCCTATGCGTTGCAAGTGCCATGCTCAACCAACTGAGCCACACGGGGCCATAGATGCAGGTTGTGGTTATCTCTGCTGCATAAGACTCTCAATATCGTGTTGTGTCGGCCTCAGCACTGAATCAACAGTTCACAGCGCCGTAGTGCAATTAACAACCGACTGTATATTGCTGTGTTGACAGTTTTAATGTATTCGGTTTCATTACAGAGAGTAATTGTCAAATTGACTTTTTTTTACTCACAAGGACAGCCATATTTCTGTCAGGCAACAGTGCATTTTCATTGAAAACTCTCTGAGTTATAGCAGCGCGGGGAAATGCCTGGTCTATCTATGCCTTGTTATGCTGACAAGAAGACGGCATTCATTAATAAATATTGATGTTGTAACTTATTTATGTTGTACCGTTCTACGCCAGTTATCTCTACTCTTCTATTGTTAGGATTCTAAATCCAGATCCCAGAAGCCACCTGGTTATCCTGCAGATAGCAACATGTTCCTTTGTAACTCCTGGAAGGTTTTACCACCATTCCAAAGAATCTCTACCATCTCTCTTTTAACTCCCTGTTCCACTAGCGTAGCGCTCCGACACGGCTGTTTTGATCTTGTGTGACAAGTGTGAGGGTTCTTGCAGACACACAGAGCAGTGCAGTGCAGAGACAGCTCTTTGATGGTTAAAGTTAATGAGACTGTGGCTGCTTCCAATTTGGCAACCTATTCCCTGCATAGTGCACTATTCTGGTCAAAAGTAGTGCACTATATAGGGAATAGGGTGCAATTTGAGATGCACACTGGTTGTGTTTGGCTTCTCTCATTATACCTACACAGGGGGCTGAAGCTCTGCTCTACTCCTTGTCTTTGTAGCGGGATCCTGTGTCTCCCGATATAGTCTAACTTTTAGTTTCTCTCTTTTTCTCCTCCCTCTCCTTTCCCTGCTCTCTCCCTCATTCCCTACCCTCTCCCTCATTCCCTACCCTCTCCCTCTTGCTTCCTCTTTCCCTCTCCCTTAATCGCTCTCTCTCCTTTCGCTTTCTCGTTCCCCTCTCTCCCTCAATCTCTCTCTCTCTTTTCTCTCTCTCTCGCTTTCCCCTCTCGGCCTCAATCTCTCTCTCTCCCCCTCTCTCTCTCTCTCTCTCTCTCTCTCTCTCTCTCTCTCTCTCCTGTGTCTGAAGTAGATAATGTAATCAGTAGAGCATGGTGAGAACAATGACAGAGTCGTGTTGCTGACGCGAAGCAGACACCTCTTCAAAAGCCACCTAATACTCTTTACTCTATACGTGACTATCTGCTTGACTGACTGACTAGAGAATAGTGCAATGCAGATAGGGGAGGGGTGGAGACGGGTGGCAGGGCTAAAAATGTACCCCTTGTCAAAGGAGAGTGCATGGCGCAGAGGTTGGGGTCATGGGAATGTGGGGAGGAGGTGGTTTGAGGGGGTGAGGTTGTTTGGTTTTCTGATAAGGCAAACATCTGTTTTGCTGTTTTTATCTTTGGCAGAGCTACTGGCACACAGGAGCTAGGGTAGGGAGACCATCTAATCAGTCCAGACACAGAGAGGGGAAGACAGAGAGTGTAGCGAGAGGGGGAGCGAGAGAGCAAGAAGCGCGTGCGAGAGAGAAATAGAGAGACTGAAGCGACAGAGAGAGAGAGAGAGAGAGAGAGAGAGAGAAGCGAGAGAGAGAGAGTATGACTGCCAGCTCAATCATCTATCCGTTGACTAGCATTGTGACTCCAAAACTGTTTTCCACTAGTGTGATGCTGCATATCACGTCTGTGGAAGATTCAGTGGCGCCACTTCGTTGTCCTTTTTCCTCATGATGAGTTAGTAGTAATGTAAGTTTACAGTGTTTTGCCTTAAGATATCAGGGCCAGTTTTCCCACGGGTCCCTTGTTTACCCATTCTCTATTTCCTATACCGTTCTCTTCAATCCTCTCAGTTTGTCTCTCATGCACTCACAGGACTTGACATTTCAAATCTGGAGGAGTTTTTTTTTTTTAAAGTAAAACTCCGTTTAAGTCTATGTTTTTTTACTTTGTTCAAATATGTAATATTGATATATGGAATCCTCTCTGGGTATCACTATTCATTGAAGTCCTATCCACTGTCACACTGTATGTGTCCCAATTAGCACCCTATTCCCTATGTAGTACACTACTTTTCACCGGGGTCCATAGGGGACTTTTGGTTGTCTGTTTGTGTAACGAGCCATGACAGTATGTCTGAAGGAGTGTATAGATCTGGTTCCAGTCAGAGTTAATGAATCTAGGTGGGCAGTGTCAGTGGGTGTCTCTGTTTGTCACTATCTGCCTCATGAGACCTGACACGTTTATAGAGCTGTGTGGGGCCCTAAGGATAAAGAGATGCAGCACACACACACACACACCGCATACACACACACACACACACACACACACACACACACACACACACGCACACACACACACACACACACACACACAGTTAATCAGGATGCCCTTCATCATTACTGGAGTTTATCAGGACGTGCAAGGAAGCATTTGGACACGGACCCAACTGTAGAGAGGCTATGGTGTCAACTTACAGTTAGTAGAGAAAAGGGAGGACATGTCTGTCCTGAAAAATGACATTTCTTCTGGTCTCGGGTTTCAAGTGAGAGGAGATCAGTGGACAAAAAGGCTCCTTAATGACAGTGTCAATCCAAAAGACAAAAAAGAGACCTTCATATTGAGGAGATGAAACTTTAGTGAGCTCTGGTTTCAAACAATAGAGAGAGGGAGTATATTACGTTAACTGCTTTCATCAGTTCTCCTTGTCTCCTGGTGCTACATCAACTTATTCTTTCTCCCTATTACTCCAATGGTTTATTTCATATCATTTGTGCGAGGGCCCGATTACCAGTCATCGGTGTCGAGACTCATGTGTCGAGACGTATTGTACAGCTAGAGATAGAGACGTCTAGAGCGTCTAGAGCTAGAGATGACGTCTAGAGCGTCTAGAGATAGAGACGTCTAGAGTCCAACTGCCGCTTTATGTGGGTCTAAATGTGGGTCTAAAAAGTAACACTTTTTTATTTCATTTTCAGTAGTTTTTGTTTTCCACGGCCTGCTTCTTTTGTGGACAATCAGTTACTGTTTTACACCACCGGCAAAAGCTGTCGTCTCTATTCAGAGATGACGCCAGGACTGCATTCATGTTCATTTTAATAGCTGGGAGTCAAAGATTATTCTTCCCCTTTTGTCTTGAAAATGTTGTAATGAAAATGTACTCCAACTACATGGGATTTATTTTCATTGGAATTCATTCACAGCTGAATGAAAGGATACAGGCTTACATTTAAATGATCCTGCATAATGAAGGATATAGAAACAAACATTTCACTAAGAAACAATTGGAATTATCCTGCTGTTTGAGGTCATTTTTATTCAATTGAACCTTTTTTACAGAATTGACTTTGATTTGAATAGAGGATATTTGAAGTTTTGCGTTCGTTTTCTTCATTTGGAGAAAAGTCTTTCAAAGCTTTTGACCTTGCAAACTCCCAGAATCTTTACCACTTGTCACTAAGAGTCCTCATTTTATTTCATTACGATTACACACAATTTTATATAATATACTAAGGTCAAGGTCATATAATTATTCTAAATAGCTTCCAACTCTGGATATTTAGAGGTACTCTCCAATGCAGTCTCTCGAGGTTTAATGTGGTTTACTAAGTCAAAAGTCACAAGTTAAACACTTCAATGACTTAATTTATGCAATTTTCTTTTTGAATCTGTAACACGTTGACTTCACAGACTTCACAAGCGTTTTTTCTCTCCTTCCCCTCTCTCGCTTTTGTAGGTAATTCTTAACATGTGTCATTTTCACTGCTAGCAGGCGTTTTCAGATAAGTGTCCATTTTGAAGCCCACATTGTCAGGCGGAATTATTGTGACGCTGGAGTAAATCCAGAAACCCCTTGTTGTTTACTCTCCTGTCATTTAACCCTGGACTTAAAATGTAGGTTCCCCTCCTTCCCCTGAGCAAACACCCAAGGACTTAAGAGATTGAAGGAAGAGCTCAAACTCTTCCCAAAGAAAAATAGAGGCAGAAAACTGAAGTTTGAGAAAGTGACGTTTTAGTAGCCTTGCCTCCTAGGGGTGTTTTGGATTTCTAGCTAATAAACTATAAAATAAGTAACTCCACAAGTGTGCGTGCGTGTGTGTGTGTGTGTGTGTGTGTGTGTGTGTGCGTGTGCGCGTGTGTGTTAAATTAGATTAAGCAGTTTACTGCTGACATGTCTATTTATATTTTATTAGAGATCCCCATTAGCTGCTGCCAAGGCAACACAAAATGTATGATACCACCATACAACAATATTACAATGTACGTGTGTGTAGAGTGTGTGTGTCTGTACCTGTGTGTGTCTGTACCTGTGTGTGTCTGTACCTGTGTTTGTCTATACCTGTGTGTGTCTGTACCTGTCTATGTGTCTCTTCACAGTCCCTGCTGTTCCAAAATGTGTATTTTTATCAGTTTTTTCAAATCTGATTCTACTGCTTGCATCAGTTAACTGATGTGGAATATAGTTCCATGTAGTCATGTCTCTATGTAGTACAGTGCACCTCCCATAGTCTGTTCTGAACTTAGGGATTGTGAAGAGACCTCTGGTGTAGAGGTCGACCGATTAATCGGAATGGCCGATGAATTAGGGCCGATTTCAAAAACGCTAATAGCGTTTCAAACTTCACTCGCTCTGAGCCTTGGGGTGGTTGTTTCCCTTGCTCTGCATGGATAACGCTTCGATGTGGGGGCTGTTGTCGTTGTGTTGCTGGTTCGAGCCCAGGGAGGAGCGAGGAGAGGGACGGAAGCTATACTGTTACACACACTGGCAATACTAAAGTGCCTATAAGAACATCCAATAGTCAAAGGTTAATGAAATACAAATGGTATAGAGGGAAATAGTCCTATAATAACTACAACCTAAAACTTCTTACCTGGGAATATTGAAGACTCATGTTAAAAGGAACCACCAGCTTTCATATGTTCTGAGCAAGGAACTGAAACGTTAGCCTTCTTACATAGCACATATTGCACTTTTACGTTCTTCTCCAACACTTTGTTTTTGCATTATTTAAACCAAATTGAACATGTTTCATTATCTACTTGAAGCTAAATTGATTTTATTGATGTATTATATTAAGTTAAAATAAGTGTTAATTCAGTATTGTTGTAATTGTCATTATTACAAATACATTTTTTTTTTAAATCGGCCCATTAATCGGTATCGGCGTTTAAAAATCATAATCGGTCGACCTCTACTCTGGTGGCATGTCTTGTGGGGTATGTATGGATGTCCAAGCTGTGCTAATAGTTTAAACAGACAGCTCAGTACATTCAGCTTGCCAACATCTCTTACAAAAACAAGTAGTGATGACGTCAATCACTCCTCCACTTTGGGCCAGGAGAGATTGACATGCATATCATTCATGTTAGCTCTCCGTGTACATTTAAGGGCCAGCCGTGCTGCCCTGTTCTGAGCCAATTGCACCTGACCAACTACTGAACAGGTGTGACAAAACTAGAGCCTGTAGGACCTGTCTCGTTGATAACATTGTTAAGAAGGTATAAACTAGAGCCTGTATGACCTGTCTTGTTGATACCGTTGTTAAGAAGGTAGAAACTAGAGCCTGTAGGACCTGTCTTGTTGATAACGTTGTTAAGAAGGTAGAAACTAGAGCCTGTAGGACCTGTCTTGTTGATAACGTTGTTAAGAAGGTAGAAACTAGAGCCTGTAGGACCTGTCTTGTTGATAACGTTGTTAAGAAGGTAGAAACTAGAGCCTGTAGGACCTGTCTTGTTGATAACGTTGTTAAGAAGGTAGAAACTAGAGCCTGTAGGACCTGTCTTGATTAGGACCTGTCTTGTTGATAACGTTGTTAAGAAGGTAGAAACTAGGGCCTGTAGGACCTGTCTGGTTGAACGTTGTTAAGAAGGTAGAGGGCCTGTAGGACCCTGTCTTGTTGATAGCCTGTAGGACCTGTCTTGTTGATAAGAAGGTAGAAATTAGAGCCTGTAGGACCTGTCTTGTTGATACCGTTGTTAAGAAGGTAGAAATTAGAGCCTGTAGGACCTGTCTTGTTGATAACGTTGTTAAGAAGGTAGAAACTAGAGCCTGTAGGACCTGTCTTGTTGATAACGTTGTTAAGAAGGTAGAAACTAGAGCCTGTAGGACCTGTCTTGTTGATAACGTTGTTAAGAAGGTAGAAATTAGAGCCTGTAGGACCTGTCTGGTTGATAATGTTGTGGAAACTAGAGCCTGTAGGACCTGTCTGGTTGCCGTTGTTAAGAAGGTAGAAACTAGAGCCTGTAGGACCTGTCTTGTTGATAACGTTGTTAAGAAGGTAGAAACTAGAGCCTGTAGGACCTGTCTTGTTGATAACGTTGTTAAGAAGGTAGAAAAGAGCCTGTAGGACCTGTCTGGTTGATAACGTTGTAAGAAGGCAGAAACTAGAGGACCTGTCTGGTTGATACCGTTGTTAAGAAGGTAGAAACTAGAACCTGTAGGACCTGTCTTGTTGATAACGTTGTTAAGAAGGTAGGACCTGTCTGTCTTGTTGATAACGTTGTTAAGAAGGTAGAAACTAGAGCCTGTAGGACCTGTGTCGTTGTTAAGAAGGTGAAACTAGATAGGACCTGTCTGGTTGATAACGTTGTTAAGAAGGTAGAAACTAGAGCCTGTAGGACCTGTCTTGTTGATAACGTTGTTAAGAAGGTAGAAACTAGAGCCTGTAGGACCTGTCTTGTTGATAACGTTGTTAAGAAGGTAGAAACTAGAGCCTGTAGGACCTGTCTTGTTTATAACGTTGTTAAGAAGGTAGAAACTAGAGCCTGTAGGACCTGTCTGGTTGATAATGTTGTTAAGAAGGTAGAAACTAGAGCCTGTAGGACCTGTCTGGTTGATGCCGTTGTTAAGAAGGTAGAAACTAGAACCTGTAGGACCTGTCTTGTTGATAACGTTGTTAAGAAGGTAGAAACTAGAGCCTGTAGGACCTGTCTTGTTGATAACGTTGTTAAGAAGGTAGAAACTAGAGCCTGTAGGACCTGTCTGGTTGATAACGTTGTTAAGAAGGTAGAAACTAGAGCCTCTAGGACCTGTCTGGTTGATAACCTGTAGGACCTGTCTGTCTTGTTGATAACGTTGTTAAGAAGGTAGAAACTAGAGCCTGTAGGACCTGTCTTGTTGATAACGTTGTTAAGAAGGTAGAAACTAGAGCCTGTAGGACCTGTCTTGTTGATAACGTTGTTTAGAAACTAGAGCCTGTAGGACCTGTCTGGTTGATAACGTTGTTAAGAAGGTAGAAACTAGAGCCTGTAGGACCTGTCTGGTTGATACCGTTGTTAAGAAGGTAGAAACTAGAGCCTGTAGGACCTGTCTTGTTGATAACGTTGTTAAGAAGGTAGAAACTAGAGCCTGTAGGACCTGTCTTGTTGATAACGTTGTTAAGAAGGTAGAAAAAGCCTGTAGGAGAGCCTGTAGGACCTGTCTGGTTGATAACGTTGTTAAGAAGGTAGAAACTAGAGCCTAGAAACCAGAGCCTGTAGGACCTGTCTGTAGGACCTGTCTTGTTGATAACGTTGTTAAGAAGGTAGAAACTAGAGCCTGTAGGACCTGTCTTGTTGATAACCGTCTTGTTAAGAACGGTAAGAAGGTAGAAACTAGAGCCTGTAGGACCTGTCTTGTTGATAACGTTGTTAAGAAGGTAGAAACTAGAGCCTGTAGGACCTGTCTTGTTGATAACGTTGTTAAGAAGGTAGAAACTAGAGCCTGTAGGACCTGTCTTGTTGATAACGTTGTTAAGAAGGTAGCGCTGCGCTTTGTTATGAACAGACTTCTCCTCATCTTAGCTACTGTTGTATCAACATGTTTTGACCATGATAGTTTGCAATCCAGGGTTACTTGCTCAATTTCCACATTATTCATTACAAGATGTAGTTGAGGTTTTAGGGTTTAGTGAATGATTTGTCCCAAATACAATGCTTTTAGTTTTTGAAATATTTAGGAGGAACTTATTCCTTGCCACACATTCTGAAACTAACTGGACATTCTGAAACTAACTAAGTGTTGCAGTCATTTCAGTCGAAGTAGTAGCTGACGTGTAAAGTGTTGAGTCATCTGCAAACATAGACGCATTGGCTTTACTCAAAGATCTGGCTTCAGTTAGTATTCTGCCTCTGCCCAGGCAGCCAGGTCTGTGGGATACTATAACAGTGTAGCTACTGCGGCCAGGTCTGTGGGATGCTATAACAGTGTAGCTACTACAGCCAGGTCTGTGGGATACTATAACAGTGTAGCTACTGCAGCCAGGTCTGTGGGATGCTATAACAGTGTAGCTACTGCAGCCAGGTCTGTGGGATGCTATAACAGTGTAGCTACTGCAGCCAGGTCTGTGGGATGCTATAACAGTGTAGCTACTGCAGCCAGGTCTGTGGGATACTATAACAGTGTAGCTACTGCAGCCAGGTCTGTGGGATACTATAACAGTGTAGCTACTGCAGCCAGGTCTGTGGGATGCTATAACAGTGTAGCTACTACAGCCAGGTCTGTGGGATGCTATAACAGTGTAGCTACTGCAGCCAGGTCTGTGGGATGCTATAACAGTGTAGCTACTGCAGCCAGGTCTGTGGGATGCTATAACAGTGTAGCTACTGCAGCCAGGTCTGTGAGATACTATAACAGTGTAGCTACTGCAGCCAGGTCTGTGGGATGATATAACAGTGTAGCTACTGCAGCCAGGTCTGTGGGATGCTATAACAGTGTAGCTACTGCAGCCAGGTCTGTGGGATGCTATAACAGTGTAGCTACTGCAGCCAGGTCTGTGGGATACTATAACAGTGTAGCTACTGCAGCCAGGTCTGTGGGATGCTATAACAGTGTAGCTACTGCAGCCAGGTCTGTGGGATACTATAACAGTGTAGCTACTGCAGCCAGGTCTGTGGGATGCTATAACAGTGTAGCTACTGCAGCCAGGTCTGTGGGATGCTTTAACAGTGTAGCTACTGCAGCCAGGTCTGTGGGATGCTTTAACAGTGTAGGTACTGCAGCCAGGTCTGTGGGATACTATAACAGTGTAGCTACTGCAGCCAGGTCTGTGGGATGCTATAACAGTGTAGCTACTGCAGCCAGGTCTGTGGGATACTATAACAGTGTAGCTACTGCAGCCAGGTCTGTGGGATGCTATAACAGTGTAGCTACTGCAGCCAGGTCTGTGGGATGCTATAACAGTGTAGCTATTGCAGCCAGGTGTTACCCCAACCCAGGTCTTAGGAACCCTAGGTTGCTGATAACTGCAGGAAGGAGCCCTGGAATGGGGTAGATAAGGCTAAGCCCCTCTCTCTTTCTTTTTCACTCTGTCTATACCTCTCACTGGCTCGCTCTTTTTCTGTCTCTCTCTCTTTCTCTCTCTGTCACTTCAATATAAACTCAGCAAAAAAAGAAACGTCCTCTCACTGTCAACTGCGTTTATTTTCAGCAAACTTAACATGTGTAAATATTTGTATGAACATAACAAGATTCAACGACTGAGACGTAAACTGAACAAGTTCCACAGACATGTGACTAACAGAAATGGAATAATGTGTCCCTGAACAAAGGGGGGGTCAAAATCAAAACTAACAGTCAGTATCTGGTGTGGCCACCAGCTGCATTAAGTACTGCGGTGCATCTCCTCCTCATGGACTGCACCAGATTTGCCAGTTCTTGCTATGAGATGTTACCCCACTCTTCCACCAAGGCACCTGCAAGTTCCCGGGCATTTCTTGGGTGAATGGCCCTAGCCCTCACCCTCCGATCCAACAGGTCCCAGACGTGCTCAATGGGATTGAGATCCGGTCTCTTCACTGGCCATGGCAGAACACTGACAATCACGCACAGAACAACCAGTATGGCTTTTGGCATTGTCATGCTGGAGGGTCATGTCAGGATGATTCTGCAGGAAGGGTACCACATGAGGGAGGAGGATTTATTTCCTATAACATACAGCATTGAGATTGCCTGCAATGGCAACAAGCTTAGTCCGATGATGCTGTGACACACCATCCCAGACCATGACAGACCCTCCACCTCCAAATCGATCCCGCTCCAGGGTACAGGACTCGGTGTAACGCTCATTCCTTCGACGATAAACGCGAATCCGCTGGTGAGACAAACCACTGGTGAGACAAAACCGCAACTTGTCAGTGAAGAGCACTTTTTGGCAGTCCTGTCTGGTCCAGTGACGGTGAGGACCTGCCTTACAACAGGCCTACAAGCCCTCAGTCCAGCCTCTCTCAGCCTATTGCGGACAGTCTGAGCACTGATGGAGGGATTGTGCATTCCTGGTGTAACTCAGGCAGTTGTTGCCATCCTGTACCTGTCCCACAGATGTGAGGTTCGGATGCACCGATCCTGTGCAGGTGTTGTTACACGTGGTCTGCCACTGCGAGGACGATCAGCTATCTTAGGCGTCTCACAGTACGGACATTGCAGTTTATTGTCCCGGCCACATCTGCAGTCCTCATGCCTCCTCGCAGCATGCCTAAGGCACTTTCACGCAGATGAGCAGGGACCCTGGGCATCTTTCTTTTGTTGTTTTTCAGAGTCAGTAGAACGGCCTCTTTAGTGTCCTAAGTTGTCATAACTGTGACCTTAATTGCCTATCGTCTGTAAGCTGTTAGTGCCTTTAACGGCCGTTCCACAGGTGCATGTTCATGAATTGCCTATTGTTCATTGAACAAGCATGGGAAACAGTGTTTAAACCCTTTACAATGAAGATCTGTGAGGTTATTTGGATTTTTAAGAATTATCTTTGAAAGACAGGGTCCTCAAAAAGGTTTCTTTTTTTGCAGAGTTTACTTTATTGACATGTGAAGTAAAACACTAACATTGTCAAAGTAAACATATAACCATAATCTGTGATGACGAGCAGGTAAGGTTGACTGGTGCGTGGTCCTTGATTGTATTATTTCCAGTACCATTCTTTGGTATTGTTCCATTGTCAGGAATGGCCTGCTTCACTAGAATGGCCTACTCCTAGAATAGATCTTCTTATTAATGTGTGAGTGGATGTGGACGAGAAGAGACAAGATGTTATGTCTCTGTTCCTCCTATGGACATGCCTTTACAACAGATCTCTCAGCTGAAGCCTCTCGTTGGAGGTGCTTGACAAACAAACTGTTCCGGTTTCGCTGTTACACCACATCTAGTTTCTATGGAAACCCAGTGCTTGCCAATGATAGACAGTATGTTTGTCATTCTATACATGTAGCTACACATCATGACCAATGCTTGTCGAACATCTCATTCAAAAAATCATGGGCATTAATATGGAGTTGGACCCACCTTTGATGTTACAACAGCCTCCACTCTTCTGGGAAGACTTTCCACTAGATGTTGGAACATTGTTGCGTGGACTTTGCTTCCGTTCAACTGCAGGACTATTGGTGAGGTCGGGCACTGATGTTGGGCGGATAGGCCTGGCTCACAGTCGGCATTCCAATTCATCCTAAAGGTGTTTGATGGGGTTGAGGTCAGGGTTCTGTACAGGCCAGTCAAGTTCTTCCACACTAATCTCGGTAAACAATTTCTGCATGGACTTCGCTTTGTGCATGGGGGCATTGTCATGCCGAAACAGGAAACTATTGCCACAAAGTTGGAAGCACAGAATCGTCTAGAATGTCATTGTATGCTGTATTGTTAATATTTCCTTTTACTGGAACCAAGGGGCCCGAACCATGAAAACAGTCCCAGACCATTATTCCTCCTCCACCAAACTTTACAGTTAGCTCTATGCATTTGGGCAGGTAGCATTCTCCTAGCATCCGCCAAACACAGATTAGTCCGTTGTACAGATGTACTCTTGGACTGCCAGATGGTGAAGTGTGATTCATCACTCCAGAGAACACATTTCCACTGCTTAGGAGTCCAATGGAGGCGAGCTTTACACCTCTCCAGCCAACACTTGGCATTGTGCATGGTGATCTTAGGCTTGCCTGCGGCTGCTCGGCCATGGAATCCCATTTCATGAAGCTCCAGACAAACAGTTATTGTGCTGACGTTGCTTCCAGAGGCAGTTTGGAACTCGGTAGTGAGTGTTGCAACCAAGGACAGATTATGTTGATGTGCTGACATTTGACGAACTGACTTGTTGGGTGACTTTGAAAGTCACTGAGCTCTTTAGTAAGGCCATTCTACTGCTAATGTTTGTCTACTGAGATTGCATGGCTGTGTGCTTCTTTTTGGTACACCTGTCAGCAACGGGTGTGGCTGAAAGAGCCGAATCCATTAATTTGAAGGGGTGTCCACATACTTTTGTATATATAGTGTACGTCTGGTCACTTGTAGTGGTAACTATCATGTGTTCAGTTCAGATGTACTCTAGGTACGGTAACTATCATGTGTTCAGTTCAGATGTACTCTAGGTACGGTAACTATCATGTGTTCAATCAGATGTACTGTAGGTATTGTCATATTATGACAGCTTTCTTGATTTTGCAGAAATAAGGAGATGACTGTGTGTTTTAAAGATGCACTGCCGCCCAGAATAAGCTACTCTCTTGCAACCAGTGTTGGTTCTTTAACCAAACAACAACAGTTAATCTCAGCTCCACACAGCAGTGAACCCGTCACCACTCCGCCACATGCCATCTCCGCTTGGCCTTGTTAGCAGAATGTGCCAGTGTGATGTCACAGCCGGCGACTGCACTGTGTTTGTCCTGTTTGGCTGAGCACAGAGGGAGGTGCCTGGCCCCAATATGTCATCTCCTAGCAGGCATTTAAGACCCACGGTGGGGAGGGGACCCTAAGGAACACCTCACAGCACGCCCCCACAGCCAGCTCATGCTGCTCTCAGGTGGGGTTGAAGGGTAGGAGGGATAGAACACCCCCACCCCGTACACTCCCCCCTCCTCCCCTTTCTGTCACAGATGACCAAATCAAATCAAATGTTATTTGTCACATACACATAGTTAGCAGATGTTAATGCGAGTGTAGCGAAATGCTTGTGCTTCTAGTTCCGACAATGCAGTAATAACCAACGAGTAATCTTACCTAACAATTCCATAACTACTACCTTATACACACAAGTGTAAAGGGATAAAGAATATGTACATAAAGATATTTGAATGAGGGATGGTACAGAACGGCATAGGCAAGATGCAGTAGATGGTATAGACTACAGTATATACATATGAGATGAGTAATGTAGGGTATGTAAACAAAGTGGTATAGTTTAAAGTGGCTAGTGATACATGTATTACATAAAGATGCAGTAGATGATATAGAGTACAGTATATACAGTGGGGCAAAAAAGTATTTAGTCAGCCACCAATTGTGCTAGTTCTCCCACTTAAAAAGATGAGAGAGGCCTGTAATTTTCATCAGGTACACTTCAACTTTGACAGACAAAATTAGAGAAAAAAATCCAGAGAATCACATTGTAGGATTGTAGGACCGCCCTCACCTCCTCCCTTATTCCTCTTGTCCAGATGGGTTAGGGAAATGTGCAGTGTAGTTGCGATTGTGTCGTCTGTGGACGTATTGGGCGGTAAGCAATTTGGAGTGGGTCTAGGGTGTCAGGTAGGGTGGAGGTGATATGGTCCTTGACTAGTCTCTCAAAGCACTTCATGATAACGGAAGTGAGTGCTACGGGAGGTAGTCGTTTAGCTCAGTTACCTTAGCTTTCTTGGGAACAGGAACAATGGTGGCCCTCTTGAAGCATGTGGGAACAGCAGACTGGGATAAGGATGGATTGAATATGTCCGTAAACAGACCAGCCAGCTGATCTGCGCATGCTCTGAGGGCGCGGCTGGGGATGCCGTCTGGGCCTGCAGCCTTGCGAGGGTTAACACGTTTAAATGTTTTACTCACGTCGGCTGCAGTGAAGGAGAGTCCGCAGGTTTTGGTAGCGGGCCGTGTCAGTGGCACTGTATTGTCCTCAAAGCGAGCAAAAAAGGTATTTAGTAAGTCTGGGAGCAAGACATCCTGTTCCGCGACGGGGCCTGTTTTATCTTTGTAATCCGTGATTGACTGTAGACCCTGCCACATACCTCTTGTGTCTGAGCCATTGAATTGCGACTCTACTTTGTCTCTATACTGACGCTTAGCTTGTTTGATTGCCTTATGGAGGGAATAGCTACACTGTTTGTATTCGGTCATGTTTCCGGTCACCTTGCCCTGGTTAAAGGCCAATGGTTAAAAGCATTGGTTTGCGCTTTCAGTTTCGCGCGAATTCTGCCATCAATACACTGTTTCTGGTTTGGGAATGTTTTAGTTGCTGTGGGTACGACATCGCCAATGCACTTTCTAATGAACTCGCTCACCGAATCAGCGTATTCGTCAATGTTGTTGTTGGACGCAATGCGGAACATATCCCAATCCACGTGATCGAAGCAGTCTTGAAGCGTGGAATCAGATTGGTCGGACCAGCGTTGAACAGACCTGAGTGCGGGAGCTTCTTGTTTTAGTCTCTGTCTGTAGGCAGGAAGCAACAAAATGGAGTCGTGGTCAGCTTTTCCGAAAGGAGGGTGGGGGAGGGCCTTATATGCATCGCGGAAGTTAGAATAACAATGATCCAGGGTTTTACCAGCCCTGGTTGCGCAATCGATATGCTGATAGAATTTAGGGAGTCTTGTTTTCAGATTAGCCTTGTTAAAATCTCCAGCTACAATGAATGCAACCTCAGGATATGTTGTTTCCAGTTTACATAGAGTCAAATAAAGTTTGTTCAGGGCCATCGATGTGTCTGCTTGGGGGGGAATGTATACGGCTGTGATTATAATCGAAGAGAATTCCCTTGATAGATAATGCGGTCGACATTTGATTGTGAGGAATTCTAAGTCAGGTGAACAGAAGGACTTGAGTTCCTGTATGTTGTCATGATCACACCACGTCTCGTTAATCATAAGGCATATCCCCCCGCCCCTCTTCTTACCAGAAAGCGATGCGTGAAGAAACCAGCTGGCTGCACCGACTCCGATAGAGTCTCTCGAGTGAGCCATGTTTCCGTGAAGCAAAGAACGTTACAGTCTCTGATGTCTCTCTGGAATGCTACCCTTGCTCGGATTTCATCAACCTTGTTGTCAAGAGACTGGACATTGGCGAGTAGTATGCTAGGGAGTGGTGCGCGATGTGCCCGTCTTCGGAGCCTGACCAGAAGACCGCTTCGTTTGCCCCTTTTACGGCATCGTTGTTTAGGGTCGCCGGCTGGGATCCGATCCATTGTCCTGGGTGGAAGGCAAAACACAGGATCCGCTTCGGGAAAGTCATATTCCTGGTCGTAATGATGGTGAGTTGACGTTGCACTTATATTCAGTTGTTCCTCCCGACTGTATGTATGTATGTAATGAAACCTAAGATTACCTGGGGTACCAATGTAAGAAATAACACCAATGTAGTAAAAAAATTAAAAATACTGTATAGTTTCCTAGGAACGCGAAGCAAGGCGGCCATCTCTGTCGGCGCCGGGAGTAGTGAGACTGAGAGAAAATGACTGTGGGTGGCTTGTAGATGAGGCTGTGCCCCATTCCACCATGGCCTTCGCCTCAGAATGAAAACAGGCATCATGGACATTCTTTTCTGTCTTTAACATTCAATCTTTACCATGAAGAAAATGACAACCCCAGAACCTTGATTCCATTTTGTTTCTTTCAGTGTTGTTTCCTTGACTAGATTGACCTTGGCTTGGCACTGTCTGCAGCTTCTCTCCCTGTTGTTTTGGATGATTGTGTGCTGGGTTTGGTTTAATCATGTGCCATTGTGCAGTGTTGGACCCAGCGTGTATGTGCGTGCGTGCGTGCGTGCGTGTGTGTGTGTGTGCGTGCGTGTGTGTGCCTGTGTGTGTGTGTGTGTGCCTGTGTGCCTGTGTGTGTGTGTGTGTGTGTGTGTGTGTGTGTGTGTGTGTGTGTGTGTGTGTGTGTGTGTGTGCCTGTGTGTGTGTGTGTGTGTGTGTGTGTGTGTGTGTGTGTGTCTGTGTGTGTGTGGTTAATAGCCCAGGGGTTGGCTGTGACCCAATGCTAAGGTCCTGTTGACATTTATTTCCAACTCACCACTGCTGTTAATACTGAACTGGTCTCCTCACCACAGGAGACAAACAAAGGTGCTGCTTGGAATCACACTGGGCCCACGCTCACATGCATGATGTTACACACACATACAGATGTGCACATGCATACACATTACACACTGTACCTGGACATGAAAATACATAGAACATAGGTAAAAATACATACGTACTGTAGGAGCACTCAACTGATGTAAAGCCCATAGTAACACATGCACACAAATGGGCAATTGAGCACGCACACATACACTTAAAACACATTGCACACGCTTGCACAATTTTCAATAGGTGTCGGCTTTTGCAGTGCCAAGTGGCTTCATAACCTGTGATTTTACGGTCATTTTACTGGGCTCCTGTGACATCCCCATCCATCTCCTCCTGCTTCAGCGCCTGTGGTGAAATTAAGACTCCCAAATGTTACCCCATTCCCTATCTAGTGCACTGATTTTGACCAGACCCCTATGGGTTATAGTCCCTATATACTGTAGTGCACTATGTAAGGAGTTGGATGCCATTTGGGACATAGACTGCAGTCTCTGTCCCTATTCACACACACAGCCCACAGACAGGACCACACTTGAATCATTGCAACAATTTGGGCTATCAAATCATAATAGAGGGAAGAGATTGCCTTTGTTTCCTGTGTGCGGAGAAGCCTCTCCAGACCCCTAAGCCTGGGTTCATGTGTTTAGAAAGGTGTATATATATTTTATGTTTTCACAATTTCTAGATTGAATGGGAAAAGGGAAAAGGCTTTTTTTTCTTTTGTTTGTCTGTGTGCCGCTTGAGAGCATTCTGACTTAATTGAAAGAAACTGGTCAAGATAGGGAGTGCTGTTTTTCCCACCTCCTCCCACGGTTTATCTCTGTAACAATGTCAGTGATTCATTCATTTGTTTTTGCCAATGGAATGTGGATGAAAAACATTGAAGCCGCTTGCTTCACATTGCAGTTGACTTTGGCACGTTAATCTCTAATGCATCACTTGACAAAACCACTCTAATATACTGCGTTGAAGGTGACTGTTTTTGTTTACATACCAGCATTACCAGTGATGGTTTATTTACCAGAGAGTCATGGTCAATTTGGTCTGCTTAGAAGTAATGGAAGGCTGAGTCATCTCTTAAAATAATGTCTCCTTGTTAATGTGGGATGATGTCATCCAGACCACCATGGGAATAATTGCAGTAAATTGCTATTCAATTACACTTAAAAATGACCGTTGTTTAATCTGTACTATTACATCATAACCTAAACGGTCTGCTATTGATCATACTAGGATGAGTAAACTTAAGCTTCACACTCACACAGCTATGTTTGCATGTACTGTATGTACACAAACACACACACACACACACACTGGAAACATTTCAGTTTTCAAATTGGACGTGTGGGGTGGGGACAAGCAAAAGAAAGCAGAGCAATCCGAAAAAGAGAGACAATTGCCTGACCCTTCATCCAAACACGGTTATTGTGTTTCTTCCTCCCCTCATGAAAGGAAAGCCATTTAGCATCAGATTTGTAAATTCAAGAACATTGGACTTTTTATTATTATTATAATGAAGAATGTTATTATTATATTGCCTATGGTCCAGGACATTAAGACAATGATGATTCCACGCCAATAGATTGAAGTGTCATACATACTGGAGCTATAGTGCATTGCATCCCTATTTGGTCTAAAAATAGCATCATAAATTGGAAGCTATTCCCCTACTATTTTTATTGTACTACTGTTTAGAATAGATGGCCAGTCCCTTTTGGGCTGCCACAACTTTCCTTTTCCTTCCTTTTTTTTCTTCCTGTTGATGGCCGCCCCCCTCCGTTTACGTTAATGAATTTCCCATGGAGGACTTGGCCTGCAGGCCATGATTAATTACTGTGAAGATCTACACTGAGTATACAAAACATTAAGGACACCTTCTCTTTCCGTGACATAGACTGGCCAGTTGAATCAAATCCACTCCATTCAGTGTAGATGAAAGGAACGGGAAAGGGGGATACCTAGTCAGTTTTCCTACTGAATGTAATCAACTGAAATGTGTCTTCCGCATTTAACCCAACCCCTTTGCCTTCCGGTTACTGGCCCAATGCCCGTCCGGTTACTGGCCCAGCGCCCGTCCGGTTACTGGCCCAGCGCCCGTCCGGTTACTGGCCCAGCGCCCGTCCGGTTACTGGCCCAATGCCCGTCCGGTTACTGGCCCCAAGCCCGTCCGGTTACTGGCCCAGCGCCCGTCCGGTTACTGGCCCAACGCCCGTCCGGTTACTGGCCCAACGCCCGTCCGGTTACTGGCCCAACGCCCGTCCGGTTACTGGCCCAATGCCCGTCCGGTTACTGGCCCAATGCTCTAACCACTAGAAGGGGAGGAGACAGGTTGAAGAAAGATTTTTAAGCCCTGAGCCTCCTTTCTGTTTCGCGTCCATGGGCTTACTGACACTAGAGACAACAATTACATCATTAATACTATATATTTTTTTAAATGTACAATGACAACACTAGCTATTCTCATGATGGAATTTGAAAGGCCTTGATAGTCCTATCAAATGCTCCAGCTGTCTTGATATCCTACTAAGAAACCATATTAATATACTGTAGCAATGCTCCAAGAAACACACCTGCTCCAAAAGGCCACGCATAGAATAGAGAACCATTTGTACAAACGGACTGTGTTTTTCAGCCCCAAACAAATCTAAAGATGGAATCGTGATGCTACATAAGAAACTAAAAATCACACTCTTGCGCAGAATCACTTTTCTTAAATGTGTACGCTCCAAATTCATTTGATCCTATGTTTTTTTTTTATTCACTGAACAGCAGATTTGTTAGAATGAAATGAATTCCATCTGGTTAATGTGACAGACATGAATGCCATGTTGGACATGTGGGACATATTTATTAAGGCTAATTACAATCCACACACAACCAAGGCTCTCCAGCATATACTCTCTGATTACACCCCAGTTGATACCTGGTGAGCTCGTAATCCTAATGGATACACTTTCTACTCAAACAGGCATATATTATTTTCACTGATTAATTTAAGTATTATTCCTATCCCTTTTTTCTTTATCTTTAGAAAATAGAAATCCGACATATGAGCTTGTCTGACCACCATGAGTACTATTGCCAACTTCAAATGTCAGTATTAAGTCCATTATTGCTCGAAATGATTAACACAGCCGTTCACAAAGGTTCATTTGGGAGAGATGTGAATACAACACGAATTTCCCTTTTATTAATAAAAGGTAAGTGATAAACACTGTGATGAACACAGATGTTACACTGTTTTTGAACATTTTGTCCATCTTTCACCTCGAGACTTTCATCTTCACATGGACCAATATACAGTGGGGCAAAAAAGTATTTAGTCAGCCACCAATTGTGCAAGTTCTTTTTTATGAATTTATTTGCAAATTATGGTGGAAAATAAGTATTTGGTCACCTACAAACAAGCAAGATTTCTGGCTCTCACAGACCTGTACCTTTTTCTTTAAGAGGCTCCTCTGTCCTCCACTCGTTACCTGTATTAATGGCACCTGTTTGAACTTGTTAGCAGTATAAAAGACACCTGTCCACAACCTCAAACAGTCAACTCCAAACTCCACTATGGCCAAGACCAAAGAGCTGTCAAAGGACACCAGAAACAAAATTGTAGACCTGCACCAGGCTGGGAAGATTGAATCTGCAATAGGTAAGCAGCTTGGTTTGAAGAAATCAACTGTGGGAGCAATTATTAGGAAATGGAAGACATACAAGACCACTGATAATCTCCCTCGATCTGGGGCTCCACGCAAGATCTCACCCCGTGGGGTCAAAATGATCACAAGAACGGTGAGCAAAAATCCCAGAACCACACGGGGGGACCTAGTGAATGACCTGCAGAGAGCTGGGACCAAAGTAACAAAGCCTACCATCAGTAACACACTACGCCGCCAGGGACTCAAATCCTGCAGTGCCAGACGTGTCCCCCTGCTTAAGCCAGTACATGTCCAGGCCCGTCTGAAGTTTGCTAGAGAGCATTTGGATGATCCAGAAGAAGATTGGGAGAATGGCATATGGTCAGATGAAACCAAAATATAACTTTTTGGTAAAAACTCAACTCGTCGTGTTTGGAGGACAAAGAATGCTGAGTTGCATCCAAAGAACACCATACCTACTCTGAAGCATGGGGGTGGAAACATCATGCTTTGTTTTTCTGCAAAGGGACCAGGACGACTGATCCGTGTAAAGGAAAGAATGAATGGGGCAATGTATCATGAGATTTTGAATGAAAACCTCCTTCCATCAGCAAGAGCATTGAAGATGAAACGTGGCTGGGTCTTTCATCATGACAGTGATCCCAAACACACCGCCCGGGCAACGAAGGAGTGGCTTCGTAAGAAGCATTTCAAGGTCCTGGAGTGGCCTAGCCAGTCTCCAGATCTCAACCCCATAGAAAATCTTTGGAGGGAGTTGAAAGTCCGTGTTGCCCAGCAACAGTCCCAAAACATCACTGCTCTAGAGGAGAATGGGCCAAAATACCAGCAACAGTGTGTGAAAACCTTGTGAAGACTTACAGAAAACGTTTGACCTCTGTCATTGCCAGCAAACGGTATATAACAAAGTATTGAGATAAACTTTTGTTATTGACCAAATACTTATTTTCCACCATAATTTGCAAATAAATTCATTAAACATTTTCTGGATTTTTTTTCTCATTTTGTCTGTCATAGTTGAAGTGTACCTATGATGAAAATTACAGGCCTCTCTCATCTTTATAAGTGGGATAACTTGCACAATTGGTGGCTGACTAAATACTTTTTTGCCCCACTGTATATCCAATCGCTCCCAAACACATTGAATATCATCAATAAATTCAGCTTAATCTCAAGTTGCAAAATGAATCCAACCAACTCAGCCCTACTGTCTTTCAAAACCCCGATGGAGGACTCCATCTCTAATCCCAATCATTTCCCATTTTAAATATTTTGGGAGTACCTATATTTCCTTCCTTAGATAAAGCCATTGTCAGAAACTTTAACATAATGCCCAAATCATTTCAGTTCGACCTTGGTAGGCGAAATAAGATCTTAGTTGCATTAACCAGAAGAAAATCTATTTTTAAAATGAATATACTGCTGCTGCTGAATTTCTGTAGTTCAATGCTTCCCATGTTTCCCCCTTCTAGCTATTGGGATAAAATGTATAGTGCGGTTTCAAATTTATATGACAAGGTAAGTGATCCTGGATAAAAATGAACAAACTCACAGAGGGAATGACGTAGGAGGACAATCCGTACCAAACTTAAAATTGTATTTCCAGGTTTTTCGCCCCATTCTAAATTGGTTTAGACACGATTCTTCTACTCCCTGGTTGAGTATAGAGAGAAATATGGTGTCTCATATTGCCCTGGAAGAGGTGGTCTTCACTGATATTAAATTGTAAACTACACTTTGGTCCAATTATTGCTCACACAATTTCTATTTGGTACAAACTTGAAAAAATGTAACAGAGAATCAAAATGGCATGCCCATACTCCAATATTTCACAATAATGCAGCCTTTTGCATCCCCCCAATGGTCCCAATTGTGGAATCCGTACCCTTGGCGATATCATGGACAGTAATGGTTTGAGAACATTCCAAGATTTCAAAGATCCATATACATTTCTAGGCAAATCATTTTTTCTATATTTACAATTTAGGTCAGCTATATGGAGTCTCTTGGGAAACCCAACAACCGAACCATCCAATTATGGGATTTATGAATAAATTATCTGGGCTCCCGAAAGAACTGATCTCTAAAATATCTAAACAACTTTTGGAAAGCTCATATTTTGAGCTAGCCATTAAAAAAGTATGGCCCACAGATCTGATTGAATCTGAACAACCCTTTAACTCGAACATAATATGGAAAAATATGACATTGGCATCCCGTAATCTGAACCATCAATTGTTCACAGGCTGTATTTAACACCAAGGAAACATTTTACGGTGAAATTGTTCACTATGTTCCCTAAATCAGGTAGGCACTTTCTTTCATATGATGTGGGAGTGCTTGAATGTAAATATTAAATGCTTTGCTTCTATTATGTTACTTAATGATGATAGCTCCTTGGATCTCTCCATCAATCAGCGACGACTACTGCTGGCTGGCAGCACTGCCGATTAAAAAATGTTGGCTCACCTCACTGTCTCTCAATTCGCTAGTGGATACAGTTACTATTAGAAGTATCAACAGTGAGAATGAATGGTGGTAGTCAAGGAACAATTGAGGCCTGGACAAATATACTTGACTCTGTAAAGATTAATCACAACTAAAGCCCAACACATACACATAAACAGTCCATGAATCCCAACACATACAAACAAACTAAATGCACTGAGTACACAAAACATTAAGAACACCTGGGGGGCACTCATTTTTTTCAATTGTTTTTCTCTATACTGAATTTATTATTACTTCAACTTTAGAAAATGATTCAAAATGATCAATACTTTGTGCTTATGTACTTTTTGTAAAGTTTTATTATATTTTGTCTTCTTCTTTTGAGTGGCATGTGTAGAATGTATAAATAATGTCTTGAAAATATATGGAATTTAAATATTTTACCTGTAATAAAAAAATTTAAAAAATGGTCACAAAAAAAGATTTGTAGCACACACACAATCATGCACGCACACACGCACACACAGACAGCTTCTCTCCTCTCCCCTAATGACCAGCTCCGTCAGGGCCAACCAGAGAAGAAGAAGAGAAAGAATGGGCCGCCGCGTTGCCCTCTTCTTTTCACCAGAGAGAGGATGATTATTCCAGGCTGCATTGATCCAGCTATTCTCACAGAGGTAATGGATGGCATTGTCCCTACTCAGCTCTGTTAGTACAAATAATGATTAATCAATATGCACTCAAGTCTTAGTTCAGAATATTATTTTAACACATGATTTATTCTCCCGCATGCCTGCTCGCTTTTGGAGTCCGGTGATGATTGCTTGCGACTCGGTCGCTGTCACTGGCTGGACAATCAATTGGACCAATCCACTAAAGACCCTCAATTATAACGACTGATTGGAAATAATAACGGCATTTTGTATCGCTCCAGTCTTCCGTATGTAGGCTTCCTGTGTTGGTGTGACATTAATGATATTGAACACACTACATTAGGCTAGTTGGCCTGTAGATGTTCTATAAAGAGCCATGCATTTGCTTGGTCATTGATGGTGAATAAAATGCTCTCAGGACGGTGGTAGAAAGCATATTTCATTCAGTTACTTCAGCATAGTTGGCTTTTCATGGTAAATTATGCCCCTTTGTGTGCTTTGAATAAGTACTAAAGTCAAATCACATCCATTCTAATTTATTTGTCACGTGCTTCGTAAACAACAAGGTGTAGACCGTCATTGTAAATAAGAATTTGTTCTTAACTGACTTGCCTAGTTAAATAAAATGTAATAAATAGACTAACAGTGAAATGCTTACTTATGGGTCCTTTAAAAAAAATACAGAGTTAAAGATCATTTTTAAATATAAAAAATAATATATAAAAATAGTGAGAAATAAATACACAGTTAATAATGACCATTATAAATAACATACTAAATACAGGGAGTACCAGTACCGAATCGATGTGCAAGGGTATTATGTCATTGAGGTAGCTATGTAAATATAGGTAGGGTTAAAGTGACTAGGCAGCAGGATAGATAATAGACAGTAGCAGCAGCGGGTAGACATTTGATGAACAATTTGGCAGTCTTGTTGAGCCGTCTTGTAGAGCAGTCTTGTTGAGCAGACTTGTCGAGCAGTCTTGTCGAGCAGTCTGGTCGAGCAGTCTGGTCGAGCAGTCTGGTTGAGCAGTCTTGTTGAGCAGTCTGGTCGAGCAGTCTGGTCGAGCAGTCTTGTTTAGCAGTCTTATGGCTTGGAGGGTAGAAGCTGTTCAGGGTCCTGTTGGCTCCAGACTTGGTGCACTGCTACCGCTTGCTATGCGGTAGCAGAGAAAACAGTCTATGGCTTGGGTGGCTGGAGTCTTTGACAACTTTTTGGCCTTCCCCTGACAGTGCCTGGTCCTGGATGGCAGGGAGCTTGGCCCCAGAGTTGTACTGGGCTGTACTCACCACCCTCTGTAACACCTTGGGGTCGGTTGCTTTGTAGTTGCCGTACCAAGCGGTGATGCAGCCAGTCAATATGCTCTCAATGGTGCAGCTGCAGATCTTTTTGAGGATCTGAGGGACCATTTTTGTCAGCTTCCTAAGGGGGAAGAGGTGCTGTCGTGTCCTCTTCACAAATGTTTGGGTGTGTGTCGACCATGTTAATTCATTAGGGACGTGGACACTGAGGAACTTGACGCTCTCGACCCGATCCACTACAGCCCCATCCATGTGGATGGGAGCATACTCGCCCCTCTGTTTCCTGTAGTCCACGATCAGCTCCTTTGTCTTGCTGACGGTGAGGGTACTTGTCTTTGACCTCCTCCCTATAGGTTGCCTCATCATCGTTGGTGATCAGTCATACCACCGTTGTGTTGCCAGCAGACTTGATGATGGTGTTGGAGTCATGCGCGGCCACACAGTCCTGGGTGAAGAGGGAGTACAGGAGTTGCCCCTGTGTTGATGGTCAGCGTGGCGGATGTATTTATGCCTACCCTCACCATCTGGAGTGGCCTTTCGGGAAGTCCAGGATACAGTTGCAGGGGGAGGTGTTAAGTCCCATGGTCCTGAGCTTGGTGATGAGCATGGAGGGGACTATGGTGTGGAATGATGAGCCATAGTCAATGAACAGGATTCTTACATACGGTAGGTATTAATTTTGTCCAGACAAGGCAATGGAATAGAACACAGCGTAGGCATAGCCTTTTTCATATATTCATTATGGTTCACAGTGAGGACCGAACCGAGGTCCCCGTACCGAACGGTTCGGTACGAATACTTGTATCGTTACACCCGTTACATTTCTTTCTCAAATGCTCAGAGAATTCAGGGCGGTCTGGCCATAAACGCATTTTAAAGTCAATCTATCACTTAAATAGCAGCCAACCGTTGGCACTATTGATGTCCTATGGTGGGTCATGATTGTTTGAAGTTAACTATTAGAAAATAGTTTTATTCCCTTTCCCTTGATGGCAGCCTCCTGAAATCAACATCTACCATTCCACAACACAGAGAGAAGCCTTCTACAAATTCTCATAACCAACCATGTATAGGTTATTCCAAGTTTCAGTGTGGTGTTGGAATAGTGTTAGTTTAAACGATGCTACACCCTGAACGTTGGCCACCTATTCTATTGATTTCAGCCTGCTAGCAATGGAAGTGACCCACTTGAATCAAAATGCAACACTTCAAAATGTAGGTAGCTGACCCCAGGCCGAGCTCAGCTGGTGAAGGTAGGCAACAACAACTCCGCCAAGCTGATCCTGAACATGGTGCCTCTGGAGGCCGAAGAAATTGGCTTGGCGCCATCCTCCGAGCCACGGCCTGTTCACCCCCTACACTCTCTCTCTCTCTCTCTCTCTCTCTATGTACATTTATGTCTCACGTCTTTCTGTCTCAGTTTTTCCCTTTCTCTGTTTACGTCTTTGACATTTTCTTTCTTCCTTTCTCTCAGTCCTCTCTGTTTTCTCTCCTTTTTTTAGTTTGACATTTAGAAGGTAAAGACAGTACAGGTGCATCAAAGCTGAGACTGAGAAACAGCTTCTATCCCCAGTCCATCAGACTGTTATTAAACACTCACCACTAGACGGCCTCCGCCCATAACCCTGCCCTCTGCCCAGTATCCTACCCTGCCCATCAGTCACTGTCACTAGCCGGCTACCACCCATAACCCTGCCCTCTGCCCAGTATCCTACCCTGCCCATCAGTCACTGTCACTAGCCGGCCTCCGCCCATAACCCTGCCCTCTGCCCAGTATCCTACCCTGCCCATCAGTCACTGTCACTAGCCGGCTACCACCCATAACCCTGCCCTCTGCCCAGTATCCTACCCTGCCCATCAGTCACTGTCACTAGCCGGCTACCGCCCATAACCCTGCCCTCTGCCCAGTATCCTACCCTGCCCATCAGTCACTGTCACTAGCCGGCTACCACCCATAACCCTGCCCTCTGCCCAGTATCCTACCCTGCCCATCAGTCACTGTCACTAGCCGGCTACCACCCATAACCCTGCCCTCTGCCCAGTATCCTACCCTGCCCATCAGTCACTGTCACTAGCCGGCTACCACCCATAACCCTGCCCTCTGCCCAGTATCCTACCCTGCCCATCAGTCACTGTCACTAGCCGGCTACCGCCCATAACCCTGCCCTCTGCCCAGTATCCTACCCTGCCCATCAGTCACTGTCACTAGCCGGCTACCACCCATAACCCTGCCCTCTGCCCAGTATCCTACCCTGCCCATCAGTCACTGTCACTAGACGGCCTCCGCCCATAACCCTGCCCTCTGCCCAGTATCCTACCCTGCCCATCAGTCACTGTCACTAGCCGGCCTCCGCCCATAACCCTGCCCTCTGCCCAGTATCCTACCCTGCCCATCAGTCACTGTCACTAGCCGGCTACCGCCCATAACCCTGCCCTCTGCCCAGTATCCTACCCTGCCCATCAGTCACTGTCACTAGCCGGCTACCACCGGGTACTCTAACCCTGCAAGACTGGTCACTTTAATCATGTTTATATATCTACTGCTGTACTAAATTTCATGTATTTTTTAAAATTTTGAATTGTGTCCTTGTTGACATTTTCTGAATTTATAGGAACTAGGAACATAAGCATTTTGCTGCACCTGCCATAAAACCTGATAAACTATGTATCCGACCAATAAAATGTGATTGTCAACTAATCAGTTATGTGCACAATTTTCCCAGATTCCGTGTGGTTTTTGAGCTGTTAGTTTGAACAGCATGTGCAACCTCGTCTCCCCCCTCTCCTGCAATTGATTTCAATGTGATAATCTATAGGAGTGATTGAAAAAACAATGTTGTTTCTCTTTATGTTCTGGTATCAAAATGCAACATTACAAAATGTAGCTGACTGTATTCTGCAGGTTGTCCTCTAACCAGTGATGTAAAAATATATCCAATTTACATGTGGTAATGGATGAGGGATTTATTTCTTGACAAAATAACAGGATATTTGGTGTGTATGCAGTTTATACAATAAATAAGTAGCACTGAATGATTGATGTTGTTTCACATGTACAGTCTGTGTAGATTTGTACATTTCTTTTTTTAGGTTTTCAATATACAGTATCACAAACTGGTTCTACTTATTGGTTATTGATTTTCACACTTTAGAACTGTGTTTTGACATTGGGCTATGACTTGTCAACAAGCGACACTTATCAGTTTTAGGAATATAAATTGAACTTGCAACATTCATTTCCAATGGTATTGTACTTAATCAGGTAAAACATGATGAATGAGTCCTAAAACATGGTGTGATTGATTTATTTTGCACATACAGTTGAAGTCGGAAGTTTACATAAACCTTGGCCAAATACATTTAAACTCCGTTTTTCACAATTCCTGACATTTAATCCTAGTAAAACATTCCCTGTCTTGGGTCAGTTAGGATCACCACTTTATTTTAAGAATGTGAAATGTCAGAATAATAGTTGAGAGAATGATTTATTTCAGCTTTTATTTCTTTCATCACATTCCCAGTGGGTCAGAAGTTTATATACACTCAATTAGTATTTGGTAGCATTGCCTTTAAATTGTTTATCTCGGGTCAAATATTTTGGGTAGCCTTCCACAAGCTTCCCACAATACGTTGTGTGAATTTTGGCCCATTCCTCCTGACAGAGCTGGTGTAACTGAGTCAGGTTTGTGGGCCTCCTTGCTCACATATGCTTTTTCAGTTCTGCCCACAAATTTTCTATAGGATTGAGGTCAGGGCTTTGTAATGACCACTCCAATACCTTGACTTTGTTGTCGTTTTGCCACAACTTTGGAAGTATGCTTGGGGTCATTGTCCATTTGGAAGAACCGTTTGCGACCAAGCTTTAACTTCCTGACTGATGTCTTGAGATGTTGCTTCAATATACCCACATAATTTTCATACCTCATGATGCCATCTATTTTGTGAAGTGCACCAGTCCCTCCTGCAGAAAAGCACCCCCACAACATGATGCTGCCACCCCCACAACATGATGCTGCCACCCCCGTGCTTCACGGTTGAGATGGTGTTCTTCGGCTTGCAAGCATCCCCCTTTTTCCTCCAAACATAACGATGGTCATTATGGCCAAACAGTTCTATTTTTGTTTCATCAGAGCAGAGGACATTTCTCCCAAAAGTACGATCTATGTCCCCATGTGCAGTTGCAAACCATAGTCTTGCTTTTTTATGTCGGTTTGGAGCAGTGGCTTCTTCCTTGCTGAGCGGCCTTTCAGGTTATATCAGTATAGGACTCGTTTACTGTGGATTTAGATACTTTTGTATATTCCTGTTTCCTCCAGCATCTTCACAAGGTCCTTTGCTGTTGTTCTGGGATTGATTTGCACTTTTCGCACCAAAGTACATTAATCTCTAGGAGACAGAATGCGTCTCCTTCCTGAGTGGTATGACGGCTGCGTGGTACCATGGTGTTTATACTTGCATATTTTGTTTGTACAGATGAACGTGGTACCTTTAGGCGTTTGGAAATTGCTCCCAAGGATGAGCCAGACTTGTGGAGGTCTACAATTTTTTTTCTGAGGTCTTGGCTGATTTCTTTAGATTTTCCCATGATGTCAAGCAATGAGGCACTGATATTGAAGGTAGGCCTTGAAATACATCCACAGGTACACCTCCAATTGATTCAAATGATGTCAATTAGCCTATCGGAAGCTTCTAAAGCCATGATATCATTTTGTGGAATTTTCCAAGCTGTTTAAAGGCACAGTCAACTTAGTGTATGTAAACTTCTGACCCACTGGAATTGTGATACAGTGAATTATACGTGAAATTATCTGTCTGTAAACAATTGTTGGAAAAATGACTTGTGTCATGCACAAAGTACAGTAGATGTCGTAACCGACTTGCCAAAACTATTGTTTGTTAACAAGAGGTGGTGGTTGAAAAACGAGTTTTGATGACTCCAACCTAAGTGTATGTAAACTTCTGACTGTAAACCAGAAATCAAGAAACAGGTTAGTCCTGTCTACTTTTATAACTGTGAGAGGCAGTTCAGTCTCCTCAGGCAGGCAGAGAAAATACACTGGATCTGCTCTGACAAAGAACTGCAGTACAAACTGTCTTAAGCCATCAGACCACTGTCTTAACACGACGTGGCACGAAGTTAACATCAAACTCATCTTGCCTGCCCGACCTGTGTCACACACACACACACACACACACACACACACACACACACACACACACACACACACACACACACACACACACAGGAGTAATCTCCTGGCTCTTTGCCTTCCCAAGGCCTTGCGGTGAAATGTCACACAGAGAGAGTGTGTGACATTTGGAGGGAAAAAAGCCCCTCTTGGTGTCAATTTGAATCAAAGTCTGTTGGTTCCACCTGCCTGAACCCTGGCTGTACCGTTCAGACATCCTGTGTCGCTGTCACACCTGTCACAATGGGGTGTGAAAGGTCACTGGATATCAAAGGTTGTGTCCATAATGACACCCTATTCCCTAAATAGTGCACTACGGTCCTGGTCAAAAGTTTTGCACTTTGGGGGAATAGGGTGCCATTCGGGATGTTACAAAAATCCCTTTCCTTTATCCTCTCAGAGCCACAAATCAATACAAAGGGCATATTTAGGAAATACATTTTACCATTAAGTCAGTGGCTATGAAGTCTGAAATAGCTAGTACTGAACTGCTATGTCTAAAACGGCTAGTACTGAACAGTTGTGTTGGAAATGGCTACTATTGTTAAGTTTGATGCAGTGTAGAGGATCTGATAGTTCAAAATGTCTGGAATGCTTTGGCTGACTAGCTTGGCACTTTGATCTGAACACTTGATTTAAGTCGTCCTCTCTTGGGTGTGATTGTGCAGACACATACAGGAAGGGGAGATGGAAAAAAAAGCTACATGTTCTCCTTTTCACACGTGTTCCAACCACTAAGAGGGCTCTTTCTGAATCTAATCTCAAGCTGAAAGGGACCCAGGCTGGAGTTGGTGGGGTTTGTGGGGGCCAGATCTGTGTCCAATTCGTATTCAAAATTATTTTTTCTACGTGTGTTTAATTGAGCTTTCTTGGCAGAACATAAACAATTGAATAGTCATGTAAGTACAAACCCTGTCCATCTGGCACTCCAGGTATACACTGAGTGTACAAAACATTAGGAACACCTTCCTAATATTGAGTTGCACCCGGTTTTGCCCTGAGAACAGCCTCAATTCGTCGGGGCACTGACTACAAGGTGTCAAAGCGTTCCACATGGATGCTGACCCATGTTGACTCCAATGCTTCCCACTGTTGTGTCAAGTTGGCTGGATGTCCTTTGGGTGATGGACCATTCTTGATACACATGAAAAACTGAGCATGTGAAACCCAGCAGCGTTGCAGTTCTTGACACACTCAAAGGCACTTCAAGCTTTTGTCTGGCCCATTCACCCTCTGAATGGCACGCATACACAATCCAGCCTAGTGGTTAGAGTGTTGGACTCGTAACCGAAAGGTTGCAAGTTCGAATCCCCGAGCTGTCGTTCTGCCCCTGAACAGTTAACCCACTTTTCCTAGGCCGTCATTGAAAATAAGAATTTGTTCTTAATTAACTGACTTGTCTAGTTAAATAAAGGTAAAAAAACAAATAAAAAAATGTCTCAAGGCTTAAAAATCCTTCTTTGACCTGTCTCATCCCCTTCATCTACACTGATTGAAGTGGATTTAACAGGTGACATCAATAAGGGATCATAGCTTTCACCTGGAATCACCTGGTCAGTCTATGTCACGGAAAGAGCCGGAGTTCCTAATGTTTTGTACACTCAGTGTAGGTTCGAGCTCATTTTCATAGTATTTGGAAGATCTAAACCCAGGTATGGTGGGGAGCTCTCTCTGTCGAAGGAAGGCAGCGGGGAGGGGGGCAGTGGGGGGTAGAACCTGGAAGTGGGACAGCCAGCTGGCTCGGGTCAGATCAGGACCTGGCCTTTCTTCCTCTATCACACACACACACACACACACACACACACGAACACAGGCTGGCTCCAAGGCCTGCCCACGTCCACAGGATTACGCCTTTGTAGATCACACACATCTGGGTTGGCACCAGCCATGCCCGGCAGAGGGAGTTGGGTGCCCCTGAGAAACAGCCAAGCAGGTTTCATCCCACTCTCTTTTGGGCACGGCATGCATATGAACACAGGCAGACACACATACACACACCCTGGGACACACACACTAAAGCAACTGTGAAGTGAAAGGTCTCATCAGAAGAGAGATAGATGAGTGTGTTTTGGGATTCCCTTTGATAGCTGTGTCCCCCCTACTGAGAAACAAAATCACCCCTCTTTCATCTCTCTCTCTCTTTCCTTCTCTAGCCTCTTCTTTTGCTCTTGTGAAACAGCATGGCTATCAGAAAGAAATATGTGGACATCATTCATGTCCTCACAGGGCTGTAATGGGAAGAGAAGGTCAGTGTTCGTCTCTCCCACAGCTATGGTCAGGCCAGTCTGTCTGGCATAGAGAGACTCAGGGAAAGATCATTCTTGGCACAGAAAGAGAGAGGTCAAAAGAAAGGTACAGTACAATGCACTTCCACGAGTCACTCAGGAAAAAAAAAAGCAAAAGTTAGGCCTAATTCAGTCAGTTAGAGATTGGATTTGTATTCATGAAAACAGCTACAATGTCCCCCAGTGTTGTTTACCGGAGGTCCTTGTGTTGGAAGATAAAAAGTATTGGTCAATTCTCTTATTATTTTTTATTTTACCTCATGTACCCTCATTTCATGACCATTTCTATTTCTTTCCAAGTTTCCAACACAGTATTTTTTTAAATTCTATGACATTAAACAGATGATCCATTCTCATTAAACATCGTGGTGACAAAGGCAGGTTTATGAGCACCCCAAGGCTAGGGGCCATATCTATAAAGCATCTCAGAGTATGAGTACTGATCTAGGATTAGGTCCCCCCCTGTCTATAACCATATTCATTATTACGTCAAATAAAAAAACTGATCCTAGATTAGTACTTCTACTCTGAAACACTTTATGAATATGGGCCCTGGTCTAAAGGGAACAGGTCTCTCTCCTCAGTCCTCACATAGTTCCTATTGCGTCGTTGACAACTTCCTGTGTTGTGGCCACTGGGCTGAACAATGGCTTATGAAAGTAATGGAAGCTCTGGAAGTGTTGGAGAGTTTCTAAATGAACAATGGACTGGACTGGAGGCAGTCAAACTGTTACACACTCACCCACGTGCGCACACACATACCCACGTGCGCACACACGCAAACACACACGGTCCTCTCCCACAATGAACTGGAGGTAGAGGCAGTCAAACTGTTTTTGCACCTTCCCGAAACCTTTGTTCCTCAACGCAGCACTGGGGAGAGATTTAAATAACTCACAGAGAACTAATCCTCTGCCTCACACTAATCAAATGTGTTTTTCTTCTTATTCCCCGTCTTAACATTTCCTATGTGATGGCTTTAAAAAGCGAACAGAGTGAGTGAGGGGTGATGAATAGAAAGAGTATTTAAATCCAGAGCTGGCCTGGGGTTAATCTCTCTCAATCCAACCTGCGCTGCTTCTTCTTCTTTTTCTCTTGTTCTTGTTCTCCTTCTACTTCTTTTTCTCTTGTTCTTGTTCTCCTTCTACTTCTTTTTCTCTTGTTCTTGTTCTCCTTCTACTTCTTTTTCTCTTATTCTTCTTGTTCTCCTTCTACTTCTTGTTCTTCTTGTTCTTGTTCTTCTTGTTCTTCTTGTTCTCCTTCTACTTCTTGTTCTTCTTGTTCTTCTTGTTCTCCTTCTACTTATTTTTCTCTTGTTCTTCTTGTTCTCCTTCTACTTCTTGTTCTTCTTGTTCTCCCATTACTCCACTCAGGTGTGCATTGTTTTCTTTCTTTTTCACCAACTTCATTTGTCCCTTTTATTAGAAATGTGAGGTATTTTCTGTCAAAATGGTGGCTTAAACCCACCCATTGTACTTTGGGATTACAGTATATCAGTAAATTGACAGGATGATTTACCTCATCATACAATACAGATAGTAATAGCTCTGGCAGCTAGTATCGTTTGATAGGGATGTGTTAGATTAGGTACATTGGCTTTTACAGAAATATTCTGTAATGTCCTTCCTCAACTGTAATATTTTTCCAATCATGGCTTTGTGGATTTCATTATTTATATATTTGGATGAAACTTTGTCACTTAGATCCCGGGGTAAGATTACAGTGGGGGATTATTTTTTGGCATTGAAATGATATTTCTCTCTCCCTCTCATTCTTTCTTCACGCCATTTGTGCCCTGAAGCGAAACGGCACAATAAATGAAAGACAGCTTTATAAACTGATTTCTCCAAAACACTCTGAAGCTTCTCTCGGCTCAATATGGGATAGGGGGGAGGGGCACCCTATTCCCTATATAGTGCACTACTCTTGACTAGAGCCATATGGGCCCTGGTCAAAAGTAGGGCAATATATAGGGAATAGGGTACCTTTTGGGACTCCCCGTCTGTGATGTGATCCACTACGAGGACAGAAACCAATAAAAGGAGAGAGATAAGAGAGGATGATGATTGTGATTCTGGACCCAGTTTTGGCATCCTCTGTGTTTCTGTCATTTGTTTTGTCCTCTACTATCTTCTCCGCTGCTGTACGTAGTATTCCTTTGTTCTAAGTCTTGGTGACCGCAGGGTGTGTTTCATATGCCATGGTAGCCTGTGTACTACATGTGGTGGGTGTAGAGTATTTTGCCAGCCAGGTTACCCCTAACAAAGGGGCGCTGAAGAGCTGAGCTCTACTCAGGGAATGCGGTTCATTGTCCTTGTTTAGGTATGAACTAGCCCACCTCAGCTGTAAAGCTCCAACCTTACTTCCCATCCACCCCACCCATCCATGTGTCAATCCAAGGAACCACCACATGTATTATTACAGATTCCCATTCCCATTTCTACTCCTTGGATTCTTGCAGGAACTTCACAGCAAAAGACATCTCGCTCTAGGGACTCCGCTTTCTCTTCCCTTACGGGGAAAAACCACATGGTTTCACATGTGAAAAGGACACGTTTTTTTGGAACACTTCACGTGATTTCACATTAAGATCTTCCTGCTACGCCACCAGGTCTGTGTCCATAACTGATTTCACCTGTATTCCCACACTTCAGCCCTTCAAAGTAAATCTCAGCTTTGTTAAAAATACACTCAAGGAAAACGCTTATATTTATCACAGTGATTCAGGAGACACATTAAAACAGATTAATATGCCTCACCAACATTAGACAACTATACGGGAAACACTAACATTTTGGAAATGAGTAAATCAGCTCAATGTTGAGAGAATAGTCATATTAACTAATAACTAAAATAGCTGTGCAGATGTCCCTCTTTTGCTAAGTGCAGAGATGTATTATAGATACTGAATGTGTAGAGGAATGTTAGTCTTTGTGGCACAGCAGAAAGATCATCGCACCTTTAAATCGATAGATCGTGAGTTCAAATCCCAGGTGTGGTTGTATTTTAGTTGAACAGCGTAGCTCTTACTTCATAACCCTCATTTCATTACTTCACTTCGAATGGTTTGGGACCGTCTTGGACCATCAGGCGACGGCCTGACGACTGGTAAAACAAAGGTCTTGAGAACATCTTACAAACATCCGAACACGGTCCTCACCCTTACAGAAAAACCACATGGATTTCACATCTGATCCCAAGTGATCTTATGTGAAAACATGTAAAGCAATGTGAAAACGTGAAAACATGTAAAGCAATGTGATAACGTGAAACTACACGTGACAACATGTAAAGCAATGTGATAACGTGAAACTACACGTGACAACATGTAAAGCAATGTGAAAACGTGAAAACATGTAAAGCAATGTGATAACGTGAAACTACACGTGACAACATGTAAAGCAATGTGAAAACGTGAAAACATGTAAAGCAATGTGAAAACGTGAAAACATGTAAAGCAATGTGATAACGTGAAACTACACGTGACAACATGTAAAGCAATGTGAAAACGTGAAAACATGTAAAGCAATGTGATAACGTGAAACTACACGTGACAACATGTAAAGCAATGTGAAAACTTGAAAACATGTAAAGCAATGTGATAACGTGAAACTACACGTGACAACATGTAAAGCAATGTGAAAACGTGAAAACATGTAAAGCAATGTGATAACGTGAAACTACACGTGACAACATGTAAAGCAATGTGAAAACGTGAAAACATGTAAAGCAATGTGATAACGTGAAACTACACGTGAAAACATGTAAAGCAATGTGATAACGTGAAACTACATGTGACAACATGTAAAGCAATGTGAAAACGTGAAACTACACGTGACAACATGTAAAGCAATGTGATAACGTGAAACTACACGTGACATGTGAGCACTTGTGAAAACTTGATCTTGTGGAATAAACGTGACGACATGGTAATGCGACTTTTCTGAAACATGAAAACACGTTTTCACATGTAAAGTCATGTGATTTTCCACATCTGAAACCTTGTGGGGGGGGGGGTTTCCGTAAGGGCAGTGATGTTTTTGGGATGTTGTGTTATGGTATGCTGGAGGTTTCTGTCGAGTTCCCTTTTTTTCCCGGGACGTTCTTTAGGACATTCTCGGAACATTGTGTCATACACAGTGAGGTTTTTGTCGAGCTCAATGTTGTCACTTGTAGGTTCACAGTATCACATGTTGAAATTTTGCATCCCCATGTTCTCACATTTATTTCACATGAGATCATGTTTTCACATGTGTAGTTTAATGTTATCACATGTTGCATAAGTTTACATACACCTTAGCCAAGTACATTTAAACTCCGTTTTTCACAATTCCTGACATTTAATCCAAGTAAAAATTCCCTGTCTTAGGTCAGTTAGGATGCCCACTTTATTTTAAGAATGTGAAATGTCAGAATAATAGTAGAGATAATGAGTAATTTCAGCTTTTACTTCTTTCATCACATTCCCAGTGGGTCAGAAGTTTACATACACTCAATTAGTATTTGGTAGCATTGCCTTTAAATTGTTTAACTTCGGTCAAACGTTTCGGGTAGCCTTCCACAAGCTTCCCACAATAAGTTGGGTGAATTTTGGCCCATTCCTCCTGACAGAGCTGGTGTAACTGAGTCAGGTTTGTAGGCCTCCTTGCTCGCACACACTTTTTCAGTTCTCCCCACACATTTTCTATGGGATTGAGGTCAGGGCTTTGGGATGGCCACTCCAATACCTTGACTTTGTTGTTCTTAAGCCATTTTGACACAACTTTACAATTATGCTTTGGGTCATTGTCCATTTGGAAAACGCATTACCCTCCTGCAGCAAAGCACCCCCACAACATGATGCGTGCCACCCCTGTGCTTCACGGTTGAGATGGTGTTCTTCGGCTTGCAAGCCTCCCCCTTTTTCCTCCAAACATAACGATGGTCATTATGGCCAAACAGTTCTATTTTTGTTTCATCAGAACAGAGGATATTTCTCCAAAAAGTACGATCTTTGTCCCCATGTGCAGTTGCAAACCGTAGTCTGGCTTTTTTCATGGCGGATGTGGAGCAGTGGCTTCTTCCTTGCTGAGCGGCCTTTCAGGTTATGTTGATATCGGACTCGTTTTACTGTGGATATGGATACTTTTGTACCTGTTTCCTCCAGCATCTTCACAAGGTCCTTTGCTGTTGTTCTGGGATTGATTTGCACTTTTCTCACCAAAGTACTTTCATCTCTAATAGTTGCGTACTATTGTTTGTACAGATGAACGTGGTACCTTCAGGCATTTGGAAACTGCTTCCAATTCTGGATGAACCAGACTTGTGGAGGTCTACAATTTCTTTTCTGAGGTCTTGGCTGATTTCTTTTGATTTTCCCATGATGTCAAGCAAAGAGGCACTGAGTTTGAAGGTAGGCCTTGAAATACATCCCCAGGTACACCTCCAATTGACTCAAATGATGTCAATTAGTCTATCAGAAGCTTCTAAAGCCATGACATTTTCCAAGCTGTTTAAAGGCACAGTCAACTTAGTGTGTGTAAACTTCCAACCCACTGGAATTGTGATGACCTGCAGTGAATTATAAGTGAAATAATCTGTCTGTAAACAATTGTTGGAAAATGACTTGTGTCATCCACAAAGTAGATGTCCTAACCGACTTGCCAAAACTATAGTTTGTTAACCTGTTGCGTCGAGCAATCCCGAATCCGGGAGCGTAAATATAGCCTCAAGCTCATTACCATAACGCAACCTTAACTATTCATGAAAATCGCAAATGAAATGAAATAAATATAATGGCTCACAAGCTTAGCCTTTTGTTAACAACACTGTCATCTCAGATTTTCAAAATATGCTTTTCAACCATAGCTACACAAGCATTTGTGTAAGAGTATTGATAGCTAGCATAGCATTAAGCCTAGCATTCAGCAGGCAACATTTTCACAAAAACAAGAAAAGCATTCAAATAAAATCATTTACCTTTGAAGAACTTTGGATGTTTTCAATGAGGAGACTCTCAGTTAGATAGCAAATGTTCAGTTTTTCCAAAAAGATGATTTGTGTTGGAGAAATCGCTCCGTTTTGTTCATCACGTTTGGCGAAGAAAAAAACAGAAAATTCAGTCATTACAACGCCGAACTTTTTTCCAAATTAACTCCATAATATCGACAGAAACATGGCAAACGTTGTTTAGAATCAATCCTCAAAGTGTTTTTCACATATCTATTCGATGATAAGTCATTCATGGCAGTTTGGTTTCTCCTCTGAAGCAAATGGTAAAATACACGCAGCTGGAGATTACGCAATAATTGCAACGGAGGACACCAACCGGAGCACCTGGTAAATGTAGTCTCTTATGGTCAATCTTCCAATGATATGCCTACAAAACGTCACAATGCTGCAGACACCTTGGGGAAACGACAGAAAGTGTAGGCTCATTCCTTGCGCATTCACAGCCATATAAGGAGACATTGGAACAAAGTGCATTCAAAATTTGGGGCATTTCCTGTTTGAAATGTCATCTTGGTTTCGCCTGTAGCATCAGTTCTGTGGCACTCACAGATAATATCTTTGCAGATTTGGAAACGTCAGAGTGTTTTCTTTCCAAAGCTGTCAATTATATGCATAGTCGAGTATCTTTTCGTGACAAAATATCTTGTTTAAAACGGGAATGTTTTTTTATCCATAAATTAAAAGAGCGCCCCCTATATCCAAGAAGTTAACAAGAAATTTGTGGAGTGGTTGAAAAATGAGTTTTAATGACTCCAACCTAAGTGTATGTCAACTTCTGTCTTCAACTGTACATGTTGTCACTTTAACGTCACATAAGATCACGCGAAATTCATGTTTTTTCCATATCCTGTGAAAATGCTTATTGTGTCAGTGCAAATCCTCGGCCATGTTTGCTGCTTCTCATCAGTGCTTTATGCTCTGCACTTGTCGTCTGTCTGAGGAAGTTTATAGGACAGATGCTTCCCTCGCCAGAGAGTACTATAAGAACATCTGAGGATCATCTTCGCTCAGAAACCCCTCGGAAACTCACGTCTTCTCCCTCAAATATGCACCGCCGATAGTTTATTACACTCGATTCAGATGGTCTCAAGTGGGTTTTGAAGTGGGATTTCGTGAGTATTCTGAATGAAGGCAGCTTTTAGAATGGAAATGTAGGAGTTTGTTTCAGTATTTAATGGGCAATGCCATCTACGTTTCCATTTAGGGGGCAACTTGAACCTGCTCTTCTGAGTTGTAAAATCCCTACAGATTATAAAGACAGAAATGTTAGACTTTGCCATTTTCTCCCTGTTCCTCTTGGACATTAACTCGTTACTTTCTGTTAGTTTCGGTTATTGAGCCCTATTTGGCTCCAGTCTCATTGAACCCATATTTGTAGAGGTTCTGTCATCTTTAGTCTCTCACCTCTCTGGTGAGTTTCAGTCTCAGTTGAGTCATTACCCCTCCAGCTGTGCAGGGAGGAGGAACCCATCTCCTCATCTCCTTGTGCAGGTGGAGCTCACTAACCTAGCTAGAATATAGACAGCTGCACTGGGTGGATCCACCCCTTGTCTGCAGTCCCTCCTCCCCTCTCTGGAGGGGAGATGTTTGTGAGTCACTGGGTGAATTGGGTGGCGGGGGGAGGGGGCTAAATGGCTAAAACATTTCAGCTTTGAATCTATGGCTCGAGCTGTGCCTCAGACGTGACGATTGAAGGAGACAGAAATATCCAGAACCACATGGAGTAAGGAAATAGGCTCCATCTCTGTCTCTCAATCAGTGCTTATTTTGTGTGAGTCCCTCCCTCCTATGTTGGCATCTCCTCGGCCCGCAGAAACAACTCTACACAAAAGAGGAGCAAGTTTCACTGGGTAATTGGGATAATAATTATTGGGAAGTTAGTGCCAGCTGGGTGACTAAGAAGGTCAGGAAGCAGCATGCGGTCAGGCTTATCTCTGTATAGGAGCCAGGGCTGGAGCAGACCTCCATATGGCAGCAGACAATGCACAGTCCTGCCCCAGGATGTAGCACACAACACTTGGTAAGAAACAATCACTGCACACCTGGCGCTACACTGGATGCACCGGAATGGGGTGGGGTTGGAGAAAAGAGAGAAGGGGAGGGGGGTCGTTCTTCGAATTAGGTTTGAGCTAGGGCGTAAAACAATGTGCACCCCTTGGGGTTCACAGGACTGAGTTTGAGAAACACTGCTATTTCTGTCAAGAATGGAAACAGTGCTATTTATATTAATGTTGAACGTTTTTATTGAGACTCTGCCTTCGTACACATCTGGAAAAAGCCTTTGAGCAGAAGCAGACGATGAGAGGTTCAATTGGCCCTTGTTGGTTACCCTCCCGCTCTTCTATCCTCTCCTCTCCTGCCCCTCCTTCATCCTCAAGTATGACCATACTGCTTACTGTGTTGCCATGGCACCAGGGCACCCATAGCAACCCACATTAAGCGTCATAAATCGGACTTTTACTGTGTCCGACTCCTTTTAATCTCCATTACGCGGGAGGTTTTATTTTATTCAGGCCCTTTGGATGGCTATCAATGGCCAGTTCAGCATTAGAAGAATACAGGCTGTGTGTGTTCAGAGGTTTGAAGGTGTAAAGGGGCTTCCAGAACAATGGAAGTCCCACGGCCCCTTGGATTTCCCTTCATAGAGTTGTTAAGTCAGAGTTACAAAGTGTCCTTTCTGCTCTCCAGTGACTTTGAGACAGGGATTGTGTGAAAGTCATCTTTTTTAACGACTGTCGTTAATCCCGAAGAGGGGAGACTCTAATCATACCTCACTTTCATGTCTGAATGAGGAAGAGGCCAGTTTTTCTCTCCTCTATCCTGTGATTTCATTTAATTAAAAGGGAAGTTGGCACTGTGTGGCCGATTCATTACTTATTCATAAAGTGACTTTGTTTCCTTGTTGCGACCGACCTGTTAATCAGACGACAAGGCTGTGGTAGCCAAGCTGTAAAGTACACAACAAAGTCCTCTGTGACATCCAACTTGAACATTTGTGTTGGAGGAGGTCACTGCTTCAAGCCTCCCGAAATCAAACCGTGCAGGTGAGAGGAGAGAGGCAATATAAGCCCTAAAGAAGCAAAGGACGGTGAAACAAAAATGGATTTGAAGCTATCATTAAGCTTTACTGCTAAATATGGAAACCATATTGGAGGGCCATCCATGTACAGACAGAGGGGCCATTTTGAGATTGTGAACTGTCCAATTGATCTCCACCTAAATGGATGGGTAAGATGGGACTGTAATAGGGAGTAGTTGCAGTGCAGTATCCTTCTCCCTTGCAGTAAGAACAGCAGCTATCTGTGATGGTTAAACTGTGATCAATGATCAGGCTGTGAGAGAACATGCAATGGGCTGGTCATGTATGGTAGCCCCAGCTTCACAGCCACAGGCCTCTCTCTCTCTCTTTCTAAGGGGGTTCATTGAGTATGTCTGTGCATGCGCGTGTGTGTACTGACCGTGCCAAGGAACCCTCCAGCAGTGCTCTCTTTACAGTCGAGAGTCGATGATGACCATGTCTGACGAGAGAGAAAATGTGTGTCAGGGGTTCAGACTTCATCATCACCCGTTTTCCTCTTGAAGGGACATGGTGACCGACCGCGTGTCTCGCTCTCATTATGTTTGATAGTGTCACATAATCTCCCCCACAGGCAATGGGCTCAGGACCTGCCTCGTCTCTAGCTACAGTGTCACATGGACTGTGTCCAAAATGGCACCCTATTCCCATATGGCTTTGGTCCAAAGTAGTTCACTATGGAGGGATGAAGACAAAGCCCCTCTCATTTGCAACGCAGCCACAAGTACTGTAGCCTCTCACATTCTCACATTCAATAGAGATAATGTCTCTGAAAGAGACGTTGTTTTATTATTACACTCTAACAATTGACCCAATAACATTGTCTGCGAATTGCCTTTATTAAAATAGTCTCAGCTGAGAAATCATGCAGTGGTATTAGAGCGATGGCTATATACGCTACATTAGCTTTCAGATCTCTCTGTGGGGAAATATCATAATGGTCTTGTGCAAATGTGGACATATGTTAGTGAAAATCCACACTTGGCAGAAATGAAATGACTGGCTTTCAGTACTTCAATGGCCAGGGGAAATATAACGATAAGCTTTAATACCCCACGTAAGTGCTGCAAAGACCTCGCTTCATCTGTGTCTCGAAACGATCATAGAGAAGACTCCAACACACACACACACGCGCGCGCCTGCACACACACACACACACCGGCCGGTTAGCCACATACGGATACACAAATGTGCAGTGTTATGGTACTCGAGTCCAGGACTTGTGACTCGACTTGGACTCGGCCATTGGTGACTCGGACTCTCCTTCTCAACCATTAGTGACTCTGACTCGCTTTTCCGTGACTTGTATTTTGCTCGTGGACTGGATAGGCTACTATGATAAGCAGAATATTAGCCACAGGGCAGCGAGGGTTTTGCTCTCTAGCAGTGGGAAGGATGCGCCACACACAGCAACCACAGCCTACATCAGCTGGCGAGCTGCAGGGGAGCAAGCGATGAGGGTGGGGAAACAGGCAGCCAGGTTCCGCTCTGCCTCCGAACATAGACTACACACTGCGCAAGCGACTCTTTTGCTTCCCCGTAACCACCAGTCCCCAGCCAACTATTTAGCTTTGCCTGGTTAAGGAACACCAGCCGCTTTACGAAGTTGCAAACAATAGTATTAAGTTGAAAGTAAAACAAGAGTCGAGCTATTTGTTTCTCCCCTTGACTACAGAAAAAGTAGTCTGTCTCTGCAACCCATAGCCATGTTCTGACAAGTCTCTCATTCCTTTTCTCTGTAATAAAAAAAAACGACGCAAATATCAGTCGGTGATTACAAAAAAGTAGCCGAGAGCCTTTGACCAGATTATTACTTGCAGTAATTGTAAATCTGTCAGGAGCAATAGCCAATTTCCTCTAGAGACCAGTCGTCGCTTCAAAACATAATTACTGATTTGACATAACTATTGAACACTATCTAAAAAATGTAATGTGTGAGCCTGTGTATGAAGGACTTATTTGTTTCGTAGGCTATTGCACATTTCCGGTAATTATGACCGTTGGGCAACAGGAGGAAAATCTTGCATTACTTCAATGCTCACATGAAAGTCTTCCTGCCAGCGCGCCGCTAGTTTTTGCTGGGCATATTTCTTACACCGAATCTGAGCCAAATCATTAGAGGAGCGAATCTTGCAACAGACAAGCATCGAGCCAGCAAGCCGGCAATACAAGCGAGCAAATAAACAGAAGTAACCAAAATACAATTTGGTCTAAAGAACCCAGAATCATTTGTTTTGCTTTAAAAGTTATTTTTTTGTGTACATAAACCAATGTTAACGTGGTATTTTTTGTTAAACTCCGACCCGGTCTGAGTTTGGACCAGATTCTCAAGCACTGGGACTCAGACTTCAGCCGTAGGGACTCCTGGCTCGACCATTGGTGACGCGGACTCGAGGACAGGGGACTTGGGATGCGAATCGGACTCAAAGTTTAGTGACTCGACTTCAACACTGCAAATGTGTGCAATGTACAGTATCAGGTTTATTGTCCATCTTTCTCTTATTTAAATACATTTGTGAATTTGTATAAATGTGTCTGTAAATTTGGACATTTGTCCTTTTGTCAATACACAGTAAATGCCACTGATCCAGTTTTCATTCATAAATATATTTTCTTTGTCTGTCTATTGACTGTAGTCTTGGGTCACGTCCCAAATGGCACCCAATGCCCTATATAGTACTGTACTTTTGACCAGACACCCAATGATCCTGGTCAAAAGTAGTGCACTAGGGAATAGGGTGCCATTTTGGACGCATTCTTGGACTGAAACTGCTTGGATGGCGTGTTGAATTTTTCCTTTAAACTCAGAAACTCTTGATCTTCGATCCAAAGAAAAAATGAAAAAGTGAAAACTAAATCTCCCTCATGGTAACCGAATCAAGACAACTTTGATATCCAAAATTAATTTGTTGGGGCCTTTTTGGCACGGCCGCCACACCCCCGTCTTCAAGATCAACATTCCGTTAGGTCGAGCCAATTGGCAAAGAGTGTTTACGGTTACCAGCTGCCGAGCTTCCTCATTGAAGTTGTTGCCCTTTTTTATATTTGTTATTTTCAATCTTCTCTCTTTCTCTCCCTCTCTCATTAATCTTTACAAGATCAGTGAGCATGGTACGGTTTAAGATCAGAGAATATTAGCTTGACTATGAGTCCTTTTAAATGTATTTCTGGAAGCTTGTTGGATCGAAACTATCACAAAAGCCGAGTTCCTGCATTTTCTATGTTATAGTTTAACCAGCAGAGCTCGTAACTCCGCTTCAGACCGGACACTGGGGGCCTGGTTAAAACTGACGGGATTAAATCTGCTTGACTGTTATAAGTCCCAAATGGCACCCTGTAACCTATGGGCTCTGGTCAATAGTAGTGCACTACATAGGGAACAGAGTGCCTGTGATATGAGTCAGGAGTGTTAAATTGAAGTCTCTGTCACTGTGTGGACTCGCCGTACCGAAACCCTTTTTACGACTCACCTGAACAAAAGTATGCCTTGTATCGTGGTGATCCTGTGTCGTACTCCAGACACAGTTATATCATCCAGAAGTTTCTGACCCCGTATGTCCTCTGCTCAGAAGTTCACCTTGGTGGCTGTTGGGAAATGGAGGGCAGAGCTGTTTTAAGATGATAAAGGTATTTCATCTGAGCCAATGATGATTTATCTGCACCTTTTAAAGCGTTAAATAGAAACTATTACTTTGGAAGTCTCATCAGTCACTTTGAATTTCTAGAGGTGGAAAAGGGAGGGAGAGACGGAGAGGAAACGAGAGAGAGGAAGAGAGAGGGAAAGAAATCCTTTCCCTTGCTCTCTATAAACCTTCTCGCGGCTCCAATCCAATTTGCCAGGAGTGTGGAGTTATCCTTAAGCCTGTCTAATATACTGACAAGCAGAGCTGTCACTGCTCATACTGTCAGAATCAGCACTATTTATAGGCCCTGTCACTGTAGCCTACTGATACATAATGATACAGCATTTAACGCTCATATACAGTGCATTCAGAAAGTATTCAAACCCCTTCACTTTTTCCACATTTTGTTACGTTACAGCCTTATTCTAAAATATATATTTTTTCTCATGAATCTACACCCAATACCACTTAATGACAAAGCGAACACAGGTTTTTAGCAAGTTTATAAAAAAAATAAAAACAGAAATACCTTATTTACATAAGTATCCTGTTTCCATTGATCATCTTTGAGATGTTTCTATAACTTGGAGTCCACCTGTGGTAATTTCAATTGATTGGATATGTTTTGGAAAAGGCAAACACCTGTCTATATAGGGTGGGCAGACGGAAGCCACTCCTCAGTGAAAGGCACATGACAGCCCGCTTGGAGTTTGCCAAAAGGCACCTCAAGGACTCTCAGACCATGAGAAACCAAGATTGAACTCTTTGGCCTGAATGTACCTGGAAACCCAAATAAAGATATATTAAAACTGAGATTTTCACATGAAAATAGCTAATCTATAAAAAATCATTAATTGAAAATAACTGTTATTCACTGAAGCATTTTAAATGAAAGAACTCCAAGACCTTTGCCCCTTTGTTTGGACTAACAGATCTCTATCAGCAGCTCAATTACCTGGCGGTCGCCATGATTACGGTCTCACGATGATCCTCAATGCCTGGATCCCCATTGGCTGCCTCTCTTCACCACTTGTTTCAGTGTTTGTCCGAGCCTTACCTGGAGGATATCTGTTAACCTAGGTTAACAGAGCCGGTTTAGGCTTACCAAAACCCTCCATTGTTCCTAAGCTCTGTAGAGAAATACAAACACAGGCCCTGTAATTAAAGGACTCCCACAAATGCTTTTGTTCCGATGGCCCCACAAGCTGGGAGGATAGGGTTAATGAGGGATTTAGGGTGTGTGTGTCTCTGTCTTTGTGTGGGGGAGTCTGTCTTAATTCTTGAGGAGTTCAAATACAGGCAGCCAGCCAGTCAGCCAGCCCCCATCTGTGTTAGGACCCACAGTCTTTCTATTTAGGGGTCAGAGTTTAGTTGGCTAATCTCTGACTCTTGTTGGAGAGAGCTGGGAAGAGTACAGTAGCTTGGCTTCCCTTAATACCCTCCAAGTTCTCCGTCACTGTGATGGCTCTCCGTCATATGGATTCTGCGGAGGTCGTTTTTGTTGATCCGCAATCAATTTAAAAAAGCATGTCCGTTTCTTACGAAACATATTCCCAGATAAATATTTGCCAAATGTTTTTTTTCTCTGTTATGCTGTGCCATTGAACTGACATGCATGATTGTTGATGTCACTCCGATTTTCAGATGAAGGGAATTAAATAGTCTATAATGCGCACCACAGCAGCGCTCAGCTCAGACTGCTGTGTGTAGCCTACTGTAGTTGTTGGTGAAGTCATTCAAAGCTCAGGATGGAACTTTCCACTGCTACGAACAAAATCAGACAACCCTATAGCAGAATAGTCTTCCTATTTACCTCGTCGGCTTGTTGTTGCGTGTTCTATGTGAGATAAATATTCCTCTCGGGGCGCATTCAAGTTGCAAGAGCCATAGAAGGGAACATTGTATTCTGACAAGCAGTCAGTGCACAACCATTCTTAATGCAACAGTGGGAAAACACTTCGGACTTCTGGAAAAATGTATATTAAAAGCAGTTCTGGAAAACGCATTTTGAAAGTCGTCTTGGCCTTTGTTGGAAAAAGAAAGGGATGCCAGTTTTACACGCTGCCACTTATATTTCCCAAGTACTTCAATTACACGTGTGGCATTGTTTTACACATGCAGTTCTACAACCGGGGGTTCATTTTGTAATAGAAACAAACAACATATATTTTTTGTAGTAAATAAAATGATAACAATCAGGATGTTGTGTCCAGTGGGATTAAACTCATTCTTCAGCCTTTGTACATTTTATAGCCACTATGCTTCATCAGTTGGGCTACAGGTGATAATATGGATATGCTGTATATATATATATATTTTTTTCTTATCCAGAGCGACTTACAGTGAGTGCATACGTTGTTGTACTTTGTCATACTGGTCACCCATGGGAATCGAACCCACAAGCCTTGCGTTGCAAATGCCATGGTCCCATATGTTAAAATAATTTAAACATAATTTTGACCAATATTTCTGGATGTAGCAATCATTTACTTCAACGTACATACAAGGGAGGGGACTGGAATTGGCCAAACTTTCAGTTTAATACATGGACAACATTATCCTCTTTCCCTAAAAGCACAATGGCCATGACTTTCTTACATGAAAGGGGAGGTTATCTTTTCCCCGCACAATCTATATGAAGTCGACTTGAAGTTTCAGTCATGGGAGTTTTTCTTCTTTAATCCCTGCCCCCCCCCCCCCCCATTCCACCAGCCTCCTGCAGGTGACAATGTTCCATGTGTCATAGCCACACTCCACTTCCAACTCCTCTCCTCTTCAACTTTGCTTAAGTGAAGTCAGAAACCTCTGGCAAGAAGTTGAGCCATTTTAGCCCTCTTATCTAACCCGACATGGATATTTCAGGGCTGTTCATTCACACTTTCATAACAGTTTGTCCATAGGGTCTTCTTAAAAAACCTGATGAATGTACAGTACTGTGATGGGGTGGGTGTTTGAAGTTAGTTAGTATTGTTTAGTGTGTTGAGAGAACAGATGCAGGTATACCCAGGATACTGAGTTAGTTGTTTCAGACAGCTCCTCTTACATCACCATACATAGCAGTGACGTGGTGGAGCCCCACTTAATGTACACATCTCTCTTCTCTCTCTATCTTCTGAGAACCCTTCTTTGAGAAGCCCAAGTTTTGTTCTTATAATGGCTGTTGAATAACAGATGGAGTTTACCTCCATTTCAGAGTTGAATCGTAGTGTAAGAACTTAAGTCAAATTATTCTGTGATTCCGAACGCGAACATACTGTGTAAGCTCATAGTTCATGATGCAACGCTCTGTCTCTTTCTGTCTCTCTCTCTGTCTCGCTCTCTGTCTCGCTCTCTTACTCGCTCTCTCTCTATCTCTCTGTCTTGCTCTTTCTCTCTCTGTCTGTCTGTCTGTCTGTCTGTCTGTCCATCTCGCTCTCTGTCTCTCTCCTTCTCTCAGTCTCTCTGTCTCACACTATCTCTCTGTCTCGCTCTCTCTCTGTCTCGCTCTCTTTCTGTCTTGCTCTGTCTCTCTGTCTCTCTCTCTCTCCCTCTCTCTCTCTCTCTGTCTCTCTCTCTCTCTCTCTCTCTGTGTCGGCCTGTCTGTCTTTGTCTGTCTGTCTCTCTACTTTTCTCTCTCTCTTTTTCCCTCTCACTCTTTCTCTCTCTCTCTATCTCTCTGTCTCTCTCTCGCTCTCTCTCCATCTCTCTCTTTATCTCTCTTCTCGTTCTGTCTGTCTGACTCTCTCTTGATTTCCGTCCGCCTGCCTGCCTGCCTGCCTGTCTGTCTGCCTGTCTGTCTGTCTGTCTGTCTGTCTGTCTGTCTGTCTGTCTGTCTGTCTGTCTGTCTGTCTGTCTGTCTGTCTGTCTGTCTGTCTGTCTGTCTGTCTGTCTGTCTTCTCTCTCTCTCTCTCTCTCTCTGTGTGTTTTACTAGCAGTAGAAGTGGTTGAATTAAAGGATTAGAAGAGATTACACTGTGATCTGCTTGTCTGATAACTGCTATTTAAAAAAAGAATAGGGGACAGCATTTTCACTTTTGGATGAATAGCGTGGCCAGAGTGAACTGCCTCCTACTCAGTCCCAGATGCTAACATATGCATATTATTATTAGTATTGGATAGAAAACACTCTGACGTTTCTGAAACTGTTTGAATGATGTATGTGATTATAACATAACTCATATGGCAGGCAAAACCCTGAGACAAAATCCAAACAGGAAGTGGGAAGTCTGAGGTTTGTAGTTTTTGAACTCACCCCTATCGAATACACAGTGGGATATGGGTTATTTTGCACTTCCTAAGGCTTCCACTAGATGTCAACCCTCTTTAGAACGTTGTTTCAAGCTTCTACTGTGAAGGGGGGCCGGATGAGAGTTATTTGACTAAGGGGTCCGGTCAGCAGCCTCGTTCTCAGTCATGCGCATTTCTCTTGAGAGGTATCTCTCGTTCCATTGCTTTTCTACAGACAATGGAATTCTCCGGTTGGAACATTATTGAACATTTATGATAAAAACATCCTAAAGATTGATTCTATACTTAGTTTGACAAGTTTCTTTGACCTGTAATATAACTTTTTTTACTTTTCGTCCGACTGGACCAGAACGCGGTTTTGGATTTGTTTACCAAATGCCCTAACAAAAGGATGGACATTATCGAACAAAACAAGCATTTATTGTGGAACTGCGATTGCTGGGAGTGCATTCTGATGAAGATCATCAAAGGTAAGTGAATATTTATAATGCTATTTATGACTAATGTTGACTACCCAACATGGGTGATATTTCTCTGGCTGGTTTGGGCTCTGAGCGCCATTCTCAGATTATGCTTTTTCCGTAAAGTTTTTTTAAAATCTGACACAGCGTTGAATTAAGGAGAAGTGTATCTAAAGTTCCATGCATAACACTTGAATTTTCATCAACATTTAATTTTTTTGAATTTTACCCCCTTTTTTACCCCCAGTGTGTCGGAGGAAACACCGTGCACGACCTGGTTAGCATGCACTGCGTCCGGCCCGCGACAGAGCCTGGGCTCGAACCCAGAGTCTCTAGTGGCACAGACCAGACCTAGACCACTGCGCCACCCAGGAGGCCTTTTTCGTCAACATTTATAATGAGCATTTCTGTGAATTCATGTGGCTCTCTGCACAATCACCGCAGGTTTTATAACTACTGAACGTAATGCGCCAATGTAAAATGAGATTTTTTGATATAAATATGAACTTTATAAAACAAAACATAGTCCTATGAGTGTCATCTGATGAAGATCAAAGGTTAGTGATTAATTTTATCTCTATTTGTGCTTTTTGTGACTCCTCTCTTTGGTTGGAAAAATGGCTGGGTTTTTCTGTGAGTTGGTGGTGACCTAACGTAATTGTTTGTGGAGCTTTCACTGTAAAGCATTTTTGAAATCAGACACTGTGGCTCGATTAACGAGAATTGTATCTTTAAAATGGTGCCTAATACTTGTATGTTTGAGAAATTAGATTTCTGAGATTTCTGTTGATTTGTATTTGGCGACCTGCAATTTCATTGGCTGTTGGCTAGCGGAACCCCAGTCCTAGACAGGGTAAAGACAGAATGGACTTGCGTAGAAAGCACCTGCAGGAAAGAGAAGAGACATAAAAAAACACACATCCCAGTGCAATGGTGACAGTTTGGTAGCTTAAAGCCATGTCATCCTTATTAGGTCTTTGGTGAAAAGTACTGGGAAACTTTATCAGATCTCTCTGTGTAGATCCCTCCTGCAGACAAATCCCCTCTAAAGTTACGCTGTTAGCTGCTGAAATCCCATCAAGGCTTAGCAGAAACAACAGTCCATGCTAGGCCGGGCCAGACAAGGCCGGAGCAGGTATCTAAATGACCTTCAGTCCGACTTTTACACACACACACACACACACACACACACACACACACACACACACACACACACACAGGTATATAAATGACCAGCGAGACCTTGATTCCTGGTTTAACTGCCGCCTCTCTGAGGGTCATCTGTTAAGAGCTGGGCGGCTGGTCGTTGGGAGAGCTGCCATATCCTCTTCCTAAGACTAAAAGCTTGTCTGGAAGCTGGCACGACTGACCTCAATGCTTTCTCTTTGACTGCTCTGACAGTTATGGTCCCTCTTTATCTCTTTGTGAGGCCACAAGACAAATAGAACTGAATCCCTATGTAGCTTAGCCTTGCTGCAATGTCATGAAGCTCAGCTTGATAAATAAAAGGAAAATAAAATAATTCATATGCATGTGGTTTTATAATAAATGACTTACTGGTAATATACAGTTGAAGTCGGAAGTTTACATACACTTAGGTTGGTGTCATTAAACTTGTTTTTCAACCAGTCCACAAATGTCTTGTTAACGGTTAGGACATCTACTTTGTGCATGACACAAGTAATTTTTCCAACCATTGTTTACAGACAGATTATTTCACTTATAATTCACTGTATCACAATTCCAGTGGGTCAGAAGTTTACATATACTAAGTTGACTGTGCCTTTAAACATTTTGGAAAATTCCAGAAAATTATGTCATGGCTTTAGAAGCTTCTAATCGGCTAATTGACATCATTTGAGTCAATTGGAGGTATACCTGTGGATGTATTTCAAGGCCTACCTTCAAACTCAGTGCCTCTTTGCTTAACAAAATCCAAATAAATCAGCCAAGTCTGGTTTATCCTTGGGAACAATTTCCAGGTACCACGTTCATCTGTACAAAACAATAGTACGCAAGTATAAACACCATGGGACCACACAGCCGTCATACCGCTCAGGAAGGAGACGCATTCTGTCTCCTAGAGATGAACGTACTTTGGTATGAAAAGTGCAAATCAATCCCAGAACAACAGCAAAGGTCCTTGTGAAGATTCTGGAGGAAACATGTACAAAAGTATCTATATCCACAGTAAAACGAGTCCTATATCGACATAACCTGAAAGGCCTCTCAGCAAGGAAAAAGCCACTGCTCCAAAACCGCCATAAAAAAGCCAGACTACGGTTTGCAACTGCACATGGGGACAAAGATTGTACTTTTTGGAGAAATTGCCCTTCTTAGTCTTTTCTTTTTATTGGCCAGTTTGAGATATGGCTTTTTCTTTGCAACTCTGCCTAAAAGGCCAGCATCCCGGAGTCGCCTCTTCACTGTTGACGTTGAGACGGGTGTTTTGCAGGTACTATTTAATGAAGCTGACAGTTGAGGACTTGTGACTCTAAACTAGACACTCTAATGTACTTGTCTTCTTGGTCAGGTGTGCACCGGGGCCTCCCACTCCTCTTTCTATTCTGGTTAGAGCCAGTTTGCTCTGTTCTGTACACAGCATTGTAAGAGATCTTCAGTTTCTTGACAATTTCTCACATGGAATAGCCTTAATTTCTCAGAACAAGAATAGACTGACGAGTTTCAGAAGACAGGTCTTTGTTTCTGACCATTTTGAGCCTGTAATCGAACCCACAAATGCTGATGCTCCAGATACTCAACTAGTCTAAAGAAGGCCAGTTTTATTACTTCTTTAATCAGGACAACAGTTTGCAGCTGTGCTAACATAATTGCAAAATGGTTTTCTAATGATCAATTAGACTTTAAAAATGATAAACTTGGATTAGCTAACACAATGTGCCATTGGAACACAGGAGGGATGGTTGCTGATAATGGGCCTCTGTACGTCTATGTAGATATTCCATAAAAAATCTGCCGTTTCCAGCTACAATAGTCATTTACAACATTAACACTGTTTACACTGTATTTCTGATCAATTTGATGTTATTTTAATGGACAGAAAATGTTTTTTTCTTTCAAAAACAAGGACATTTCTAAGTGACCCCAAAACATTGAAAGGTAGTGTAGCCCAGTTGTTAGTGTTGGACTAGTAACCAAAAGGTTGAAAGATCAAATCCCCGAGCTGACAAGGTACAAATCTGTTGTTCTGCCCCTGAACAAGGCAGTTAACCCACTGTTCCTAGGCCGTCATTGAAATTAAGAATTTGTTCTTAACTGACTTGCCTAGTTAAATAAAGGTAAAATAAAGAAATAACACATGCAAATGAACTATTTTGTTTTAAAAACATGCTGTATGCTCCTATCTATCCAGCCTACTCAATCCTACTCAATAAGATATATATTTTTTAACTCAATTAATTCCAGACCTTATTTATTCTGATGGTGATGGCCTTTCCATGGCCTCTTTGTTGACTGTGAATGAGGCTGTTTAGGATGACGGTCACATATAGCTCAAGGTAATTGAGCTAATAATCATAGTAGAGACATGTAATCTAGAGGTCCTGTCTGTCAGTTACTGTGTGATTGATTGATTGCTGATGTGAGATGATGGATGTGCTCTGGCATTAACCCTAGTGACAGTCTGAGTCAGTCCCAGCCAGGCTCATTGTCTCTTAACCATGGCATGTGTCCCAAATGGCCCTCCTATTCCCTATTTAGTGCACTATTTTTGACCAGGGCCAATAGGGCTGTGCACTATATAGGGAATAAGGTGCCGTTTGGGTCACAGACCCATCTCTGGGAGTTTAAAGCCGTCGATATGACATCATTAGGGCAGAAAGGAGCTGTGGCTATAGATCACGGCTGTGACTGCTGAACATTTTGTCACAGTGGTTTGATAATGACTGTTTGAATGTGGAGGTCAGGGGTAAAGAGATATTAACATATGTAAGGCACAGAGGTTGAAGGAAGATAGTGGTAATATATATATATATACATATATAAAATGTATTTTTAATTTTTACAATGGACGTGTAAAACTACATGTAAATAGGCTACGTTACATTTGACTGAATTTAGGCAACATGAAAGGTGTCAGATATATATATTTGTTTTAATCTAAACGAATCAGGCCTGTTCATTCACGCTCTATATAAGATGCCATCTGCTTAGCGACTTCACTCTCATGTTATTTTTATGGATATGGATAGGATATCAATACATGCAAGCATTGTCCGAAAAACAGACAGAAATGGATTATTGTCCTTTTGACTCAGATTCTCCTTTAACACTATGACTCCTCCCATCTGTCTGTAGCGATCTGCCAACCTTCTGACCTGCCTATTGATTACTACACAACATTGATAACGTAATTGAAATGATGCCCCCGCCTTGGAGGCTTTTTCTGCTCTGCCCCTCAGCGTGGCCATTACCAGGGGTCGTAACCTTTGACCCCTCCCTCTTCCATCTTACTGGGTCCCATAAGAGGGCTCTGGGCCTAATTCAATAATGGGGGGGGATCGTCAGTGGAGGCCTCGCCAGGCGGAGGAGGGGGTAACACCCCTCCTCTCCTCCTCTTCTACTATCTCTCCCTCCTCTCCACAGGACTCTCACCACCCCCTCGTCTTCTCTCCTCCACTCCTCTGCTAACCTCCTCTCCCCAGTACCTCTCAAAACCCACCCCACCTCCTTCCCTCTCCTCTCCCCGGGACTCTTACCACCCACCCTCCCCACCCCACCCCTCCCTCAGGGCACTTAGGGCCTGGGACCAGCTGTGCCGTGAGCAAAATCATTGGGATCCATCTTTTTAATTCTGCTTTATTACTCCCACTATCAATATTGTTATTGTTTAAAGTGGCCCCAGCCCTGGCTCTGGCCTGGCTCTGACTGACTGATGTCCTGGTGGGGTGCCTCTCTTTAATAATGAATGTGAGGATGTGGCGCTAGCAGAAGGGGGCGAGGAGGAGCGGGTGGAAGTATAGGGCTGATGGAGAGTGTGTGTGTGTGTGTGTGTGTGTGTGTGTGTGTGTGTGTGTGTGTGTGTGTGTGTGTGTGTGTGTGTGTGTGTGTGTGTGTGTGTGTGTGTGTGTGTGTGTGTGTGTGTGTGTGTGTGTGTGTGTGTGTGTGTGTGTGTGTGTGTGTGTGTGTGTGTGTGTGTGCGCGCGCGCGCGTGTGTGTGTCGGCAGGGTGTGATGGTGAGATGGGTAGTGGAGTAATAGGGGAGCCTGGAATTCTGAATAATTCACTGCTCCTTGCGGCTCCTGGCGGCAGCCATTGACATTTGGGGAACTGAATGTCTGCGCTGTATGAATTTGTGGTCGAGTAAATGAGATACTTTACAGGTACAGGCCTTGGAGAGCTGAGAGCCCGGCCAGGCAGCCAGCCAGGCAGAGACCTGTGGCGTAGCCACTACACTAACAGACGGCAGGATATCTGCTCAGCTTATTAGGCCTGATAATGGGACTGTAAATGGGGGTTGCATCCCAAAAATGGCACCCATTCCCTATATAGGGAATAGGGTGGCAGTTGGGATGCAGCTGGGATATATGGCTAGAAAGGCACCTAGACGGATAAGCCGTCCAAAATAGCCAGAAATCCTCCCATAGTAAATCATACACCAGATGTCAAATAATATTACATTTATTTTCATATACTGTAAGTAATGTATGGCAACATACCATCACTCAGGCCCATTTTAAATCCAATAGCTTTAATTCTGCTGGTAGGGCGCTAGTGACTCCCGGCCTATTTCTCTGGTGGTTCAGTATAGGCTTTGCCAGAGAGCCATTGAGTGCGAGGTCAAATGCATGCATACTCTCGTAGCCTCGAGTGGACACTTCCATCCTTTCACATGCAAATCTCCCATCTGATCTCTTTGCATTAAGTGCACTATAATTGCTTCGTCAGTCTGATTATTCTTAGCTTCGACCCAAATGGCACTCATTCCCTTCATAGTGCACTACTTTTGGCCAGAGCCCTATTGGTCCTGGTCAAAAAGTAGTGCACTATATAGGGAATAGGGTGCTATTTGGGACACGAGCAGTCTGATTATGTGGCCCTGGCAGTGAAAGATGGCCTCGCGCATACTCTAGAGAACCAGATTCAGACAATCTAAATCTCATTCCCCATTCGTTGGTCTGCATCAGAAGGTAAAATTGCAAACCTCTTGAAATGTGAGATGAGGCTAAAGAGAGACTGGCATGTATTTCATATGCTTGTTGGCTTCACTAAGGAGCAAGGCAGCACATTCTCCATTAACACAGAAAGGAAATAATTACTTTTACCATCCCAGGTATTCCTTTTAGTAATGAACTCCCGCTCAGAATTCTTCATTCCCCCATCCTGTCCCTGCTTTTCTGCTACTGTAACGATGGCACTACTGGATTCAACACATTTGTGTTTCTCAAATGAGCTGCCAACTGGCAGTTCCAGGAAGGAGAGAAGGAAAGAACAGCTGAAGGATGAAATAGTAAAACATCGGGCACGGCGTCTGCAGTAAAGGGAAAGTTACACTGTCTGGCGAAGTTGTGAGTTAATAGAGGGTCAAGCAGCTGTGTGGTGAGCTGAGCGCAGACGGACCTGGCAAGGGAGCCGCGTTGGAGGTAGAGAAGCTCTCGAGAGATCATTTCCTCTGAGATGAATATGGGCTGCGACCAAGATACCAAGGAATGAAGAAACCAAGGAAGGAAGAAACCAAGGGATGAAGAAACCAAGGGCGCCTAGGAGCCAAGGAACTTGAAGGACCTGCTGAAACCAACTCCTTTCTTCTCTCCTCTATTCTCAGCCCCAATTTCTTCTCTTCCTCCCTCTCGTTACAGCTTGCTAAAGCCATTAGCTTGGCCCGATCCCTCTCTCTCCTGAGTTTACGCTCTCTCATTTAGCAAGCAGTTAAAACTTCAGCAAAACTTGGCATCCTGTTTCATCCTCGGCGCTCATGGCATCCACACACACACACACAAACAACACACACACACACACACACACACACACACACACACACACACACACACACACACACACACACACACACACACGCCAGGCGTTCCAGGCATCCAGACTTGCCGCTAGATCCTCTCGGCTCCTCATTGTCTAAGTGCTGATGGTTGCCTAGCCAACCTTCCGGAAACTTCTCCTTCTGTCTCTAGTGTGCTGCTGTTGAGTGGTATTTACCACAACCTGCGATGGTGGTGACTTTTCATTTCACCATCTTAAAGGGATACTTAGGGATTTTGACAATGAGGCCCTTTAATCTACTCCCCCAGAGTCAGATGAAATTGTGGATACCATTTTTATGTTTGTATCCAGTATGAAGGAAGTCATAAGTAGTTTCGCAAGCTAATGCTAGCTAGCGTTAGCGCAATGACTGACCTATACACTTTTAAAAATAATGGTGCAAGTTGGAACCAAATACGGTTCTAGAGAGCAATGCCATAGGAAAAGCATTTTAGGTTCTCTAAAGAATGATAAATGAGATGGTTCTTTGAAGACCCATACAAAAGTCCAAAACCAGAAAAGTGAGATCCTAAGTAAAGACGTTGTCATTTAAATTCAATTCTCTAAGACGATACAGCACATATTTCATAAGGCTTTCTTTTGAAGGCCTAGTTTTAACCTAATACAGTGGCCTAAAACTCATAGTTTAGAGACCACCTCAGACCTGCAAGTCACAGTATGATGGCTTGCAAAGTGATGTGTAATTCCTATTGGAATGCAGCCAGAGTGGGGATATCCAACATTTCAAATTTTTATTCCCCCACAACCTGCATTCAGAATGACTGCCAGGGTTGGGAAGACGAAGATATGGCACTATCTTAAACTTAAACTATCTTGGAATAGTTAAAAAAGTGTATGTTGTTTATATTTGAGTAGCATAAGATTAATGAATCACTCAATATACATGCAAAACATAGATATTGAAACGAACAATTGTAAAAATCAACCTGCAATAGAGCATGCTGGGAAATATGATAACGACGGCCGTGGTTTTGGTTCAACTCTGGTTATTAACACCAACACAGGCGTTCTTTTACACCACTGAGTGTTAATTTAAATCTTTATGGTGTCATTTTAACTCTTGACTCAACACTAGAAATGTTACACTGAAAAATCTACACTATTTAACACTGGCAATGTAGCTGTGTGCTATGAAAGGGACACATCTGCAGGCTTCCATACATTTCAAGAACCCTTTAGAATTCCGAAGAACCGTAGATGCCACGCCAAGAACCCCACACTTAACTCAAAGGGTCTTTATCGGGCAAGAGTTCTCCAGGGAACCGAGCTGAAGAAGAACCATTTAAGAACATTTCTGTTTTTCAGACCTTAGATCAGGTATTTGGGTAGTCATCTCTATAAAGCAGTTTAATAGCGCCTGGTGTTATACAGAAGGCCTAAGCAGCTTATATATGCTCACTTTCCCTGTAGCCTGTAGAGTGTCAGGTTAGCTGATATCTCATAAAACCAGTCTTGAAAGCCTGATGGCCTCATAAAAACTGAGCTGAGGCCTTTTTAGGTGAACACATCTCCCTGAAGCCTTCACACCTTATGCATTTACTACTGTATCTCTCCTGACCCCCTATTGGGAGCATTTATTAGATGCCCTTACTACCACACCACATATAGCTATTATACATCAAGAACATATATTTCATCAGACAGATACAGTCATGACTCTTGCGAGCGTGCGCGTGTGTGTGTGTGTGTGTGTGTGTGTGTGTGTGTGTGTGTGTGTGTGTGTGTGTGTGTGTGTGCGTGCGTTCGTGCATGCGTGTGCGTGTGTGCGTGCCTGTATGTGTATGCAGACCCTCTGATTCTTTGTGTGATTAGTACGTCCTAATCATTTGCATGCAGAGAGAGAGAGAGCTGTGTCTCAAAGCCGAGAAAGCGTCAGCAGAGAGCCCAGCTCTGAGCTCCGAGCCCTGCATATGGTGCTGTGAATACATTACACACTCCTGACGCAGTCTCATCTATTCTCTCAGAGTTAGGGTGCCTCACGATCAATAGTGCTGGATTACAGTGCTTAACATCAAAGTTCATCTTTCTCTTTCTAGAGGACTCAGCTGTCAGTCATGGGCTCTAGTCTACTCTATACTCTCTACATGACTCACTTCTTTTGCCAGTGAAATAAAGTTCAGGAAAAGTTGCTGGTGTTGGCTGTTCAGAAAGTTATCTTGTATGAAGCAATGCCATCCATTTTAATTTCTTGCTCTGCTTTGCAATGCTTTTCGGACGCACTCTGTACTCGTAAGGTGGTATAATCATCTTTCCCAACAACAATTCGAATATGCAATTTCGGTCTAAGAATAGCTACGTTTCTTTTTAGATCCATGGCATTTTCATTTAACACACATGATTTCATTTAAGACACATGATTTCACATGATTTCATTTAACACACATGATTTCATTTAACACACATGATTTCATTTAACACACATGATTTCATTTAACACACACAATTCCTTTTAACACACGATTCCATTTAACACTCATGATGTCATTTAACACACATGATTTCATTTAACACACATGATTTCATTTAACACACACGATTTCATTAAACACACATGATTTCATTTAACACACATGATTTCATTTAACACACACGATTTCATTTAACACACATGATTCCATTTAACACACATGATATCATTTAACACACACGATTTCATTTAACACACACAATTCCTTTTAACACACGATTCCATTTAACACTATGATGTCATTGATGATTTCATTTAACACACATGATTTAATTTAACACACATGATTTAATTTAAACACATGATTTCACGATTTCATTAAACACACATGATTTCATTTAACACACATGATTTCATTTAACACACACGATTTCATTTAACACACACGATTCCATTTAACACACATGATATCATTTAACACACACGATTTCATTTAACACACACAATTCCTTTTAACACACGATTCCATTTAACACTCATGATGTCATTTAACACACACGATTTAATTTAACACACACGATTTCATTTAACACTCATGATTTAATTTAACACATGTGATTTTTCTGTTTTCAGAGAACTCTGCTGTCAAATAGATTCTAATTTAGCTACAGTGTATTGTATTGATATAGACATACTGAAATGAATGAGGTGAAAGATCCAGGATCCTAACATATTGCACAAATTGGATTTGGAACATATCACACGAATTGCTCCATTCTTAACATATCACACAAAATGGATGATGTGGTGCACAAAATGGATGATGTTGTGCACAAAAAACGGGGACCCATTATGGCCCGTGAGGACCACTTTAAAAACTACTGCCTGAAATGACACAAAGGTTTGAGAGTGTATCTTTAACCAACTGAATGACAGGGAATGCATTTTCTTAGAACACATGCACATGCTGTTGACTTTGAGCAGTATGTTGTGCACCACTTACTGATCTCAGACCAGTTTATGTACTGAACCTTCATTGTCATGCTTCAGAGAAATTCTCACCTTTTTTCACATCGGATGTACTTACTGTGCCTTGAGGTTAGCGTGATATCACCAACTGCAACAGAACAAGGCCTTTCATAGTTTCTCTGAAACTTTTTTTGTGTGAGAGAGAGAAGCTTCTACATCAAATGGACAGTGAAGTGAATCTAGTCCTACGTGTCCTTTAGGCTGAATCAGTGGTGATGTTATGAGATGTTGGCAGGGTGAGTTAAATAATTGATCGAGATCCAGACTGGATCTGCTGAATGTCTTATTCTCTTACCGGAACGGTCTGGCTGACATTCTGGAACTGTGTCAAGGTCTCATTTAGCCTTCTGTCCACAATTATGCAACGGGTGGGTCTAATCCTGAATGCTGATTGGTTAAAACTGCGTTCCAGCCGGTGTCTGCTCCACAAGTTAACACTGGCAATGATATTAAAAGGTCTATTTACTCTGTTCTATCTGACTGCGCAATCCACTATCTCATCATCCCAGCCAAGCAATTTATAAACTTGATCTCCACTATAAAAATAATCTAGACTTTTATTTTAGATTAACATTTGTTTTCAACAGTGGAGATTTGAATAAAGTACAAGTGCTGGTTGAGTGTTTATTTTTATATTTTTTTTTGGGGGGGGGGGGGGGCGTCGAGGTGAGGAGGAGGATTGTTTAAAAGGGAATGTTTCAGATCTTTTCAGAAGACGGACAGGGACTGTTGTCCTAGCTTCAGGGGGAAGCTGGTTCCACCATTGGGGTGCCAGGACAGAGAAAAGTTTGTAGCTGCCCTCCCGTAGGGGTGGAAGGGCTATAAGGCCTGAGGTGGCAGAACGGAGGGCTCGGGTTGGGGTGTAGGGTTTGAGCATAGCCTGAAGGTAGGAAGGGGCAGTTCCTCTTCCTATTCCGTAGGTAAGCACCATAGTTTGTACTGGATGGATGCCAATGGAGTGTGCTGAGGAGCGCGTTGACATGAGAGAACTTGGGAAGGTTGAAAACCAGGCGGGCTGCTGCGTTCTGGATAAGTTGCTGGGGTTTGATGGCACAAGCGGGGAACCCAGCCAACAGCGAGTTGCAGTAGTCCGGACGGGACAGAACAAGTGCCTGGATTAGGACCTGTGGCGTTTCCTGGATGAGGTAGAGTCGTAGTCTACGGATGTTGTAGAGCATGAACCTGCAGCAGCGAGTCATTGCTTTGATGTTTGCAGAGAACGACAGGGCGTTGTCCAGAGTCACGCCAAGGTTCTTTGCATCCATCTGACATTGTGGAGTTGTCAACCGTGATGAAGAGGTCTTTAACACGAAGTGCAGCTAGTTTGCAGTCTTTCCAGCTTCAGTTTGAAGTGATTGTATTTGCTGTGTTATTGGCTAGCTCCTCTGAACAACAGGGTCCTGATGAGTGAGCACATTTTCTATGCCAGGCGGAATCACACCTCATTAGCTCATTGTTATGGATGTATCCAGATAAATGTCACTAGAAAACAGCTTAAACGAATGCAAATGCAGTTCTGGATGCACTTTTTGACTTGTCTGTACATTACCCGTAGTTGGCTAGCTAGCAAGCTATGGATAAGAACATTGCCAGCCAGTATAGCAATGGCACATATAGAACGAACGACTGGGTCGCTCTATAGATACAGAACAAAAAGACTGAATGACTGGGTCGCGTCTACCGGTAGAACAAACGACCAGCCATCCTGGGTAGCAACCCTAGATTTGTGTCGGGACTATATCTTGTGGAAGGATGAAATAGTATAAATAAATTCATCAAAATAACCTTTTTAACGAAAATATGTCAATCATAATTTGAATATGTTGGTAACCTGTTGTATAAAAGTGATAATGCCCTCGAAGCCGGTGTTTGGAGGATGTCATTATTGGCACGGTTTGCCGGCCATCGACTTCGTCTCGGGCCTAGCAACACCCGTGCCAATATCCTCCAAACACTGGCTTCGAGGGCATTATCACTTAAGCGTTGCACATCCTCTTGCTATAAGAGGTGACGCCTGTTCTCTTTCTACAGGGATATTTTTATTGTTCAGTCACTTTGGTAGGGGCAGCTGCCACAAAAGACACACACTTGGAGACAAAAGCTGTTTCTGTTCTGTTCGATCTTATTCCCTTTACACAGGGATTTACAACATGCCAGTGTGACAAGTGGACATTGCACAGAGGGCGTAGGAAATGTTCTCATCCCAACAAGACAGCTGTAACTCTGTTTCCCTCGTACGCTTTCACAGGCTGACAGTCCCCCTTCAGAGAGAAAGAGAGAGTGTATATTAGAGAGAGAGAGAGATAGGGATTGGCTAAAATAAAGAAAGGTTTATTTTTATTTTTACGATGTGTGTCATGGGGACAGCCCCAGTCCTGATGAAAGTGGGCAGGGGGGAGAAACAGAAGGGTACTGGTCCATATGTGCCTTTTGATTGTGTGTGGGTGCACTGTGCAGGTGCATAGGCCTATGTCTCTGTGAGGGTCTTGGGGTGACTGTGGTCTCCCTGATCCCCCGTTTCTTTCCTTTATCCCTATCTGCTCTTTATTCTTGATGAGGGCCCTCCAGCTCTCCACCGGGTCCCCCATGGCGAGGCGTTTCTTCTGGCCTCACAATAGGACCCGTGCCCAGGCACATGCACACATGGGGCACTGAGCCTCACCCCCCCCCCACCCTCACCCCCTTCCAAACGACCCCACTCCCTATCATACCCTCTTACCCTCGCTAATCAGACCGCCACGCTCCCCAGTCACGCTGCTGGTCCATGCAGGCACTTTTGTGGGCGGCCTCTTAAGTCCCTCTCCACATGGGCTATACAGGCTACTGTGTAGCCCAAAGGGATGATAAGCCCCCTACCACCAACCAGCCCTCACCCAACACACACCCCCTACCCTGCCATCGCCCTTAGTAGGACTTCGTCCCAAATGGCACCCTATTCCCTAGGCAGTGCACTACTTTTGACAAGAACCTTATCGGCCCTTGTTTAAAGTAGTGCACTAAATAGGGAACAGGCTGTGATTTGGGACGTAGCCTAGGACTGATAGAGGAATAGTTCTCAGCAGGAGTGGGGTAGGGTGCAGAGGGCTGCGAACTGTGTCGGCACATCAGTGACATTGGTACATGGATGAAGTCACTTTTTCACAAATCCAGGGTATTATCGCCTGTAATAACCCTTTGTCTGTCCAGGCAGGTTGCAGCTGTTACTCACTGGCCTGGATGAGCTGCTGAGCTGGGCTGGGGAAGCAGGAGGCCAACACACTGGCTGATATTCAAAGAGAGAAATGGGGATGAGAGAAAGTTGGAGGGGAAAAAGAGAGAGTTGGAGGGTAGAGAGATAGTTGGAGGGGAGGAGCGAGAGAGAGAGGAATAGACTGAATAGTGGGAGGTACAGAGAGAGCATGTGTGATAGTCATACAAGGTCAGTCACATGAAATTTGATTGCCGCCAAACTCCGACAGATCGGCTGATATGCATTGATTTCCTTTGAAGAGTATAAAAAGGAAAAAACTGAAAAATGTCTCTGAAATGACCAGCAGTTATGCTACTGATTTAATCTTTCCTTCTACGTCTCTGTAGATCTGTCGTCTAACGAAATCCTGCCCCGTCTTCACAACCAATACAGCGGCTTTGAAAATGAATGAAAGTCTGCAGGGATGTGGAATAAATATGAGTTAAGCTTTGGATTGATGCAATATGGCTGAAGGCTAATGCAAGTCTCTGTTGTATATAGATATTGAGGTCTGTGCCAGAAATCAGATCAGTCTGATATTTTAGATAGAGTGTTCAATAGTACATAGGATCAGATAAGGAATAACAGCCTCTGTGATTTAAAGTCATATTATAAATAGCCCTAGAACCAACAGTTTAGTATATTTTTAAAGTGTTGAATCTCCGGGCGGTTCCTTATCAAACAGGCATCTTTCAGGACTTCTACAGTACTATGTCAGTCCAATTTAGGACCCAATATGACCCTTGGGAGGATTACACCAGAGATGGAAGAGGAAGCGAGACACCCCACTCGCTGTTTATTGCAGGTTCAATGAAAGTCAATATTTATTTTCGGTAGTACCAATTACCCCGCCGAAGACATTCTTTTAAAAAAGTATACACGGTCAAAACAAACTTTATATGAGCAAATAAAATGAATAGAATAGAAAGGAAAGTTTTACGTCTTCCCAAGTCGGAGGGTGGTTTTAACCTTCCAGACTTGGAGTTGTATCAACTCTCTGCCCAATGCTTTTACTTGAGGTATATACGTAGTTAAATGCACTAAAGAGGAACAATGGGCACGTACACATGTATTGAGGATGCACATGATCATCCCCATAATCTTTTTACCTGTCTATTTTCAAAGGATACAGCTAAGAGCATGAACAACTTCCTCGTTAAGAACACTATAACAATATGGAAGAAAATGAAATGCATTCTACAAGAACCGATATCCCTCCATGAAACACAACCCTATGGGAAAAATTCTTGGATAGCTTTTCAGAATTTGCCGATAATTTGGAAAACTAAAGGCACAGAAACCATAAATAACTTGGTAACAGTAAATGCATGTATTTCCATTACAGAATTAAAAAGTAATTTTTGTACTGACCATTGTAAAGTTATTTCAAATACATGCAAATTCAAAGTTTCATATCACAGAATTTTGATTTTGAAATCTTTTGGACATCAGAGCAACCTTGAGGGAATGTTCATATGATCGGTAAGTTATACAAAACCTTGCAGAGAACATATACAACTGACGATCTCTTAGAGAAAAATATCAACTATTGGAATCAAGAGTTAAAAATAACTGATGTTGGAGGGAATGTTGGAGCAAAACTAACCAAATCCAATGAACAAAAATGAACCCTTAATCCAGTCACCGGTGCATCAAACTAAGTAATATATACAGAAATGTGTTTTTTTGTTGAATTGGATGCGTGTCAATACACCACGTCTGCCGATGTTGCACTTCCGCATCTGCGTTGAAAGGTGGCAGAGCGAGAGCTGTTTTTCGTCAGATCATGAGACTTCACAAAAATGTCTGATCTTAATTTATCCACCATCTTTGATCCTAACACTGGCAGGGGTTTATGGGAAGATTGCATCTAACCTAAACCTACCATTATATTATGTCCGTCTGGCAGCTGACAAATCCTCCCAGATCAAAGGATCACTGTTCCGCGACTAAGCACCGTATAGAACTAACCTCAACATACCATAACATACCAAGCCTGTGTCTGTGGGTCACCTCATAGAGAAAGGCATCTGCAAGCATCTCTCTCTCCCTTTCACTCCCTCTCTCTCCTTCTCGCTCCCTCTCTCTCTCCCCCTCTCTCGCTCTCTTTCTCTCTCTCTGTCACAGTGAATATGCTTAAAGATAAAACAAAGCTGTTTCATCCCATGCAGTGTAATAACTACTCTGTTGTGACTCTATCTATCCTTGTCTGTCTGCATTTTGCTACTCGTGTGTGATAACAGTGGTCTCTTTAGTATGTGCATATTCCCAAATACATACTTTTTCTGCTGAGAAACTGCTTTCGCTGGGCTCTAAAGTATGCGGCAGAGTAGCTTCATTGAACAGCAAGAAAGAGAGTGCGAGAGAGAGGAAATGTGTGAGGAGTTGGTGTGTGTGCATGTCAACCTGCCTGCTCTCTTTTTTTAGATAGGGCTAAAGAGAGAGGGCTAGATGCAGGCCTCGCTCTGACCTTTCAGCTAAAGGAACACACAGACAGATGTTGAGTGAGTCTCATTGTACTGGAGTGAATGAAGTCGATACTGTGAACCATCAGATCCTCCTCTCCACCCTCTCCGAGTTGGGCATCTCCGGCGCGGCCCACGCTTGGATTGCGTCCTACCTGACAGGTCGCTCCTACCAGGTGGCGTGGCGAGAATCCGTCTCCACACCACGTGCTCTCACCACTGGTGTCCCCCAGGGCTCTGTTCTAGGCCCTCTCCTATTCTCGCTATACACCAAGTCACTTGGCTCTGTCATAACCTCACATGGTCTCTCCTATCATTGCTATGCAGACGACACACAATTAATCTTCTCCTTTCCCCCTTCTGATGATCAGGTGGCGAATCGCATCTCTGCATGTCTGGCAGACATATCAGTGTGGATGACGGATCACCACCTCAAGCTGAACCTCGGCAAGACGGAGCTGCTCTTCCTCCCGGGGAAGGACTGCCCGTTCCATGATCTCGCCATCACGGTTGACAACTCCATTGTGTCCTCCTCCCAGAGCGCTAAGAACCTTGGCGTGATCCTGGACAACACCCTGTCGTTCTCAACTAACATCAAGGCAGTGGCCCGTTCCTGTAGGATCATGCTCTACAACATCCGCAGAGTACGACCCTGCCTCACACAGGAAGCGGCGCAGGTCCTAATCCAGGCACTCGTCATCTCCCGTCTGGATTACTGCAACTCGCTGTTGGCTGGGCTCCCTGCCTGTGCCATTAAACCCCTACAACTCATCCAGAACGCCGCAGCCCGTCTGGTGTTCAACCTTCCCAAGTTCTCTCACGTCACCCCGCTCCTCCACTCTCTCCACTGGCTTCCAGTTGAAGCTCGCATCCGCTACAAGACCATGGTGCTTGCCTACGGAGCTGTGAGGGGAACGGCACCTCAGTACCTCCAGGCTCTGATCAGGCCCTACACCCAAACAAGGGCACTGCGTTCATCCACCTCTGGCCTGCTCGCCTCCCTACCACTGAGGAAGTACAGTTCCCGCTCAGCCCAGTCAAAACTGTTCGCTGCTCTGGCCCCCCAATGGTGGAACAAACTCCCTCACGACGCCAGGACAGTGGAGTCAATCACCACCTTCCGGAGACACCTGAAACCCCACCTCTTTAAGGAATACCTAGGATAGGATAAAGTAATCCCTCTCACCCCCCCTCCCCCTGAAAAGATTTAGATGCACTACTGTTCCACTGGAGGTCATAAGGTGAATGCACCAATTTGTAAGTCGCTCTGGATAAGAGCGTCTGCTAAATGACTTAAATGTAAATGACTTAAATGTAAATGTGAAGTCCGTAGGCAGGGTAAAGACTGTGCCATATGGATATTTAATTGATCTCCCCTGCTATTTCATTGGTGATTCACCAGTTGGTCTATTTTCCATTCATTCAATGGTAGAAGAACTGGGAAACAGATGGTGGAGAGTGACTATACCACGTCAAGTATTGAGAGAGAGACACGTACGCACACACACACACACATCCACATGAGGCATACAAGTTACAAAACCTGCAACCTTTTCCACAATGCATAAACACAGGCCTTCTAGTAGCAGTTCCCTCCATCCTTGCTCATTCATATTCTTCCAAACAGCTCTACCGTCCACCGGACGGCACATTCATCCTAATTGCCAGGACAGTCAACTGACGCAAATGGCTGGCAGGTTATTCTTTGTGAGAGCTCTTGTTTCATAGAGAGCCATTACAGACATTGTATACATCCCAAATGACGCCCTATTCCTTATTTAGTGCAGTACTACCCATTGGGCTCTGGTCAAAAGTAGTGCACAATTTAGTGAATAGAGTACCATTTAGGATGCATCTGTTGATTTATGCAGACAGAGGGTTATTTGTAAAGCAAGGACACCTGATGTGGATGGCAGCGAACAGCAACGATCATGCTGACTAATTGACTGTGGAGGGGCTGAATCATTCAGAGACTGAGTCCCAGCCAATGGCTGAATCCATCTTCTTTCTGAGGAAAGGGCACGTGCATATACGCATATACCCACACACCCACCCACGCACACACACACACACCCACCCACACACACACACACACACACACACACACACACACACACACACACACACACACACACACACACACACACACACACACACACACACACACACACACACTTGTTGTCTGCTGCTGTGGACATTAGCTAGCCTAGCCACTGATAACTGCCTCCACCCCAGTACCAGGGATTAACCCTGCATTTTAATATCGTTGTACTCAAGATTCACATAGTGTCCTCCAAGAATCTTTGAACCATGGATGGTGGATATGAGGATGGTGGATGTGGGTGGGGGATGAACAGGATAAGCCCTTAAGATAATCTAGATTGCATATAGACCCTTTGAACTGCCTTGACAAATTCACCACTCATTCTATCCCTCCCATACTAACAGCAGCCTCCACTCCGTGCTTCCAATTTCCATTTCTCAACGCTTTGAAATGTATTAAAGTTACATACTGCCATTTTTAAATTTGCCTTTTGATCTTGTCTCAACTCTGCCCCGCTCCTCTCCCTCCTTTCCTCTTCCTCTCTCTCACCCCTCTCTGCCGACATGAAGTCAGTGATAATAAAAGGCCATAGTTCTCAATTTTCACTGAATTAACACTGAAGGTGAGGGAGGGAGGGGGGAGGTCAGACTAAGTGAAGATGTTGTTGTGTAGGATGGTTTATGGCCCAGGTTGTGGCCCTGGTGCGGGGTCCCAGCTTGCTCTCAGAGAAAGTAAGTAAGCATATTACATGCAGGGTCAGTCAATGTCTGGAACCTTTTTTTATGTGGGGTATAGGAGGATTAACCTAAAAGCATAATGTGTGTTTGCGTTTGCATATCAACCTCCCTTTCAAACTTGGGTTCAACTAGTATTTGTTTTTTGATCAAATACTGTGAGCATTTGATTGAGCCTACCTGGAGTGCAAGAGGGGCGGGGTTTGCACTTGTAGAGACTTTAATCTCTTTGGTTAAATTGCTCCAGGCAATCTCAGTCAAGCCCAGCTGAAGTATTTGGAATAAAACAAATACTAGTTGAACCCAGATCTACTCCCTCCCACCATTGAGAATCTGTTATGCTTCCTCACATGCTACAGGCATGGGTGGCAGCTAGCTATGCACGTCAACACCCAGATAATGTGTCATCACAGGTTTTTACAGGAGCTAAATGGTGAAATTAATTTTGTCTGCAGATGTGTTGTTTTCCCTTTCTCCACCGGTTTCTCGCTTTTAACCGTGCATGTCTGACTGCAGCTGAGGCCCACTGTGTGACAGTAGCACCACAGGGACTGCCCGGCGTGGTTTGATTGTGTTGTTCCATCAGTAAACAGTCTGATGAAAAGGAACAGATAATGGAGCATAATGGAGCATAATGGAAGTATTTAGATAGTCGTCAATACATGGAGGTTCGATACAAAGAAACAAACACCCTTTCATTGGCTATGTAGAATACACAGAAAATAACATTTTTTTCTTAACTCTGTTTTGTCTTAGCTAGGTAAAGATAATGTGTTACCAATGCTACAGTGTTGATTGTGCAGTAGCTACCGGTAGTTTGACAAAACAGAATCCTATTCATAACAGTAGTCAAATCTCACAAGTCAATTATATTGGAAATGTACTCCCCAGCAATTACTCGGATAACTTGCTCGTCTGCGTGAGGTAGAATTTGATTGGCAAATTGTATATGAAAATAATAAACTGTTTTGTAATTTAAATTAAACAGAAATGCAAAGTGTAGGCCTATCTTGTACTGGATAGAGAAGGGGAAAGGAGGGCCTGTTAGCAGCATTGTAACCCCAGCCTAAAGACATTAAACCTCACCGGCCAATGATCCATTTTAATACCCTTCATCCATACAGATGAACATAATGTATGCTCACACCAGCATCCATACACATAAAACCATGAGCATCAAATGGGGTATAACTAATACAATTGATTTTAACGGTTGTGTGGAACAACAGAGAGATTGAAAGAGTTTCCGCTTTCAAGCAAGACGGCTTGCTTGTACTGCAGCAGGGTGCATACATCCAATTCAATTCAGCCTTTATGAGGTGCTATTTAGCTGTGTTTTAATGAAGGCTGATTGGCACTGCGTCCTAGTAGCCATTATCATCAGAAGGATGTGATTGCTGTAATCTGCAATTATGGGCCTAATTGTACTTCAGGATCCTCTGGGTTTAAATGAGCAATCAGGTCTTCTACTAGTGTACCACCTGTAATTGCCACCTTGGAGCGGAGTGGGGACGACAGCGTGACAGCTTGACAGCTACGGTGTCAAACCAACGTCCATCTTAAGTGCCCCTAGCTGCTCTTCTCTAGTTTTTCTTCCTTGCCTCCCATTCTTTTCCTTCTCTTATTCTGTCTCTTACCTTGCTCTCCCTCTGTTCCCTCTCTCTCTCCCTCTCTCACTTTCCATCTGTTCCTTTTTCGCTGGTTCTCCCTCCCCTCCATCTCTCTCTTTCTCCCCCCTTCCCCCACCCGTCTCCAACCTCAACCCCCCTCTCCTCTATGGAATGTATAAACCGGGCCCTATTATCAAGCTGGTTGTCTTATCATAATTACCCCTAGTGTCAGACCCTGTTGGTGGAGATAAAAGGAGAGGCTGATTAACTGAGGGGAGAGTATTGATTCTTATTGACAGGCTGATTAACTGAGGGGAGAGTATTGATTCCTATTGACAAGCTGATTAACAGGGGAGAATATTGGTTATTATTGACAAGCTGACTAACTGAGGGGAGAGTATTGGTTCTTATTGACAGGCTGATTAACTGAGGAGAGAATATTGATTGTTATTGACAAGCTGATTAACAGGGGAGAATATTGATTGTTATTGACAAGCTGACTAACTGAGGGGAGAGTATTGGTTCCTATGGACAGGCTGATTAACGTAGGGGAGAGTATTGGTTCCTATTGACAGGCTGATTAACGGAGGGGAGAGTATTGGTTCCTATTGACAGGCAGATCAACGGAGGGGAGAGTATTGGTTCCTATTGGCAGGCTGATTAACGGAGGGGAGAGTATTAGTTCCTATTGACAAGCTGATCAACGGAGGGGAGAGTATTGGTTCCTATTGACAGGCTGATCAACGGAGGGGAGAGTATTGGTTCCTATTGACAGGCTGATTAACAGAGGGGAGAGTATTGGTTCCTATTGACAGGCTGATTAACAGAGGGGAGAGTATTGGTTCCTATTGACAGGCTGATTAACTGAGGGGAGAGTATTGGTTCCTATTGACAGGCTGATTAACAGAGGGGAGAGTATTGGTTCCTATTGACAGGCTGATTAACAGAGGGGTGAGTATTGGTTCCTATTGACAGGCTGATTAATAGAGGGGAGAGTATTGGTTCCTATTGACAGGCTGATCAACGGAGGGGAGAGTATTGGTTCCTATTGACAGGCTGATTAACAGAGGGGAGAGTATTGGTTCCTATTGACAGGCTGATTAACAGAGGGGAGAGTATTGGTTCCTATTGACAGGCTGATTAACAGAGGGGAGAGTATTGGTTCCTATTGACAGGCTGATTAACAGAGGGGGGGAGAGTATTGTATTGGTTCCTATTGACAGGCTGATTAACAGAGGGGAGAGTATTGGTTCCTATTGACAGGCTGATTAACAGAGGGGAGAGTATTGGTTCCTATTGACAGGCTGATTAACAGAGGGGAGAGTATTGGTTCCTATTGACAGGCTGATTAACAGAGGGGAGAGTATTGGTTCCTATTGACAGGCTGATTAACTGAGAGGGGAGAGTATTGGTTCCTATTGACAGGCTGATTAACAGAGGGGAGAGATTAACAGAGGGGGAGAGTTATTGGTTCCTATTGACAGGCTGATTAACAGAGGGGAGAGTATTGGTTCCTATTGACAGGCTGATTAACAGAGGGGAGAGTATTGTTTCCTATTGAGGCTGATTAACAGAGGGGAGTATTGGTTCCTATTGACAGGCTGATTAACAGAGGGGAGAGTATTGGTTCCTATTGACAGGCTGATTAACAGATTGGGGAGAGTATTGGTTCCTATTGACAGGCTGATTATTGAGGGGAGAGTATTGGTTCCTATTGACAGGCTGATTAACAGAGGGGAGAGTATTGGTTCCTATTGACAGGCTGATTAACAGAGGGGAGAGTATTGTTTCCTATTGACAGGCTGATTAACAGAGGGGAAAGTATTGGTTCCTATTGACAGGCTGATTAACAGAGGGGAGAGTATTGGTTCCTATTGACAGGCTGATTAACAGAGGGGAGAGTATTGGTTCCTATTGACAGGCTGATTAACAGAGGGGAGAGTATTGGTTTATTGACAGGCTGATTAACAGAGGGGAGAGTATTGGTTCCTATTGACAGGCTGATTAACAGAGTATTAACAGAGGGGAGAGTATTGGTTCCTATTGACAGGCTGATTAACAGAGGGGAGAGTATTGGTTCCTGACAGGCTGACAGGCTGATTAACAGAGGGGAGAGTATTGGTTCCTATTGACAGGCTGATTAACAGAGGGGAGAGTATTGGTTCCTATTGACAGGCTGATTAACAGATTGACAGGCTGGGAGAGTATTGGTTCCTATTGACAGGCTGATTAACAGAGGGGAGAGTATTGGTTCCTGATTTGACAGGCTGATTAACAGAGGGCAGATCAGGCTGATTAACAGAGGGGAGAGTATTGGTTCCTATTGGCAGGCTGATTAACAGAGGGGAGAGTATTGGTTCCTATTGACAGGCTGATTAACAGAGGGGAGAGTATTGGTTCCTATTGACAGGCTGATTAACAGAGGGGAGAGTATTGGTTCCTATTGACAGGCTGATTAATAGAGGGGAGAGTATTGGTTCCTATTGACAGGCTGATTAACAGAAGGGAGAGTATTGGTTCCTATTGGCAGGCCTCTGAAAGCCAGTAATGAAAGGGATGCATACAATTCTCCAACAGCAGCACTGTTTAATGACGACACTACCCCATAAAGACCAATAATATAGGCTCTTCTCCCAGTCTAAAAGGAACATGGATCACTCACAATGGCTCATAGGGGTCTTTTTCTCTATGCCAAATGTACTGTACAGTATGAATGGATGGGGGGTTTGACAAGATATTAGTTCATTTGTTCTGTATGGAACACAATTTAGACAACACGTTTCATTCTAAAATGGTTGAAAATTATATTAATTGGGCCAGTAACCGAAAGGTCGCTGGTTTGAATACCCTAGCCGACACGATGAGAAATCTGTTGATGTGCCCTTGAGCAAGGCACGTAACCCTAATTTGCTCCAGGGGTGCCGTACTACTATGGCTGAACCTGTAAAACAATACAGTACACTTGCACCGATCCACATATGGGTAATAATGATGTCTGTACAGTTCACTGTGTGACTCTTTGTGACACCATTGTAAAACATGATATAATGCTGTTACTGGTCTGTGCTTATATTCCCCTTCTCCTCTTACTCTCCGTGTCCTCTTTGGTTCCGCAGCAACCGACTGGCGCCAAGTAACCATGACCGGATACGGCGTCTGAGGGTTGAGTTCCAGCAGGCCAGAGGAGAGGAGGACCCTGATGACCGACGGCGCACATACAGCTTCGAGCAGCCCTGGGTGAGTGTCTAACAACCTGCAGTATGGACCAGCGCATCAACCCCAACCACCAGCAAAACCCAACCCAGCTCAGTGCTTCAAGGACCTCCACACTAACCTCAACCACCTAACCCAAACCAGCCAACAGCCTAACCTAACCCAGCTCCCCAGTCCAACACTGCACGGACCTCCACACTAACCTCAACCACCTAACCCAAACCAGCCAACAGCCTAACCTAACCCAACTCCCCAGTCCAACACTGCACGGACCTCCACACTAACATCAACCACCTAACCCAAACCAGCCAACAGCCTAACCTAACCCAGCTCCCCAGTCCAACACTGCACTGACCTCCAAAATAACCCTAATTACCAGCCCACCTAACCCAACACAACGCCTTCTTCTCTGCCTGCCTGCTTACCGACCTACCTGACTACCTGCCTGTCTGCCTACTCTGATGTAAACCAGGTTGACACTAGGACATGCTCATGCTCTACAATTTGAAAACTGATCCTGGACAACCTCAGTCATTTATTCTACTTAGGCGTCTCGTAACAGGCCTTTTTACAGGACTTTACTTCTAATCCTCTGCTGTGACCTCAGACCTGGAAGTAATTACTAATTATTAAAGGATGATGGGAGGATGATGAAATGAAATAAGATGAGTTGACAGTGACAGTGAATATTAATAATGTTGAGACAAATTGAGAGAGATCTTACAATTCCTTCATTTCAATCTCTTCAGAGTTAATTAAGAATACTTTTTTAATTAGATTCAAAGGGACGTTTTTCCTTGTTTTTCGCTCTTTGATTGATCTTATACTGCAGTGGGATTTGTTTGGGTTTTTAATTGGCTAAATGTAATCAATGTCATTCCTTTGGTTATTTAGGTGTATGGCTTTACTTTTACTTCTCCTGCTGCGTGTGACAAAAATAACTGTTTCTATTTCTCCAATGTCAGTGACTGAAATGCAGTCAGTTCAATTTATTGCTATGCGGATTCATAATAAGAAACCGTTTTTCATGTTTGCCATCCTTGCCATTGACAAAACAAATGTTGTGAATGTGTTTCTTCATTTAGCTCTCACACTGATTATAATGATAAGAGCTCTGACAATGTTTCCTTTGTCCGCCAGTGGTTTACATCCTGCGGTTAAAGGTCATTCATTTTTATCTTGATCTAACAACACAGAGTGTGCAAGTGGCACCCTATTCCTTATAGTGCAGTACTTTTGACAAGAGCCCTATGGGAGAAATGGAGGCCAAATGGAGGTCCATGGGCCCTGGTCAAAAGTAGTGCACTCTAGAAGGAATATGGTGCTATTTGGGGTACGGACAGAATAATATACCCTGTCAGATCCAGCATGGTGGGAAGTGAGTCACCAGGTCAAAGGTCAAATAGCTGTGTATCTTTGCGATGTAATGGTTTGAGACAGACATAGCGGCTTGTGCTCCGACTTCCTGTGAAAAGATGACAGGCTAATCACCATTTGGAATAGAACCATTTCCTCAATTATGGGTCAGTGTATTGAACCCCGCTGGTTAAAATATTTGGCCTCCATTCTCTTCTCGTAGGAGCAACATTTCCCACCAGACATTTTCCGTCTTAACATCCCTAATTAGTGTTTAAAGTTGATTTGAGACAGAGCAATGCTATGACCATAGTGGCCATATATGCATTGCACTCGTTGTCTAACGCTTTAAGTTGACCATTGTCTCTCCAGCAAGCCAGTTTGCATGCTCAGTTGTAACACCAGTCTCCTCACACGTGCCATAATGCCCATAGGGCCTCTATTTACCATAGCTTTACAATAGTTTAGCCATAATGCCCATAGAGTGGTCAAACAGACTCTATTTACCATATCTTTACAATAGTTTAGCCATAATGCCCATAGAGTGGTCAAACGGACTCTATTTACCATATCTTTACAATAGTTTAGCCATAATGCCTATAGAGTGGTCAAACGGACTCTATTTACCATATCTTTACAATAGTTTTATTTCCATAATGAATGCAGTCAGTTCAATTTATTCCAATAGTTTAGATTCATGGTCAAACGGACTCTATTTACCATATTTTTCATGTTTGCCATACCTAGCTTTACAAACAATAGTTTAGCCATAATGTTTCTTCATAGAGCGGTCTAACGGACTCTATTTACCATATCTTTACAATAGTTTAGCCATAATGTCTATAGAGTGGTCTAACGGACTCTATTTACCATATCTTTACAATAGTTTAGCCATAATGCCCATAGAGTGGTCAAACGGACTCTATTTACCATATCTTTACAATAGTTTAGCCATAATGTCTATAGAGGTCTAATGGGCTCTATTCAAAAGTAGTGCAATAGTTTAGGAATAATGCTATAGAGGGTCAAACGGACTCTATTTAGAATAATTTACAATAGTTTAGCCAGCATGGTGGATAGAGTCACCAGGTCAAAGGACTCTATTTACCATGTATCTTTACAATAGTTTAGCCATAATGCCCATAGAGTGGTCTAACGGACTCTATTTACCATATCTTTACAATAGTTTAGACATAATCACCATTTAGAGTGGTCTAACGGACTCTATTTACCATATCTTTACAATAGTTTAGCCATAACCCTATAGAGTGGTAAAACGGATTCTATTTACCATATCTTTACAATAGTTTAGCCATAATTCCCATAAGATCTTAACATCCCTAATTAACGGACTCTATTTACCATATCTTTACAATAGTTTAGCCATAATGCCTATAGAGTGGTCTAACGGACTCTATTTACCATATCTTTACAATAGTTGACCATTGTCTCTCCAGAGCCAGTTTGCATGCTCAGTTTACACATAGTCTTACATAGTGCCATAATGTACAAACTCTATTTACCATATCTTTACAATAGTTTAGCCATAATGTCCATAGAGTGGTCAAACAGACTCTATTTACCATATCTTTACAATAGTTTAGCCATAATGCCCATAGAGTGGTCAAACGGACTCTATTTACCATATCTTTACAATAGTTTAGCCATAATGCCCATAGAGTGGTCAAACGGACTCTATTTACCATAGCTTTACAATAGTTTAGCCATAATGTCATAGAGTGGTCAAACGGACTCTATTTACCATATCTTTACAATAGTTTAGCCATAATGTCTATAGAGTGGTCTAACGGACTCTATTTACCATATCTTTACAATAGTTTAGCCATAATGTCTATAGAGTGGTCTAACGGACTCTATTTACCATATCTTTACAATAGTTTAGCCATAATGCCCATAGAGTGGTCAAACGGACTCTATTTACCATATCTTTACAATAGTTTAGCCATAATGTCTATAGAGTGGTCTAACGGACTCTATTTACCATATCTTTACAATAGTTTAGCCATAATGTCTATAGAGTGGTCTAACGGACTCTATTTACCATATCTTTACAATAGTTTAGCCATAATGTCATAGAGTGGTCTAACGGACTCTATTTACCATATCTTTACAATAGTTTAGCCATAATGCCCATAGAGTGGTCAAACGGACTCTATTTACCATATCTTTACAATAGTTTAGCCATAATGTCTATAGAGTGGTCTAACGGACTCTATTTACCATATCTTTACAATAAGCCATAATGTCTATAGAGTGGTCTAACGGACTCTATTTACCATATCTTTACAATAGTTTAGCCATAATGTCTATAGAGTGGTCTAACGGACTCTATTTACCATATCTTTACAATAGTTTAGCCATAATGCCTATAGAGTGGTCTAACGGACTCTATTTACCATATCTTTACAATAGTTTAGCCATAATGTCTATAGAGTGGTCTAACGGACTCTATTTACCATATCTTTACAATAGTTTAGCCATAATGCCCATAGAGTGGTCAAACGGACTCTATTTACCATATCTTTACAATAGTTTAGCCATAATGCCCATAGAGTGGTCAAACGGACTCTATTTACCATATCTTTACAATAGTTTAGCCATAATGTCTATAGAGTGGTCTAACGGACTCTATTTACCATATCTTTACAATAGTTTAGCCATAATGTCTATAGAGTGGTCTAACGGACTCTATTTACCATATCTTTACAATAGTTTAGCCATAATGTCTATAGAGTGGTCTAACGGACTCTATTTACCATATCTTTACAATAGTTTAGCCATAATGTCTATAGAGTGGACTCTATTTACCATATCTTTACAATAGTTTCATAACATAGAGTGGGACTCTATTTACCATATCTTTACAATAGTTTAGCCATAATGCCCATAGAGTGGTCAAACGGCCTCTATTTACCATATCTTTACAATAGTTTAGCCATAATGTCTATAGAGTGGTTTAACGGACTCTATTTACCATAGCTTTACAATAGTTTAGCCATAATGCCCATAGAGTGGTCAAACGGACTCTATTTACCATATCTTTACAATAGTTTAGCCATAATGCCCATAGAGTGGTCTAACAGACTCTATTTACCATATCTTTACAATAGTTTAGCCATAATGCCCATAGAGTGGTCAAACGGACTCTATTTACCATAGCTTTACAATAGTTTAGCCATAATGTCCATAGAGTGGTCAAACGGACTCTATTTACCATATCTTTACTATAGTTTAGCCATAATGCCCATAGAGTGGTCAAACGGACTCTATTTACCATATCTTTACAATAGTTTAGCCATAATGTCTATAGAGTGGTCTAACGGACTCTATTTACCATATCTTTACAATAGTTTAGCCATAATGCCCATAGAGTGGTCTAACGGACTCTATTTACCATATCTTTACAATAGTTTAGCCATAATGTCTATAGAGTGGTCAAACGGACTCTATTTACCATATCTTTACAATAGTTTAGCCATAATGCCTATAGAGTGGTCTAACGGACTCTATTTACCATATCTTTACAATAGTTTAGCCATAATGCCCATAGAGTGGTCAAACGGACTCTATTTACCATATCTTTACAATAGTTTAGCCATAATGTCTATAGAGTGGTCTAACGGACTCTATTTACCATATCTTTACAATAGTTTAGCCATAATGTCTATAGAGTGGTCTAACGGACTCTATTTACCATATCTTTACAATAGTTTAGCCATAATGCCCATAGAGTGGTCTAACGGACTCTATTTACCATATCTTTACAATAGTTTAGCCATAATGCCTATAGAGTGGTCAAACGGACTCTATTTACCATATCTTTACAATAGTTTAGCCATAATGTCTATAGAGTGGTCTAACGGACTCTATTTACCATATCTTTACAATAGTTTAGCCATAATGCCCATAGAGTGGTCAAACGGACTCTATTTACCATATCTTTACAATAGTTTAGCCATAATGTCTATAGAGTGGTCTAACGGACTCTATTTACCATATCTTTACAATAGTTTAGCCATAATGCCCATAGAGTGGTCAAACGGCCTCTATTTACCATATCTTTACAATAGTTTAGCCATAATGTCTATAGAGTGGTCTAACGTACTCTATTTACCATATTTTTACAATAGTTTAGCCATAATGTCTATAGAGTGGTCTAACGGACTCTATTTACCATATCTTTACAATAGTTTAGCCATAATGCCCATAGAGTGGTCTAACGGACTCTATTTACCATATCTTTACAATAGTTTAGCCATAATGTCTATAGAGTGGTCTAACTGACTCTATTTACCATAGCTTTACAATAGTTTAGCCATAATGCCCATAGAGTGGTCAAACGGACTCTATTTACCATATCTTTACAATAGTTTAGCCATAATGTCTATAGAGTGGTCAAACGGACTCTATTTACCATATCTTTACAATAGTTTAGCCATAATGCCTATAGAGTGGTCTAACGGACTCTATTTACCATATTTTTACAATAGTTTAGCCATAATGTCTATAGAGTGGTCTAACGGACTCTATTTACCATATCTTTACAATAGTTTAGCCATAATGCCCATAGAGTGGTCATAACGGACTCTATTTACCATATCTTTACAATAGTTTAGCCATAATGTTTCTATAGAGTGGTCTAACGGACTCTATTTACGTATATCTTTACAATAGTTTAGCCATAATGTCTATAGAGTGGTCAAACGGACTCTATTTACCATATCTTTACAATAGTTTAGCCATAATGTCTATAGAGTGGTCTAACGGCCATAATGTCTATAGAGTGGTCAAACGGACTCTATTTACCATATCTTTACAATAGTTTAGCCATAATGCCTATAGAGTGGTCTAACGGACTCTATTTACCATATCTTTACAATAGTTTAGCCATAATGCCCATAGAGTGGTCAAACGGACTCTATTTACCATATCTTTACAATAGTTTAGCCATAATGCCTATAGAGTGGTCTAACGGACTCTATTTACCATATCTTTACAATAGTTTAGCCATAATGTCTATAGAGTGGTCTAACGGACTCTATTTACCATATCTTTACAATAGTTTAGCCATAATGTCTATAGAGTGGTCTAACGGACTCTATTTACCATATCTTTACAATAGTTTAGCCATAATGCCTATAGAGTGGTCTAACGGACTCTATTTACCATATCTTTACAATAGTTTAGCCATAATGCCCATAGAGTGGTCTAACGGACTCTATTTACCATATCTTTACAATAGTTTAGCCATAATGTCTATAGAGTGGTCAAACGGACTCTATTTACCATATCTTTACAATAGTTTAGCCATAATGTCTATAGAGTGGTCTAACGGACTCTATTTACCATATCTTTACAATAGTTTAGCCATAATGCCTATAGAGTGGTCTAACGGACTCTATTTACCATATCTTTACAATAGTTTAGCCATAATGTCTATAGAGTGGTCTAACGGACTCTATTTACCATATCTTTACAATAGTTTAGCCATAATGCCCATAGAGTGGTCTAACGGACTCTAACGGACTTTACCATATCTTTACAATAGTTTAGCCATAATGTCTATAGAGTGGTCTAACGGACTCTATTTACCATATCTTTACAATAGTTTAGCCATAATGTCTATAGAGTGGTCTAACGGACTCTATTTACCATATCTTTACAATAGTTTAGCCATAATGCCCATAGAGTGGTCAAACAGCCTCTATTTACCATATCTTTACAATAGTTTAGCCATTATGCCCATAGAGTGGTCTAACGGACTCTATTTACCATATCTTTACAATAGTTTAGCCATAATGCCCATAGAGTGGTCTAACTGACTCTATTTACCATATCTTTACAATAGTTTAGCCATAATGCCCATAGAGTGGTCAAACGGCCTCTATTTACCATATCTTTACAATAGTTTAGCCATAATGCCCATAGAGTGGTCAAACGGCCTCTATTTACCATATCTTTACAATGGTTTAGCCATAATGCCCATAGAGTGGTCTAACTGACTCTATTTACCATATCTTTACAATAGTTTAGCCATAATGCCCATAGAGTGGTCAAACGGCCTCTATTTACCATATCTTTACAATAGTTTAGCCATAATGCCCATAGAGTGGTCTAACTGACTCTATTTACCATATCTTTACAATAGTTTAGCCATAATGCCCATAGAGTGGTCAAACGGCCTCTATTTACCATATCTTTACAATAGTTTAGCCATAATGCCCATAGAGTGGTCAAACGGCCTCTATTTACCATATCTTTACAATAGTTTAGCCATAATGCCCATAGAGTGGTCTAACAGACTCTATTTACCATATCTTTATAATAGCTTATCTTTAGTGCTAAAAAATAAGTCAAACGGTCTGTATTAATCATAGCTTAGCCTCAGTGTTTGCCTTATTGAATAATCAAAGCCATGTAGCTTTGTTTAATCGTTTCACATTGTCTTCACTGGTATGCGAAGCGAAAGAGCATTTGACTATTTACGCAGATACTCAGTCTACATCCCAAACGGCACCCTATTCCCTATATAGTGTACTACTTTTGACCAGAGCTCTGGTCAAAGTAGGACATTATCTAGGTGATAGGGCTCCATTTGGGATGTAGCCAGAGGCGTCTCAGGAAAAGAGGCCACGGAGAGCCTAATTGTTCCTGATTGTTTACACTGTTGAAAGTCTCCCAATGTTCTTCTGTAATAAGATATAGGCGGTCCCAGGAGTTATGGGGGCCTACTTTATTCATGTTACTCTTTCATGTGTCGTTTTCATAGTAATGTAGAATCACACTGACAGAACGGGTTAAGTGAGACGGTAGGAGAGACGTTATTTGAACTTTGCTAAGGGATTCAATTGAAATCGTGTCATCTGGCAACAACACAATACTACAACCAGGAAGGACATGAAACTCAAGGTTGAAATGATGTTAAAATATCTGTTATTTATGACAAAGAAAAAAGTATGCAGCTTGGCCTGCATGGTGTAGAATCTTTTGAAATATTGACACTCCATGTAAACAGTTGTAACCATAGACACATGGTGGTAGACGTAATTGGTTGTAACTTAGAGTTGTGTGTGGGTTGTGGTCAGGGGGAAAAAATGCTCTCTCTGTCTCTCCAAACCAACATGAGGACCTGATCAATGATAGGCCTCAGATTCAGACATAAACATCTAGAAATCACCTTTGCGTCCTCATTCACCCCCTGGCCCTGGTAAAACAAACTGTTGGAGTGTTAAGTTCATTTGTGAATGTAACTGTTTGTTTTGAGGTTGTGTTGCTTACTGAAATAAGCCCTAGTCAATCGTCGCTTCAGGCACTGATTTGCATGTTCCCATACCAGTCATACTAGCAAGACAGAGAGAGATGGATATACACTGAATATAGAGAGGGAGAGAGAGATAGATATACACTGTATATATATAGAGAGAGATAGATATACACTGTATATATATATATATATATATATATATATATATATATATATATATATATAGAGAGAGAGAGAGAGAGAGAGAGATACACTGTATATGGAGAGGGAGAGAGCTAGATATATACTGAATATAGAGAGGGAGAGAGCTAGATATACACTGAATATATATAGAGCTAGATATACACTGAATATAGAGAGAGATAGATATACACTGAATATAGAGAGAGCTAGATATACACTGAATATAGAGGGAGAGAGAGATAGATATACACTGTATATAGAGGAAGAGAGAGATAGATATACACTTTATATAGAGAGGGAGAGAGAGATAGATATACACTGTATATAGAGAGGGAGAGAGAGATAGATATACACTGTATATGGAGAGGGAGAGAGAGATAGATATACACTGTATATAGAGGGAGAGAGAGATAGATATACACTGTATATAGAGAGAGAGAGAGATAGATATACACTTTATATAGAGAGGGAGAGAGAGATAGATATACACTGTATAAGAGCGTCTGCTAAATGATTTAAATGTAAATGTAATGTATATAGAGAGGGAGAGAGAGATAGATATACACTGTATATAGAGAGGGAGAGAGAGATAGATATACACTGTATATAGAGGGAGAGAGAGTTATACACTGTATATAGAGAGAGAGAGAGATAGATATACACTTTATATAGAGAGGGGGAGAGAGATAGATATACACTGTATATAGAGAGGGAGATAGAGATAGATATACACTGAATAGAGAGGGAGAGAGAGATATACACTGTATATAGAGGGAGAGAGAGTTATACAGATATACACTGAATATATATATGTATATAGAGGGAGAGAGAGATATACACTGAATATATAGAGAGAGAGAGAGATTTACACTGAATATATATAGAGAGAGAGATTTACACTGAATATATAGAGGGAGAGAGAGAGAGATTTACACTGAATATATAGAGGGAGAGAGAGATAGATATACACTTAATATGGAGAGGGAGAGAGATAGATATACACTTTATATAGAGAGGGAGAGAGAGATAGATATACACTGTGTATATAGAGGAGAGAGAGATAGATATACACTGTATATATAGAGGAGAGAGAGATAGATATACACTTTATATAGAGAGGGAGAGAGATAGATATACACTTATATAGAGAGGAGAGAGAGAGATATACACTGTATATAGAGAGGGAGAGAGATAGATATACACTATATATAGAGGAGAGAGAGATAGATATACACTTTATATAGAGAGGCAGAGAGAGAGAGATATACACTGTATATAGAGAGGGAGAGAGAGATATACACTGTATATAGAGAGGGAGAGAGAGATAGATATACACTGTATATAGAGGGAGAGAGAGATATACACTGTATATAGAGAGGGAGAGAGAGATAGATATACACTGTATATAGAGGGAGAGAGAGATACACTGTATATGGAGAGGGAGAGAGAGATAGATATACACTGTATATATAGAGGGAGAGAGAGATAGATATACACTGTATATAGAGAAGGAGAGAGAGATAGATATACACTGTATATATAGAGGGAGAGAGAGATAGATATACACTGTATATAGAGGGAGAGAGAGATATATATATATTGTATATATATATAATATGACATTTGTAATGTCTTTACTGTTTTGAAACTTCTGTATGTGTAATGTTTACTGTTAATTTTTGTTGTTTTTCACTTTATATATTCACTTTGTATGTTGTCTACCTCACTTGCTTTGGCAATGTTAACACATGTTTCCCATGCCAATAAAGCCCTTGAATTGAATTGAATTGAGATAGATATACACTGTATATAGAGGGAGAGAGAGATAGATATACACTGTATATATAGAGGGAGAGAGAGATAGATATACACTTTATATAGAGAGGGAGAGAGAGATAGATATACACTGTATATAGAGGGAGAGAGAGAGAGATATACACTGTATATATAGAGGGAGAGAGAGATAGATATACACTTTATATAGAGAGGGAGAGAGAGATAGATATACACTGTATATAGAGGGAGAGAGAGATAGATATACACTGGATATATAGAGGGAGAGAGAGATAGATATACACTGTATATAGAGGGAGAGAGAGATAGATATACACTGTATATAGAGAGGGAGAGAGAGATAGATATACACTGTATATAGAGGGAGAGAGAGATATACACTGTATATAGAGAGGGAGAGAGAGATAGATATACACTGAATATATATATATATAGAGAGAGAGATTTACACTGAATATATAGAGAGAGAGAGATTTACACTGAATATATATAGAGAGAGAGATTTACACTGAATATATAGAGGTAGAGAGAGAGAGAGAGATACACACTGAATATATAGAGGGAGAGAGAGAGAGATTTACACTGAATATATAGAGGGAGAGAGAGAGAGATATACACTGAATATATAGAGGGAGGGAGAGAGAGATATACACTGAATAGAGAGATATACACTGAATATATAGAGGGAGAGAGAGAGATATACACTGAATATATAGAGGGAGAGAGAGATAGATATACACTGTATATAGAGGGAGAGAGAGATAGATATACACTGTATATATAGAGGGAGAGAGAGATAGATATACACTGTATATATAGAGGGAGAGAGAGATAGATATACACTGTATATATAGAGGGAGAGAGAGATAGATATACACTGTATATATAGAGGGAGAGAGAGATAGATATACACTGTATATAGAGGGAGAGAGAGATATACACTGTATATAGAGAGGGAGAGAGAGATAGATATACACTGAATATAGAGGGAGCGAGAGATATACACTGTATATAGAGAGGGAGAGAGAGATAGATATACACTGAATATATATATATATATATAGAGAGAGAGATTTACACTGAATATATAGAGAGAGAGAGATTTACACTGAATATATATAGAGAGAGAGATTTACACTGAATATATAGAGGTAGAGAGAGAGAGAGATACACACGGAATATATAGAGGGAGAGAGAGAGAGATTTACACTGAATATATAGAGGGAGAGAGAGAGAGATATACACTGAATATATAGAGGGAGAGAGAGAGAGATATACACTGAATATATAGAGGGAGAGAGAGAGATATATACACTGAATATATAGAGGGAGAGAGAGAGAGATTTACACTGAATATATAGAGGGAGAGAGAGATAGATATACACTGAATATATAGAGGGAGAGAGAGAGAGATTTACACTGAATATATAGAGGGAGAGAGAGATAGATATACACTGAATATATAGAGGGAGAGAGATAGAGATATACACTGAATATATAGAGGGAGAGAGAGATAGATATACACTGAATATATAGAGGGAGAGAGATAGAGATATACACTGAATATATAGAGGGAGAGAGAGAGAGATATACACTGAATATATAGAGGGAGAGAGAGAGAGATATACACTGAATATATAGAGGGAGAGAGATAGAGATATACACTGAATATATAGAGGGAGAGAGAGAGAGATATACACTGAATATATAGAGGGAGAGAGAGATAGATATACACTGAATATATAGAGGGAGAGATAGAGATATACACTGAATATATAGAGGGAGAGAGAGAGAGATATACACTGAATATATAGAGGGAGAGAGAGAGATATACACTGAATATATAGAGGGAGAGAGATAGAGATATACACTGAATATATAGAGGGAGAGAGAGAGAGATATACACTGAATATATAGAGGGAGAGAGAGATAGATATACACTGAATATATAGAGGGAGAGAGAGAGAGATTTACACTGAATATATAGAGGGAGAGAGAGAGAGAGATGCACTGAATATATAGAGGGAGAGAGAGATAGATTTACACTGAATATATAGAGGGAGAGAGAGAGAGAGATACACTGAATATATAGAGGGAGAGAGAGATAGATTTACACTGAATATATAGAGGGAGAGAGAGAGAGAGATACACTGAATATATAGAGGGAGAGAGAGAGATATACACTGAATATATAGAGGGAGAGAGAGATAGATTTACACTGAATATATAGAGGGAGAGAGAGATAGATTTACACTGAATATATAGAGGGAGAGAGAGCGATAGATACAGATAGAGACAGACAGCCAGAGAGGAAGACAAACAGAAAGACAGACAGAGTGAGGAGATTTAGTGTGTTTTTAATGTTGTGTTACCGGCGAGGGTTTAGCCCCAGCTGAGGTGGGTCTGCTCTCTCTTTCTCTCTCTCTCTCTCTTTCTCTCTCCCTGCAGAACCCTGCCTCAGACTCTATAGCGAGAATGTTCCGGTCAGAACTCTGACTCCTCCAGTCTTCTATAATAGAATAATGGTGGTAATGTACAGCCTATGCCTGGCTGTCACACAACCTGAGCCAATACACACAATTAGCCCTCGTCTCGTTTTCTCTCCCTCCCACATCGTAGGCCTAAGGTGCAGATTCCTTCTGAGAGGGGATTTCCAGATGTTCATCATAATAAACCGCATGAATGTTCCACGAGGGCTGCCTCTCTGTTCTTAAGCAATAACATGTTATCTTTGTTGTTGGGTGGGATAGATGGGTTGTGTCCCAAAAGGCGCCCTATTCCCTATATTGCGCGCTATTTTTGACCAGAGCCCTATGGGCCCTAGGGAACAGGGTGCGATTTGAGCCTCGGAGAAGCATGTTTAGCATGAACACACAGAACAGGAGAGTGTTCCACCACTATACTGGTACTGGATCAAAAACACCACCGGATCCTATTAAAACTCTTATTTATGTCAATTCCTTTGGATTACAATGAATCCGCCCGTAACATACAAGGCTACAAACTCAGCCACCATAGAAGCAGTACAGTCAAGGGGGATCCAGGACATTCCTTGCCCATGCGGGAGGGAGAAACAGTATGTGTGTTGAACTGGTTATCGTGAAATCATGTGAAGCGTAAGCTCTTTGTAAGTGCAGTCACTTGACTTGGTCGAGGCCAGGGGCAAAAGGGATAAGACGGTTTCTAGTGATAATACAACTCTGTACTGTGTTCTGTGCCATTGCAATCAGCTACAAAGTTGCATTAACCCAAGCACAGCCACAGGGAGCAGTATAGGGATTCACTTTCTGTTGTGTGGTTGGTTGTGTGATAATGGCTACTCACAGATAACACGGACAGACACTGCAATTCAGGGCCCTTGTCTTTATCATACTGCCGTGGTTACTTAGATACAAAATTGTGTTTCTGTTCTGAGATGAGATATAGTGCAGAGAGAGAGAGAGAGAGAAAGAGAGAAGATAGAGAGAAGAAGAGAAGAGAGAGAGAGAGAGAGAGGGAACTCAAGGGGAACATTGGATTATGCATGTCCATTACTCCCTATGTAACAACATTTTCACCCCTCTTCTCCAGTACATACAGTGGACTACTGCCAAGAGCAGTAAAATGTAGACCTACAGAATGAGCGCATATAATTGTATATCTAATTCTTTAGAGATGTACCAGCTCTTAAATGCCTTTTAAACGTCTCAGGAGGATGCGTGCACATGGTCCTAATAACCAGGCGGGTCTGTTTTTGATGTACTTCCTATACGGAGGAGATACTTAGTCTGAGATGTATTGAGGTGCTTAAAGTCTGAGATGTGGCGAT